>NC_090732.1:114840447-114842947 GCF_036898095.1 Palaemon carinicauda
AATGCAAATATTATATGCATATGCATGTTATGTTGATTTTTTCTTAAATATTGTAGTTTAAAAGGAAAATAAGTTACAAAGGGATTATCAATACCTATTTCATATTTACAATAAAACAGTGTTTCAAATCTACGATGTCATATTCTGCCCCTAAACAATGACAAGAAATGAATTTTGGCCATTTACCAATGAGAAATTAATTACCCATATATATATATATATATATATATATATATATATATATATATATATATATATATATATATGTGTGTGTGTGTGTGTGTGTGTGTGTGTGTGTGTGTGTGTGTATATATACAGTGTATATATATGTATGTATGTATATTTATTATATATATATATATATATATATGTATGTATGTATATTTATTATATATATATATATATATATATATATATATATATATATATATATATATATATATATATGTATGTATAATTATATATATATATATATATATATATATATATATATATATATATATATATATATATATATATATACATATATATACATATATATATGTATATGTATACACTGTATATATATATATATATATATATATATATATATATATATATATATATATATATATATATATATATATACATATTGTAGGTAGTAGGTTTGCCAGGCCACCAGCCACCTGTTGAGATGCTACCGCTAGAGGGTTATGGGGCCCTTTGATTGGCCAGACAGTGCTACGTTGGATCCTTCTCTCTGGTTACGGTTCACTTTCTCTTTGCCTACATATGCACCGAATAGTCTGGCATATTTTTGTACATAATCTCCTCTGTTTTCATACATATGACAACACTGAGATTACCAAACAACTCTTTCTTTGTGTAAGGGGTTAACTACTGCACTGAAATTGTTTAGTGGCTACTTTCCTCTTGGTAAGGGTAGAAGAGTCTCTTTAGCTATGATAAGCAACTCTTCTAGGAGAAGGACACTCCAAAATCAAACTATTGTTCTCTAGTCATGGGTAGTGCTATAGCCTCTGTACTATGGTCTTCCACCGTCTTGGGTTAGTTTTCTTGCTTGAAGGTACACTCGGGAACTCTATTCTATCTAATATTCTTCCTCTTGTTTTGTTAAATTTTTATGGTTTATATATGAAATATTTATTTCAATGTTATTGTTTCCTCACTGAGCTATTTTCCCTGTTAGGGCCCCTGGGCTTATAGCATCCTGCTTTTCCAACTAGACTTGTAGCTTAGCATATATATATATATATATATATATATATATATATATATATATATATATATATATATATATATATATATATATATATATATATATATATATATATATATATATATCAAGGGGTTGGTTGCCTAATGTGCCCTCTCCAAGGCCTTCTATCAAAGGCACCCTCTTATACCAAACCTCTTTTCTTCATATCAACCTTCACCTTATCTCACCATCTAATTCTCTGACTCTCTCTTGATCATCTCTCCCTAACAGGTTCCTCCCAAGCCCTCCTCACTCTCTCCCCGCCTTCTATCCTCAACACATGCCCACACCATCTCAGTCATGACACTCCTATCTCTGTATTCTGTACAAACCTGCCATTCTTCTTATTTCATCATTTTACAATCTTACAAAAAGTGAAATTCCCATAATCCTCCTTATCATTCTCATCTCTGTTCTCTCAATGTTTGCTTTCCCTTTTCGTCTTAAAGCCCAAGTTTCTGATCCATACATTTAACACTGTTCTTATTATTGTGCTATAGATCTTGACTTTTACCTTGATTGGCATTTTTTATCCCATTGCACTCCTGATACCTCCCTCTACTTTCCTAATGCTTCTTTTATCCTCTTCTTAACTTCAGTCTCACATCCTCCCTCCAAATTTATAGTAGATCTCTAGTATCTAAATTGTCTTACCTGTTTTATAACTGCTCCTCTACTTTCATGAATGGCTTTCCTGTCCCTACCTTCCTTACTGCTCACCATAGCTTCAGTCTAATCTCCTAGGTTGTCTGTTATTTTCCGCAAGTTAGCAAGAGGTTCTTTTAGCATTTGTTAGAGAGTTGAAATGTTATTCCATTGGTTAAATGTATTTATGCTAGTTCTAGTCCAGCTTACTACCAACCATTTTCAATAAGTCCCCTATTATCTGAAGTTTATGGACGTCTTTTGACACAATGACTAAATAGGTATGCTGAAGGTAATTATCTGTTCCCTAGTTTGCAATCATACTTTTGTAAAATTAGAGCATGTGATGCCATTCCTACAATATAAAACGCTATTCAGAAATCCCTTAACTGTAGTCAAGAAGTTCGTATGATTGGCCTTGATTTCAATGCTGCCTTTGAATGTGTTAACCATGAGGAAATTGTTTGCATACACAAACAGTTGGGAATAAATGCTTCTTTTCTTAGCATCATTATTGAATTGATAAGTAAAAGTAATGCTAAAAGAATTGTTGTTGATGGGCACAGTGAGTACGGGAATGGGATATCTGGTGGTCCT
>NC_090732.1:114850447-114865447 GCF_036898095.1 Palaemon carinicauda
AAAATTTGGCTTGAGGGAATGCAGCTGTCAAAGGAATGGTAATCCGAAGGCACTGAAGCAGATGTTTTTAATCCTTCACTCAAGAGGACTGGATAGAAGTCCTTACTAATCTGGTATGCTCGAAGGTCAAGTAGGAATTTACAAGGGCCAATCTGTGTCAAAGGATTTGGCTCTCAAAAAGGGAAGGAATTTAATCTAAGTATTAGTGAGTGGCCTTGTATACAATTTGCCAATCCATAGGGTAGGGGATTTAGGTGAGAACATATATATGCTTTTTTTCGGGGATGTCTAATGATATTTGCCGGGTGCCCAACATTCGTTTAGGTTTAAAGAATGGTCATTTGATGAGACAATTGGCCGCATTCTAAGATGTGTTAATCTCCCATGGGATTTTAAGATTAAGGAGTCGCTTAAGAAATCAATCTTATATGAGCGTGGAGGTAGGTTAATCTAGCAATTAGCAATACGAATAATGATGTCAATGTGCAACATGCCTGAAGAGAGAGGGATTGAAAAGTTATTCATTTTGGTACCAAACATGGATATATGGGATTAAAAATCACAGCCATGCACTTTGATTTAAACCGAATACAGGTAATAGTTACAATAATTAAGATTATCATTTTGTTAGTAGCACACTTATCCTAAGGTTAATAAAAACAAGGTTCTGCATCCAAAGTTTGTTCGTAATCTCTATACTGTAGAATTTTGAACAGCATATATATATATATATATATATATATATATATATATATATATATATATATATATATATATATATATATATATATATATATATATATATATATATATATATATATATATATAATACTATGTGACTCGTCAAAAACGACGCCGAAATATTTGATTAAATATGCACACAAACGCACACGCCCACACAGAGTCAACCCCCCACACCGCCTTCCCATTTCCTTTCGGGGTACTGTACCCTCTCTCACCAGGGTATCATTACTCTCTCCCACTTTCCAAGGGACTAGGAGAGACCGGTTGTTATACGTGTGGCAATGTGTTTCAGTGCGATTGGAAAGAAATCACACACACACAGATATATATATATATATATATATATATATATATATATATATATATATATATATATATATATATATATATATATATATATATATATATATATATGCGGACACTTGCTTTTTATTATATAGGGGAAAATAAATTCCTTTTCAACAATAACTAGTTTTGGTCGAGGGTTGATTCTAGGGAGTATTTGTATGACAGCCATAAACTTCTTAATCGATAGTTGGGGCAGCCAAAAATTACAGCCTTCTATTTATATAATTTAAGTTGAAAACGAGCGTTAAACCGTCAACACCAATTACTTCCGTGAAATTCATCGAGACAAGGTCTACAAAGACCTGAGCTTCATCGCTAATTTTTCATGATGCTTAGCGATTCACGCTTACATTGTACGTGGCGGTCTCTTGGATATGTCCCTGCCTGGTGATCGCCGGACAGGAGTTCGAGTCCTACTCAAACTTGATAGTTTCTTGTAGTGTCTGTAACCGCACCATCCTTGCGAGCTAAGGCTGTGATGTTTGGGGGAGCCTATAGATCTATCTACTGAATCATCAGCAGCCATTGCCTGACCTTCCCGTGTCCTAGGTTGGACAGAGACTGCACGTTAAACAACCGACTTAAAAGACGTCTCCCTTTAGCAGAGGAGATTGATCCGCCAAAGACACACGCAAAGAGACTGTTGGACACACTTAGAAGAATGCAAATGCAGAATGAAGCCTGCAAGACAAAGGGGCAACAAAAGCTTGAAGGCTACATCACTCCTGCCCCGGTGTCTTCGGACCCCATCCAGTACAACTTCACCATCCTTCTAGCAGAAAGCAAAGCTCTCTGCATGCCAGAACAACTCGTAGCAGCAGCCCAAAATGCAATCAGCAACACCTCAGCCCCCAACATCTACTATACTGATGGATTACATGTCGTGATATTCCTGCTGCAGCAGCTGATGTCGTTTCTCCATCAAGCTACAGAGAAAAGAGAAGGCTTTCAAATCATGCCTCCATGCTACAAACCGAGCTAGTGGCGATTGCCAAAGCCCTAGAACACTCGGCCAGTCTACATGGAAGAAACACAACAATCCACACAGACCAGAGGGGAGCCATTCTGGCTCTCAGCAACAAAGAACCTACTGAAAATGTCTACCTGATCACAGCAATACAGTACCTAGCCTTAGCTCACCAAAGCAACAACAGGCAAATAACCCTAAATTGGATCCCAAGCCACACTGAAATCAGTGGTAATGACGAGGGCGATCATCTAGCCAAATCTGTCCTAATGTGCCAGACAATCAGTATCACACTTCAATCTTCACTGAAAACCATCAAGGATCGAATAACAGCCTTTTGTAACATACAAAAGACTAGCGAAATAAGGCGAGCCTTCCTTGATGGATCCAGATCACCCAAAAGGTACATCGAAGCAACAAACCTAATCCCGTATCCACTTGCAAGAAAATCCCACGCCAAGTTTCAGTCATTATTTGCAGACTGCGACTGGGATATCTGTGCAAGTGGCAAATCATCATTGATAACGACGAGGACCCAGCAGCACAACAGAGACCTGAAACACCGTGCAACAACTGTCAGCAACTAACAGACGAACCTCTACAACACTACCTATTAAATTGTCAAGAAACGAGCCTACTAAGATAGGATTTAACGCCAACATTCGTGTAACCGCGACAA
Source organism: Palaemon carinicauda (assembly GCF_036898095.1). Classification (NCBI taxonomy): domain Eukaryota; kingdom Metazoa; phylum Arthropoda; class Malacostraca; order Decapoda; family Palaemonidae; genus Palaemon; species Palaemon carinicauda. The sequence goes on from NC_090732.1 coordinate 114,853,186, forward strand.
CAATTGTAAAATACATTATTGCTATTGTTGATGCCTTTCTCCGCAGCTACCTTCCCCCTAGATAACGGAATACCAGCACCAGTTAGAACTTAAAGTAACCTAACTTAAACCATGCTTAACCTCTTTTTAGCTCCTCTCCTACTGGCAATCTCTCTCATCTCTTTATTGAAGTGTCAGGAATCAACCCCCAAAATAAATATTAAATCTGTAAGCATGTAGAGGTCTCAACGACCACAATGAATAATTAAAATTTTATCTTTATATTTGTTCTAGCATTTTCAGGTACAGGAATGTTTACTCCATCCTTTCTCTACCACTCACATCCGCTAACCAATTTCTCATTTTCATCTCTATCCTACTCAGCTGAAACTATAATATTTCTCAAACTAAAAACTTTAAGCCCAAGCTACTAATGAAGTTTTTTACTTCCTCTATATCAATATCTCTGACTAAACCTTTCCAAACTCCTTCCCGAGCCCTTCTACTCATCGAGATTTACTGCTGTACCTCTTTCTCTCCAACTAAACGACGGGAGCCAGTCGGCTCTCTCACCTGATTCCTTGCCTTTGACCAAAAAGAGACTAGGATGCCTCTAAAGTATATTAAAAAAAAAAAAAAAAAAAAAAAAAAAAAAAAAAAAAAAAAAACTACGGTCTGCAAGTGTACAAGAGCCCGTGCCTGGCCGTAAGGGCCAGGTAATCTACAACAACAACAACAGGATGGTGAAGGGGCTTTGACACTTATTATATGCATATATGGTCAGTCTCAAGGGCATTGTCCTGCTAGCTTGGGCATTGTCACTGTTCATTGCTTCTGCCATTCATGATTGCCCTTTAAACCTATAAATACTAATCTCTCTCGATTGGTAATTTTTGTTTAAAGAGATATTTAACTACATATGAGAGGCAATCGGTGAAAAAGATGCATCTGGGCTGTGACATATTTGCCCTATTCATCTTTCCGCAGAAATTTCTGAAAATATATGTCGTGATATATGTTGCAAAAATATCATAAATGAACAATTCGAATTATAAATAATACAATGTGATATATTTTTGCAGGTTCGCTATTGGACTACAGTTTAAATTAATTTCACCCAATAAAACTGATTAAAAATGAAATTAACATACAATTATTCTATTAATTATTCATTGATGTTCAAATTAGAGGAAATGACAATTAGAATGCTGCTGTTCGCCGGGTTGTCATATAGAGATTATAGTCTTGATGTTCGTATTAATTGGTGAATTTGATTATCATTCTCCAATTATTCCATCAACATATTTTTATGATGAAAACTTACCAATAATCAAAGTATTTAGACCTTTCGCACTGTGTATTGAGCAACAAAGGCATTTTTTATATAGTTTGTGACCTCAGAATTATTTATCTTATCAATCATTCAAGCAAATAATCATTTCGTGGTATGCTTCGTGTCGCCATAGTCGAAATCTTAGCTCATATCAGCTATTACCATTTAGTTCATCCTTCACCTTTTATTCTTTTTGTTATTACAAATAGGAAACTCATAGAAAAAGCTTTAGAAATTGGATGGATTAATGACAAAACTATCCAAACTGATAGCTTCATAATCATGATTAACGCTTAAAGTTACTCGCAGAAATTCCTCTATGCTGGGTTTGATTCGGAAGTCCCAACAATACAGGCTCTAAAGTAAAGATAAATGCAAGATCAACTAATGATGTCTGAAGAGTTCCATATGTTCTAAAACTGTATTCATTGGTGAAAATAGACAGCAGGCAATGACAAGAATAATTCCAAATCAACAACGCTTCTTGTATCCTGTTATTTTCAGGACTAATGTCATTGACCAATGTAAGTCACAGCTTTATATCATAAAATTCTGTTTTCTCCGTCGGGAGTAGAGATAAATAAGTTGTCAGATTGTATTTAAAGTTCCTGTAAAAAGATGCTGTTTTACAGTTTTCTTTTCAAAAACCCCTAACAAAGAACGGAATTCAATTCTCACACAATTGCTGGGGTGATTTTTTTCTTGCTTTGGATTCTATATCCACTTTGAACCCTCATAATTTCCTATTTTTTTCGTTTCAATTAGACTGATGAGCCTAATTGACACATTCCTCTAAATGGTAAATAGGAAAAATGAGCATTCGCACTGTCCAAAGCCTTAGAGGAATATACGCAATTTTCAAAAATGATAAAATGTATAAAGAAAGAGAGTATATTTGTTACTTGAGAATTATGTTTAGCTTCCTTTTCCATAAATATTCTGTCCCCAATACAACAATTAATATTACCATATCATTTTTAATAATGACATAGTTAAAAAAGAATGATTCTATAAAAATAGGAAAAAGTTCAAAGAACAAAATATCGAGGTATTATAATATTGTACTGCATATATTAGACATTTTGCCACGATCGACAGTGACACTGATTTGTTAAAAAGAATACCGTCACTTTTATTCAACCGCTAAGTCCTCTTATTCCCAGTGTGAATGACAGTGGTGCAGTTCTCGAAGTAAATTTCACAAGGTCTAAAACAGAATTGAAGACATAAATAAAAATGGATTTGTTAGTCACACCACTGGGAAATATCTCTACCTGGCATTTTTTAAATCTTCGAATAAACCGGGTTTTCTCAGTAATGAGTTCATACTTGTGTTGACATATATCATGAGCTTTCGTCCCTCAAAGTGACCTATTACAGCTTGAACCTGACCGCTGAACCTAGCTATCATATTAGGCAGCACTTGCATACAAAAGGTGAGTTCATTGAATATTCAGCAAATTCATTTTCATATTCTTTATGAAACCACAAACCAAAGGTAATCCCCGGTCCGTTATCCGTAATATCATTAGCCTTGCCTATAAGAGGCTTGAAAAAGTGTTTTCTGGAATCGAAATTTGAATTTCTCCAACTTGGCTTGAAGACCCTTTGCGTGTTAAACGAAAAGTTCATATCAATTATGTGTTAAGATAACCTACAAAGCAAAATACTTAAATGTTTAGTTTGTTATTCAAATGGACTTTAACTAGCTTAAAAACAGACTAGTGTTAACATAGTTGTGTACGATTTTTTTAATTGAAGGTACCATGCATTGTCTTTCACATAAAAGCGAAGAAACGGAAGAAAACATGCATCCATATACGGTATATGCGTTCATGACCATGGAAAACAAGCAAACTTATAGATATCTCGGTACAATACATATTAATTCAACTACTATTTAATTTGTACCCCTTTATACATTATATAAGGGGATTGAAATAAATACAAATATACCTAAAGAGCCCTGAATGGTTTTGTAAATATTGTCAATCCAAAGTTATTTTCACAAAAAGCTTTAAAAAATATTGTAATTAGAGCAAATGAAATTTGTTCAAAGATTTCCTAACAACTTCAATTGCGAAAAATACAATAAAAATTCCTCTTGCTCCAGATGAATCTTTCAAAGTCATTTTAAAAAAATCTGATTATAAACTAAAAATAAAGTATCTTAAAACAATTATCAGAGGAAAAATTTGTTTAGTAGTTTCCATGGGTAGTTCCTGCGTTGAGCTCTGGTTTTATTTACAGAAGATATACTGTAACCAGAGATCTTACCGTATTTTTTACATTTCTTTTTTTTTTTATGAAAAGGCTTCTGGATAGAAAAGTATCTGCTACAAATATTTTACGTGTAAAGGAGAAAGACAAATGCTCAGAAAGAAATGACAAGAGGATTAATTTCTAATAAACTTTGAAGAAAACCATAAAGAAAAAAAAAACCATTACACTAATGGGGAATGAAGTGAGGGAGTTAGAAAATGAGTAAAACAGCAAAAGTATAACTAAAACATAAGCAAAATTACCTGAAAATGAAAGAGGAAATAATAAAAGAGGAAACTTTCGATAAGAAAGAGAAGATAAATGTAAAAATGAAAAAACTCATACAACAAAAAGAAAGAAAGAAATGCTGAAGAAATCGAAGAAAATATAGCAACTGTTAATATCTTCAGTGTCAAGTCAGTATTCATCATCATCATCATCATCATCATTATTATTATTATTATTATTATTATTATTATTATTATTATTATTATTATTATTATTATTATTATTATTATTAGCTAAGCTATAAACCTAGTTGGAAAAAATCAGGATGCTACAATCCCATAGGCTCCAACAGGGGATATAGCCCAGTGCCCAGTGAAGGACGGCAATAAAAATATAATTAAATTGTATATGAGAAGTACAGCAATGAATAAAAAATAAACAAATATCCTAATATCAGCAATAACGCCAAGATAGGTTTGTCTTATGCCATGAAAAGAGACTTATGGTAACCTGTGCAGTTTGAACTTCTGAAGTTCCACAGATTCAACTGTGAGATTACGAAGATAATTCCACAAATTGGTCACAGTTGTAATGAAAGTCCTAAGATACTGTGTAGTGTTAAGCCTTATGATGTAGATGGCAAGGTTGTTAGAAATAACTGTATACCTAATTCTACGTACAGGATGTATAGGTAGATCCGTATGTAAATTATAGTCAGAAGTATGCAAAATCTTACGCATCATGTAAAGAGGACTAACTGAATTGCGGGGACAGAGATTAATATCCAGATCAGGAATAAGAAACTTGATATACCGTAAGTTTTTGTCCAACAAATTAAGATAAGAGTCAGCACCTGAAGTAAATTTGCAATTGAGAATGACACCTAAAATTTTAAAGTTGTTTATTAGTTAAAGAAGCATGATTAAAGCAGAGATCTGGATGTTGGGGAGCCACTTTTATCGACCTACTTACACTCATTCTCAGTGTTTTGTCAGGGTTTAGCTTCATGTCCCATAATTTGTACTATGCACTAATTCTAGATAGAACTCTATTAATGGATACAACAGCCACAGATCTACATTCAGGAGATGAAATTGATGCAAAGAGAGTAGATTCATCTACATATGCAACGAGCTTCTTTTCTAGGCCAAACCACATGTCATGTGTATATATCATAAAAAGTCATGGGTTAAGAACACCACACTGACGAGCACCAGATATTACATGCCTATAGTCTATATGGTGTTCATCAACAACACCTCATTGCAATAAATTACTTAAAAATTCCATAAAAATGGTAAAAAAAATCCACCTAATCCTAACTGCTTTAGTTTGAAAACAAAGGTCTTATAATTAACACGGTCAATGGCAGCACTAAAATCTAGTCCAATCATATGAATTTGCTGATTAGGTTGGCCAGGGCACCAGCCACCCGATGAGATACTAGCGCTAGAGTTATGGGGTCCTTTGACTGCCCAGACAGTGCTACATTGGATACTTCTCTCTGGTTACGGTTCGTTTTCCCTTTGCCTACACATACACCAAATAGTCTGGCCTATTCATTACATATTCTCTTCTGTCCTCATACACCTGACAACACCGAGATTACCAAACAATTCTTATTTCAAGGGGTTAGCTACTCCACTATAATAGTTCAGTGGCGACTTTCTTCTTGGTAAGGGTAGAGGAGACTCTTTAGCTATGGCAAGCAGCTTTTCTAGGAGTAGGACACTCCAAAATCAAACCATTGTTCTCTAGTCTTAGGTAGTGCCATAACCTCTGTACCATGGTCTTCCACTGTCTTGGGTTAGAGTTCTCTAGCTTGAGGGTACACTCGGGCACATTATTCTATCTTATTTCTCTTCCACTCTTTTTGTTAATTTTTTTAAAGTTTATATAGGATATATTTATATTAATGTTGTTACCGTTCCTAAAATATTTTATTTTTCCTGTTTCCTTTCATCACTAGGCTATTTTCCCTGTTGGAGCCCCCGGGCTTATAGCATCCTGCTTTTCCAACTAGAGTTGTAGCTTAGCCAGTACTAATAATAATAATAAGGGATATTTGTATAGCATTAACATTGTAAGAAGGGCCTCATATGTTCCAAGGCGTTTGTGAAAGCCAAATTGCAAACTAGTAAATTACTACCTTCACCATACCTATTGAGACGTATTGCTAAAAGATATTCAAGAACTTTAGATAATATGGGAGTGATGGAAGCAGGGCTAGCGCTATCAGAAACATATTCACCTAATGGAGTAACATTGCCGATTCTCCAACAAGTCCAAAAGGAACTTAGAAGCTAAGAAATCTACATTCGTTGCAGAAAAAAAAAAAAAAAATCATTTGGGTCTACACTTCCATAAGCATCCAGGTCCATCATGAGTGCTTTAATTTCTCGGGACGAAAAGGCCAAACTAGTTAGGTTAGCTTCAGGAAAACAGGAAGGGAAAGAAGAACAGGTTTCTCATTACCCTGCTAACTGCCAAACACATCAGGCAAAAGGGTTGCCTCTTCATTTGGACATTGTGTGACAGAGCCATCTGGTTTAAGCAGAGTAGGAACTATTAAGTCTGCACCAAAGAGTGTAGTTTTAAGGGTAGCCCACCATTTGTGTTCTTGGGTGTACCAGAGAGGGAATCTTTTATGGTCAAGTTGTATTCCCAATGCCAATATGATCTGTGTCTCCAAATGATTACGTCTACTATCAGGGTTAGTCTTTCACTCCATATTTTGATACAATTATGTTGACTAGATTCTGATTCAAGAGAATAAACAGGCGCAACACTTTTTTAGGATTGTGACCAATTCAACTGCAAAAGACCATGCAAAATGCCAATCCAATCTCCTTCAGATTTCATATATATACATATATACACACACACACATATATATACAGTATATATATATATATATATATATATATATATATATATATATATATATATATATATATATATATATATATTTATATATATATATATATATATATATATATATATATATATATATATATATATATTTATATAAATATATATATATATATATATATATATATATATATATATATATATATATATATATATATATATATATATATATATATATGTATATATATATAACATAAATGTGACAGTTAATATATGTCACAACACAGACAGGCCAATTCTCTCTAAAAAGCCAAAAGCATTTACCATACATGGAAATTTTGACAGAAAATTAATTCAAGATTATGCATTTCCTTTCGTATAAAATCTTAAGTTTCTCAGTATTCTCATAGAACTCATGTACAATAAGAACAAAAACAAGCGTTGACTTGAGATCTATATCTTTTTATCCAATTTAGAAACCAAATAAATTAAATAATCAATACTTCTGTAAAGATGTTTAGGGATAAACCAAAAAGAAAATCTCATCCTGGAATGTTCGTTAACATCTCTTCCGAACATTAAATGGGCATCAATACAAAATTCTATTATTTGTAATTCAAAAGTACACAACGTTCATTTGGAATACGCTAAAAGACAATTAACAAACAAAATAGGCCTATAAATAATAGTATATCCATCTATAACTATAGGAAAGCAAGAATGTTATAAACATATAAAATACATAAATGTAAAATCAGCAATAAAGTTAAATTACAATGAAAAATGGTTCGTGATAATATGACGCAAAGAATAGAAAAATAAGAAAGCCACAGAGAGGTTATCTCTAAAAACACAAATGATTACTGCCAAAGAATGAATGGAAAAAAAAAATTATTACCATAGACAGCGAGATATTCCTGCATATCTTGCATCTTGAGAATAGAATCCACCATGAGTAAATTCATGAGCGTTTCTTCACCGCATCATTTCCACCATTGAACTATTTTCATATCAGCTAGATTAACGTATTAAAGGTTCAAAGTCTACTCATGAATGGCAGAGGCAAGGGACAGTGATATCGCCCTAGCAAGCAGGACATCGCCAAAGAGACTGATATTATACTGTATACATATGACCAGTGCCCACGCCCTTTCTCCACCCAAGCTAGGACCAGGGAGGGGAAGGCAATGGCTGCTGATGACTCTGCCCACAAAACCCCTAACCTTAGCTCACAAGGATGGTAAGATTGCAGACACTAAAGGAACTAACGATTTTGAGCGGGACTCAGACCCCAGTGTACTACATGCATTTTCTACTCGCTCTTACAGTGCAGTTATTGTTTTTTTTTTATATATATTTCTTGCTCTCCTCTCCATTGATAATAAAAATCTTTTTAAGCTCGCTATCACATGTTTTAATCTGCTTGAATAGTGTGTCATTCTTGCTCTCAACTATCTTTAAATAAGCTCATTGTCCCGTTGAATAAACTCACTCGCATTTATCTCACATCTTTGTTAGTAGCTAACAGCCACCTCGCGCAATTGGTGATCGCCAGAGGACAAGGTCCCTCACACCTACCCCTCACTGTTATGCCCTACTCTTTGACGATGCTGCCCACTCTTCTATTCACGCCATATCCATGAAACTACCCCCCTTCGCCAGTCGAGAGGCATTCGCCTGGTTTCAGCTCGCCAAGGTTCAGTTTCGCATGAATGGCATGACTTACTCAAGCACCAAAACAGACTATGTCCTCGCGGTGATCCCTGATGTCACTTTACCAGAAATCTCCAATTGTCTTTGCAATCAATAGTGTACGACGCCTTCAAAACATACCTGCTGGAGCAAAAGGCTTTGCTCACCTCCACAGAGATGACAAGTATCTCTCTCCTGTAAGGTGCCACAAACGGCTCTCCTCGGGAGGTGAACCTACTTCGTACACTTTGGGTATGATGCCTACCTGAACCTACATGCACTGCCGTCCCCGATGTCGGTATTTTGCCCATGAAGGACCTGATGACCAAAGTCGATGCCCTTATGGACAGCCACTTCACCATCTTAAAGACCTCCATCAACGCCTCCACTCCTGACGAAGAGGACAACTATTCAACATCAACTGAAGCTAACGTGAATGAGGTAGGACACAGAAAGCCCACCCCATAGCATACTGGAGCTGCGACAAAACCACCCACCACCCACATAATCCACCCCTCACTTACACTCCAACCAATGACGTCTACAACCATTTACAGATGCCTACCAGCCACAGTTATGCTACTACAACTCCAGATTCACAGCTGCTGCGAAGAAATGTGTAAATGGTTGTAGGTGGCCAAAATTTGTAAGTAGGCCATCCCTTGCGGTAATGGCTTTCCCATCACTAATCTTTTTTTTTCACGATGCAGGTACGGCTCTGCAGTTTTTGGCAGATACTGGTGCTGACTGTTCTCTCCTACCAAGGCCATTCTCAAGGACACGACATTGACATTTTAAGCCTGTTTACGTTTGCCTGGTAGCTGCCAACGGATTTTCAATCTCTACCAAAGGGTACGAGGCACCCACACTATTGTTTGGGAATGCCAAATGTCATTGGAAGTTCTCATTGTTTATGTCAAGTGGCCAATTATTGGAGTGGATTTCATCTCCTATATCCCACCTCATGGTTGATGTTATTTATTGATGGTTAGTCAAAGCAGACTCATATTTGTCGGCACCTCTTCAACCCGGCCCCTCCTACTTCGCTCTCCATATCGGCACACTCACGGATGACTACGCCCACATTCTCACATCATACCTGGAAGTCTTCTGGCCGGAACTTCACCAAAAGTCAACATGGCCCTGAATCGTTTTTCACCCGATAAACGAACATTTGCAAAAATTAAAGAAATGGGCCTTTGCCAAAAGGCCTCAAGCCCATGGTCGTCACCCCTACACATCATCCTGAAAAAGGAGGGCTCTCTACACCCTTGTGGGGATTACAGGTATTTAAACATACAGACATAACTGGATCTCTACTCCCCTTTCAATATTGCTGACAGGACTTACACATTCAATTACTCTTGATTTGGCCTTCGCATTGCTTGGATCACTTTTCAATGCCTCATGGATAGTATCTTAGGGGTCCTGACTTTAGACAGATATGGGATCTCGGTTTATTCTATAAAGAGAATAATATACCACAAACACACCCCAGATTGCGACTACCTGAAACTACTCACCCAACAACTAAATTACCTACAAACATACACAGATGGATAAGAGTAACATACAACTTAATAAGACACATTCAAAATGAAATAATTGAAGAATCTAATACATTAAACAGAGAAAACTGGAACAACACGATAATAAAACTGGGAGAAACATACAAAAAACCCAGAGAAAATTTGGGAAAAACTACAATTATTACTGGGAAAACCAAAAATAGAAATACCATATTTAATCAACAGTAATGGTGATAAAATAGAAGACATGGAAGACCAAATTAAGTTATTAACTGAAACATGGGCAAGCACATTCGAAATTACAGAGCAAAAAAGAATCAAATTTCGATAGGGCCACAGAAACAGAAGTCCTCAACTTCCTACAAGAAAATGGGGGAAGAATATACCCCTATCAAAATCCACAGATACAAAGACTGGATTAAAACATTTAAACACAAAGCACCAGGTAAAAGCAGTATAGATAGGTTAATGCTATCAAAATTACAAATGGTGGCAAGGAGAAGACTCCAACATATACTAAACCTTACTCTCTCTATGGGATACTGCCCAGAAACAAACAAGGAAGGAATTCTTATACTTCCTCCCAAACCAGGAAAAGGCCCAAAACAGCCAGCAAACGGAAGACCAATTGCACTGCTGGAAGTGGCGGGAAAAAGTGTTTGAAAAATTTATATACACAAGACTAAGGAAATTCCAAGAAAGTCACAATAAATTATACAAACATCTATATGGTTTCAGGACATAGAAAAGCACCGAAACTGCCCTTATGGCACTTTACGAAACGATAATCATGAATCAACTAAATAAAAAACATCAATGCAATATAATCTCCAGGGACATCTCCAAGCTATTTGATATAATATGGCATGATGGCCTCAAATATAAAATACAACTGGAACTATCAATAATAATAGAAAAACTCCTCTCAAGCTGCATTAAAGACAACTGTCCGTATACATAGCAGAGATGGAAAACTCGGTGGAATATAGATATAAAAAGTGGGGTGCCAGAGGGGGGCATACTATCCCCAACTCTTTTTATTATCTACACAGCAGATATACCAACCACCCCCTTCTATGCCATGAACTATGCCTATGTAGATGACATCACACAAATGATAATGCACCCTTCATATGCCAAAAGAACAATGAAAATAAAAACCGAGAGATCAAAAGAATGAATGAATACGAAAATAAGTGGGAAATGAAAAAAAAAAAAACAGCAATAAATTCCAACTCTTATCGGAATCAAAAAGCAAAACATCTCCAATAACAGTAAACAACATAGATATTCAATTCAATAAGGAAGTTAAAATCCTTGGTCTTTTTATTAATAGTAGTATCATATGCTACCATATTAAACAACAATTCCAACTGGCCAAACAGAAAAGGGGCATTAAAACGATTCAAACTTTTTGATAAAAAGAATAAGAATAAATCTCAATAAAAGCCTTATAAGACCTCAATTTTAATATCTAATAGCACCAGTAAGTACAATGGCTATATCAAAGGTGAAAACTACATTAATTACAAAATGGAAACATAAGAAACATTCATGGCCCAAACCAAAACCATAATAACAATAATAATAATAACAACAATAATGAAAACAGCAAAACACTCCATAATATATACAATCTTGAATTAGTTAATGTCGGTTATCACAGAAGGGCCAAACAAGCCTGGGGAGGATTGAAAAAAATTTACCCAGAACTTGCAACAACAAGTGAGGAAATTACACACACACAAAACGAGCACTCCTGGTGGAAAAGGATAGCTTCATTCATTGCTGAGGACGAACCCAATCCAGAGTATTAAAAATAACGAAAAGGTAAATAAACATACTGTAGATAACTAAACAAAACATAGAAAAGAATAATCATGAAAACACAAGTCTCTCGGCGGCTGCCAAGAGAAATCACCTCCTGATCGTGGACTATGACACACACACACAAAAAAAAAAAAAAAAAAAAAAAAGCTATTGGATCTGCCCCAATCTTTTCACCAATTACTGTACTTAATGTTAAAACTTTCCCCTCCAATCCTTCTAAAATACTAATCCACCCCCCCCCCCTTTCCCTCCCCCACCAAACCTTTCCCCCTATACTGTATCTGTAACGGTAGATGTTACTAATAGGACGAAAGTACTAACTTCAATCAAGTCTTTCAATGTTTCCTTTTGTAGCTATAATACTTTTAATATGCTCATCATGTGTCAACTTTCGTAACTTCAACACACACACACACACACACACACACACACACACACACACATATATATATATATATATATATATATATATATATATATATATATATATATATATATATATATATATATATATATATATATATAACGGATTTTGAGC
>NC_090732.1:114872947-114875447 GCF_036898095.1 Palaemon carinicauda
GTAAAATGGCGTCGTCTTCATCATATAGAATTGATAAATATTAACCTTACTTAAAATGGCGGACAAAAACTGAAATATTGAAATCCCTCAGTTAAAAGTAAACAATAACATGTAATAACGCTGAACATAATGCCGATTAGAGACCAAGTTCTTTCACATCTCCCTCTATTGAGAAGTGAGAAATAAAAATCCGAATTATTCTCTTAAGCCAATTTAAAACACATTTTTATAAACATATAGCTTATTTGTTATTCTATGCATTGTGTTTAAAGCGCACAATTATTACTTGATTAGGAAATCGAAGATATTAATGAATGAGAATGAGATATAAAAATAAATATAAAAGGGATGAAAAGTTAATAATCGGCATTGAAATCTGTGCAGCTAGGCAAAACGCAGTAAAGCGAATATATCTATATATATATTTCAAACATCCTCTTGCTAGAGGATCTAATCTATGTAGGTATTTTCTTCAATTCATGACTAATGTTAATATTTCCACATCTTTTGTAATCTTGATCATGTTTCAGGGATTTCCCAGTATATACATCTACTCATTTTATGCGCTTCTATATTTTACCCCTCATCCCCTACACTGTAAATGTAGTCTTATAATAATTTTCCTTTCGAAAATATCCTCTTTAATATTCTTCCATACAAAAGAAAAATGTTATCAACAGGATATACTATTAAGCCTCTCTCGTTCTTAGAGCGGAAGTCATTAAAATGTAGCATTCAGGCGTCAATGTAATTCGCTGAAAGATGGCTCTACAACACACTCTGACAGTCTATTGGAATTTCCGAAAATAACTTGAAGTCTTTGCTTCACCGATTTTGATTGTTAAATAAAACTACACGATAAATTAATATTGGCTTTTCTTAAGACACTACGAAATGTAGATATGTTTATCCATATTGAATGTCATTGCCATTAGCCTAACGTACTTTTCTAAATATATATTATTCAACATGTGACAAAAAATTATGAATATTATCAATAAGGAAATTGGGAATATCTCACAAAATAATAAAGGCTAAGGCACTTCCTGTGGCGGAAACCTCTTAAGCCTGCTGACCTTAGCCAGTGGCCAACTCCTTTTGTTCTCATTCCTTTTATCTTATTTTCATTTCTCTTTGACTACTTAAGATTCTTCTTAGTAGCCCTTTAGTTCCATGCGTATTTTTAGAGAAATGTATTCAGTTATTTTTGTGTAACTTTACTGACCTAGTCATTCTTAAAAAGACTTTCCCTCTTCTAAGCATTTACATGTCGCTTTGTTACTTGCCTACAAATTTTGGTGTATAATTTTCTAATGCTTAGTTAGAATAGATATGACAATAAGTGTTATGCGACAACAATTGATGATATAGCATTTATTGGAATTAAAGTACTACAAGGGAAGTAAATGGATAAAATCATCAATTTCAATTATTGCTTTCTGTCTTTTTCTTCGTCGTGTAAATAATATACAACATGACTGAACGCTATAATTCTACGGGATCATCGGTGTTTGTTCGACAGTTATTAGAACTGAATTAATCCCCATAGAAAATAAGGATGACTTGTTAGTTTCCAGATTTTTTCAATTGTATAATTATATCTATAAAGGTTAACATAATTCCATACCCTGGTTTACATTACAACTAATTTTCAACAACAATCTCCAGATAAAATTATATATATTTAGAGAATAACACAGCATAGGTGGTGTTTTGCAATTAATGGTAATCTTTTATTGTAAAAAGCAATTGTAAGTATTGAGAATATCTAATACCAATGACCAACATTATTCACGAAAATAAATAGTAGCAATTTTACGAGGCGAACCTTGTCTTTGTTTAGTCGAGGTATCTAAGAAAGCCGGTCAGTCCCACGACATGCAAGCAAAGCAACGGGATTCTGGAGCTCGGTGACCATCTTTACTTCGAGTGGTTAATGGCCGCAATATTCATACAGATGGACAAAAGTAAATTGGGAGCCCACAAAACCAAAGCTTTTGAGGGGTTACTTCAAAATCTTGATACGATTTCCTTTCTCGAAAGGTTTCTCTCTTTCAATACCAATGTAAAAAATATTTTTACACACTTAAAGTTGTACACATTGGAAATGTTCTAGTCATTCTTATTTTTCATGTGTTAATTCATTAATGAATAAAAATAACTTTCAAAGGTCACTATTTCTGCTCGTCCAACTATTTTATGGCACTCGAGTATTCTCTTTTATGGTTTCATTTCTAATCTTGTCCTGTAACTTAACTCCCAATATTCTTCTGAGGGATTTGCTCTTAAATCTACAAAATCTGTTGGATATTGTTTCATTTCATAGCACGACTCATGTCCATGCAGTAACACCGATCTTACAAAACCGATATATAGCCTGATTTTTATATGTAGTATCAAGTGATTTGACTTGCAAATTTTACTTAACCTAGACATTGTTTGATTTTCTTCTTCCAATCTTTCAAAAATTCATATTCTAAAGATCCTGAATTAGAGATCA
>NC_090732.1:114877947-114882947 GCF_036898095.1 Palaemon carinicauda
GAAAACTGATAGCCCTAACTTGGTCGGTATTGGAACTGAATTTATAGCATAAAATCAAAATCTTTCGTAGGCTATGTTTTGGTAAATTCAACAAATAGGCCTACCTGTATTTTATGATGGTCATGGTGTACAAATTATAACTGGTCACATAAAAATCATCCAAAGCCTATGATTTTGTGGTCGCTACAATCGACTGTCAGATGCCAGGAAATCGCATTTAAGGGCTTTCCTCATGGAAAAAAAAATTCTGGGGGAGAGTCACCAGAAACCCCGTCGTCAGTGACTTCTCAAACTTTAGCCCCAGCCTAAAAGACCCTCCTACGCCCCTAAATGTGTATATATGCATTTATAGCCTATGTATACTGTTTGTATGCACATAGTGATGTATCTATGTTGTATACATACAGGTGCAACTATGCATATGGGCCTATATGCATCGATATATATGCATGTATATGTATAAATTATAAAATTCTATGTCAATAAATTAGTTCACTTGATGATGTCGTAGACACGAAAGCGGTTAGTAGGCACTCGTACTTTCATTTTTCCTTGTGGTAGTAGTTTATTGCTTCTGAGCATCACGTGTCAATGACTGTTAACACATGGATATATTAATGCTTAATTTAGGACTAATCTAAATATTACTATCTGGCACCGTCATTCAATTAGGTCATTATGCATGTTGCATAAGATTTTTTATAATTCTGACCATCCTCTACATTCAGATCTTCCCGGACAGTTCCATCCTGTTCGTAATACTAAGTATGCAGTTAATCCTAATAATCAGGCCTTCTATATCATAAGGTTGATTGATTGATTGATTTGAAGCTCTGGCATCCTGACATCGAAGGTCATTGACACCAATATTGTTTGTTATAAACGAAGATTAAAAGAATATTCAATTAAAACCAGAAAAGCAAATATGAAGTAAAATAATATTAAGACCTGCTTCTGATATAAATTTTAAAATGCCACTAGCATTGTATGACACATCATGTCCAAGGATCTTGGCAAGGATGAACCTGCCATCTTCACCCAGAGCCTCAAATAGATATGTATTTCTTTCTGTGCTATAAGTGGAGCATTCAGTCAACAAATGCCTCACTGTCAAGGGTATCAAACAGTCGTCGCAATATGGTTGGTGTTGGCCAGCCAGCAGAAACTCATGTGTCATCCGAGTGTGACCAATGCGGAGACGACAAAGAGTAGTCTCCAATTTTTGGGGCAGCCCATTATATCTCCAAGGGGATATAACAATCGCGATTTCTCTCATCTTGTTTTCGGTTAAACTATCCCAATGCTGTATGCCGGAACCCAGCAAAATCGAACTATTATACCTTTCAGGCCAATGATTAAAAGCCACTCTAAAATCTTTAAAACCATAGGGTTACTAGAATTAAAACCTTATAAAGCTTGAAGGACACTTCTTGAATCACTAAAAATGGTAAAGTTACCCTCCTCTTTTAACGCTATTTTCTCAATAGCGGTTTGTATGCCATATAATCCAGCAGTAAATGTGGAAGATATTGGTGGAAGTGCACCTCTGCAATTAAAAGAACTACTTTATACTCCAAATCCAACGCCACCAGTATATATAAAAGTTGTTCCCTATGTTCCTCAACATGTTCCATAAAAAGAGAACTATCTTCTAATTCAGTCATATTTTTTTTAACACCAATAAAATATTTACAATAAGATATCTCTGGTAATTTCCACGGAGGGGTTGATGATATCTTAAATGGAAGCACCTTACCTCTAATTATATCAAGATTGTTTAATAATTGTTCTACTAGAAAGCTATAATGTTGAGGAGATTTTGGGTGCAACTCAAAAGTATGTTGAGTGCCTTACAAGGCACAGTTAGGAAGTCTTAGTAACCTAAACCAATACCGAATAATGGAAGACACTCGGAAATGGCCCAGAGGTAACTCTCCAGCATCAACAAGGATAATTGGGATAGGTGAGGTTCTAAACGCTCCTGTGGACAATCTAATACCAGCATGGTGTATTGAATCTAATATCTTTAAAGGGCTTGGGGTGGCTGAGGAATATATCCTACACCCATAAGTAATTTTGGAAAAAATTAAGGCCTTGCATAATTTTAGAATAGTTTTACTGTCTGCCCCCCATGATGTATGGGACAATACTTTTAAAAGATTCAGAGCCTCAAGACATTTAGCTTTTAACACCTTTAAGTATGGGACCCAGGTTAACCTACAATTGAAAATCAATCCTAAAAATTTAGCTTTACCTAAACATGGGATCCTTTGTCCTTTCATGTATATATCCGGGCCTGGATGTACTCCCCGGATACGACAGAAATGGACAATAGTAGTTTTGCTTGTTGAAAACTTAAACCCATTCATATCAGCCCACTGAAGAATCTTATCAATTGTGAGTTGTAGTTTTCTCTCAACTATTGCCATCAAATGATATAGAGAGATCATCCACAAATAGAGTAGAGAGGATATATTGGGGAATGACTGAGGATATCCAATTAATTGCTAGTGCAAATAAGGTTACACTCAGCACACTACCCTTGGGAACTCCTTCTTGACATTTAATCTCAGGGAAAATAGATAGATATTAGGTGAGGAACAGGAATGTGGGAGAATACTAAGCAAAATATTACGAAAAGAGACAATGCAAGACTATTTAAACTGAAAGGAATAGGCCGAAGTACATTACGAAAAAAAAAAAACTGCGTCTATGACAGTCAGAAGGGATTGTTTTCCCGCCTGGCCGCTGCAGGCTGTTCTTTTACCTCCCTATAAGTTTTCACAAATATCAGGTTTTATTAATTCCATGTTTTTGGTAAATTCTGGTATTCACAAAAAGTTTATAATAACATGTTTAACTTATGCTGATTGTAATTTATCCCAATTTGTGTTAAAATGTGAAAAAATTACAAAATTACAAAGCGTTCATCCGAAAATAAGCTGCTGTCGTTGACTTCGGTGGATTGTGTTATTAAATTTAGACTTACCATGACGATACTTTATAATATATTTATTATTTCACATTGTTTATTGACAAAACATATATCTGATGGAGAAAAATACGTTAGTAAATAAGTTTTGATTCACATTACTTGGTAATTATTTGAGAACAATGAAGGTGTTCGGACAAAAATACTTCCGACTAGTCAGGTATCAGGAACCTTTCCGAGCTAAAAGGGCACCCCTGTGAATCTGTGCAAATATGCACCGCTGAAAACAATAGACTGTACGTTTACTTTACTTGGGGGACCCCTAGTAAAGTAAACGTAGTGAGTCAAAGCCTCATATTATAAGAAAGGATAAATTAGACAAAAATAGGGGAAAAAGTTATAAACGCTGACCTCGCCATGGGAATATATATATATATATATATATATATATATATATATATATATATATATATATATATATATATATATATATATACAGTATATATATATATATATATATATATATATATATATATTTATTTATATATATATATATATATATATATATATATATATATATATATATATATATATATATATATATATATATATATATATATATATATATATATATATATATATATATATATATATATATATATATATATATATATATATGTATATCTATACACACACACACACCCACATATATATATATATATATATATATATATATATATATATATATATATATATATATATATATATATATATATATATATATATATATATATATATATGGCCGCGGGGGCATATAAAAATTAGAATAGCGCCAACGTTATCCCTGCGTGTCGTAAGAGGCGACTAAAAGGGACGGGACGAGGGGGCTGGGAACCCCCTCTCCTGTAAAAAATTCCTGCGAGACATCGACAAGGAGATGGAGCTGGGGGGAGAGTGACTGCTCCCCGCACTCTAGTTTTGGGGTGTTTAAATGTGCGTGGATGTAGTACGATAGAGAGTAAAAGATGTGAGATTGGAAGTATGTTTAGAAGTAGAAGGATGGATGTATTGGCCTTGTGTGAGACAAAGATGAAAGGAAAGGGTGAAGTGATGTTTGGTGAAATGTCTGGTAGAGTGTCTGGGATTGAAAGGGGAAGAGCGAGAGAGGGTGTGGCGTTATTGCTGAGTGAATGGATGACAGGTAAAGTAGTGGAATGGAAGGAGATATCATCTAGGTTAATGTGGGTAAGGGTTAGGTTGGGTAGGGAATGTTGGGCGTTTGTCAGTGCGTATGGGCCAGGTAGTGAGAAAAGTGAAGAAGATTGGAATGAGTTCTGGAATGATTTAACTAGGTGTGTAGAAGGACTGGGTAGAAGGAATTATGTAGTTGTTATGGGTGACTTAAATGCTAGAGTGGGCGCTGGAGAGGTAGAAGGTGTCATTGGTAAGTATGGCGTACCAGGTGAAAATGAGAGTGGTGAGAGACTGGTAGACATGTGTGTTGAACAAGAGATGGTAATAGGTGCTAGCTTCTTTAAAAAGAAAGATAAGAATAAGTATACATGGGTAAGAGTGGCAAATGGAAGAGTAGTAGAAAGGGCATTAATGGATTATGTGTTGGTAACTAGAAGAATGTTTGGAAGATTGAAAGACGTGCACGTGTTTAGGGGTATAGCTAACGGTATGGCTGATCATTTTTTGGTGGAAGGAAAATTAGTTGTAGCAAAAGAGTGGGGGAATAGAGTAGGTGGATGTAAAAGGGAGGTAGTGAGGATTGAAGAGCTAATAAAACCGGGGGTAAAAAGTAAATATCGGGAAAGGTTGAAAATGGCATATGATGAGGTGAGAGTAAGAGAAACTGGTAATGTAGAGGAGGAATGGAAGTTAGTAAAAGAAAATTTTGTTGGGATTGCAAGTGATGTATGTGGCAAGAAGGTTGTTGGAGGCAGCATGAGGAAGGGCAGTGAATGGTGGAATGAAGGAGTGAAGGTGAAAGTGGAAGAGAAAAAGAGGGCTTTTGAAGAATGGCTGCAGAGTAATAGTATAGAGAAGTATGAAAAATATAGAG
>NC_090732.1:114903154-114910654 GCF_036898095.1 Palaemon carinicauda
TCCATGTCTATCAAGTAGCAGTTTTTTTTTTTTTTTTTTAACAATGGACATCAAATGAAGTATTAATGAATTTCATAGAAGATAGCTATCTTAACCTTCAGTCCCTCATGTATCCCTGGACGGATTTCTTTGTTGTTGCAACTGGAAACACAACATCCAAAATATTATATACATGGCATATTATTATTGTGACAGGTTTACTTTCCTTTGCATCCATTTTCGCACCCGCTCTTTATGGGGTGCAGTACTGCTTCAGGGGCTAGTTTGATTGTGACAGCAATAAGGACAGAAGTGTCTTGAGCCACTATCGAATGTTCTACCAAATGCAGCTGATCGTGGGAGACATCTATGATTTTTGCTAGCTTTTCTCCAAATCACAGATATGTGGAGTGCCCGACTGAGGTGTAAGTCCAGTAAACCAGAATTTGATGGGAGGTTTCCCCTTCCAATGCCTTATGTGAGTAAAGGAACTAATGGAGCTCATTTACTTTTGCTTAGATTTTGTACCAACACAAAATACAAAGTGTTCCAGCTGAAAGCGGAAAACATACATCAGCGGGCAGATCTTTGTCGTTCTTTGGTATTTCTAGTAGATTCAGAATCTCATTATTACAAGATATTAAAGCTTTGAGGCATGGGTCTTTGTGTCAGCTAGCAAATCTACCAGACATATCAGTACCTGTCAGAGCAAGTAAATCCAACATTGCAAAAGCATTCTTTCATACTACGTTCTTTTATGCCTCGCAGAAAAATGTTCCTTCTCACTCTACTCTTTCTTGTAAGGAGAGTTGTCGATATTGGTAAGCTTGGATACATGAAGACAAGTAACAAGACATGTGTCTGGCGAACTGACAATATGGTGTATGGCATTGAAAACAGTTAAACTTTGAACAAACCAAACAAATATATCGTTCACCAACCAAGATGGTCGATGAGGTCCTCTCATGCATTTCAGTCCATGGGCCAAGTCCCAAAATTTTACCTATTGGTACCACCTGGGTGGGCAACTTCTGGTCGCTATTTTTTATTGGTGTATATCCCATGATCACAATTTGGCATGACAACACTTGCAGAGTGGCAGCTTATTACTGGTAATCGCCTCTTGAATAAACAGACCCAACATTAGTTCGACTCAAAAAGACACTTTCTCCGAGCATCATCTGTTATGTCATTATGTCCACCTACGATTTACTAATCATAAATAAATACATATAATGGCCCTAATTACTAGCCTAAGTACATATTCTCAGTTATGCATTAACATTAAGGCGGCTTTCGATCAATTTTCAGTGCATTTGGTCAGTAATTTTATTTTTTCCTGGGGGGAGGGACAACTTATTTCGTACTGCTAAGTTTCCTGTAGTCAACAAATCAACCACATTGCATTTTATAAGTTGACGAAAAAATAATGATTTGACTCTGGCCGTTCTTTTTTAAAAGCTTGGTACGCTTCCTCTCCTATCCTGTAAGCATCAAGTAGATCATTGGCTACATCTTTTGGTGCAACAGTGGCAGTTGACAATCTGACAAACTCTGCATGATCTGGACTGAATGGATTGAACCAGCAGGTTTCCATGAGCTCAAAAGTGATTGAACGTCAGCCTTATCTCTTCTGATCCTGAGCAACTGTAGATCTGGATGATTGACATGGGAATTGCTTCAAAATACCATGTCCCTCAGCTACCTTAGGTAGGCACTCCGGTACTCAGACGTTATATAGTACTAGGAGACAGCTCCAGGTTTTAGTCTGAAGCCTTTTGTTCTTCCAGATGTGTGTGTATCCCTACTGACAGTCTTTTCAGTAGTTTGGTCCACAGGTATTCGTCCAAATGAATTCCTGTTACCAATCTGGACAGAGAGTAGACCTTGCATGAAGTGTACTTCAGGGTGATCAACAGGTAGTCTCGACATCGTGGAATAGTAATAGGGCAGGAAGCGGGCGCAGATGAGCTTGTCGTAGGCAAAGCACCAAGGGATCATTTGTCGGATAGAGGCAAGGGAAAGCATCTAGTCCCCTTCTCTAAAAGCCCTAAGCGGTCCCAGTACGATCTCTGTCATGTCCAACTTGGATGCCCAGAATTCGGAAAGACCCTGTCTTTCTCTGAGAGAGTCCACATAGGCTTAAAAGTGCTCCTTGATATGGGTGCATGCTGTGGTCTCTAGGAGTTCTGTCAATGATGCCCCAGAGACATTTTCATGGAAACTGGCAACACTCTTTATGGTTTTTTTCCAGGTAATGAGTCTCTCCAGGATGTGTGATCTCTAGCCATGGAAGGAAGCCTCTTCAGGCAAACCTCATCAGAGCCTCATAGACAAGTTTGTAAAGTCTGACTGCACGGTTGTATTTGCGGCCATCCATCACACCAGTTACAGAACCTTCAGCGATCATGCCCGGCACAGAGGCCTTTCAGCCATGCATCCTGAAACCGTTTACCCAAAATGGGGAGCAAATTGCAGATTATGTGGAGCTCCCACATCTTGATGACAATGCTGCTGAACTTCTCGTGCTTCCATACTATTTCTGTTACCTTGGCATACAGTACTTGGCCGAACACAGACCATTTCGTTCAACTGTAGAGATTCCATGATGTTCAGTGACTGTTTTAACCCTTTGTGCACAGTAGAAAATTCTGTCACAGAAGCACTGACAGTTGGTAAGTAACCAACGGTGTCTTTGGTAACTGTGACATGGTCATGGATCTGGATGTTGAAACTGGTCCAACTGCTAATGGTTTGATCTTTGGGGACAGAGATTCTACTAAATAACCAGACAAAGTTCTTTTCCTTTGCAATCTGGACACCTTCAGTTGTGTTGACATCTATACATTCAAGAGCACAACGTTATTTCTTATCTATTATGGCCAGTTCCCTTGAATTATGTTATTGCTATCGGCAGGGTCTCATTAAAATTGGAAAGTGTTTTTCAGTTTCAGTCTCCTAGTATTAGTTATTCTTAACTAAAATAACTACTTAATATATATGATGCTTAATGCACTGGTGGTATCTGAAATAAATTTAGTTTAAGTTCTATTCCTGAAAACTTAAATTTTTTTCAGATTCACCGGTCTCCCTCGAAGCAGTAGTTTCCATTGAAAACTGAAATAGCTGAAAATTGAAAATGCTGAGAGCTGAAAGTTGAAAGATGCATTCTTTTGCACGATTATGATCAACACATAATTCAGGTAATATTATGTAATGCCCAATAACATAAATTTTCATATGATATTGACCGATTTTGCACATTTCGCAAAGGCCCCAACCCCCTCTCTTACCTTATTGCCTTATTTTTTGTTTGGGTTCACCCAGGTCCCTCAGTGTGAGGTACCTCGTATATCCACCAGAGAACTGCTAATGCATCTTCCGGTGTATTTTGCATCTTCTTATTTTATCTAAGAAAAAAAAGTATTAAAGGCTGCTTTTGTGCAAAGGTTAACACATATCAAATCACTTGTATTAACTTCTAAAACAGAAGTTATGATGGCAGTTACTATATCCAAAACGTTTTTGTACAGGACAGTGAAGTATAGTTGGCTTAGCTTTTCTACAAGGGACTTGAACCTGGTATTTTGTGCACATGTAGAGCTAAGCCAACATTAAGAGAAGCTTCAGTGCGATATTTGACGCTGACATCTTCAAATTTTGTTTCTTAGATGGCCTGCTGATCAAACATCCATGTACATAAAGAACATTTTGTTAACACATGTACTTTGGTTCATAGATTCGGTCTTGCTGGTCGTTTTAACCTGCTGTAAACCTTGAATAGCATACTTGCAGAAGAATTGAAGGAAGGTATGTGGTTTATGATTATCAAATGTTCCTTCAAATTTCCATGGTCTTGCACTTACAATGTGTCTTTTCAGTTTTTCAGCTTCTATCAGAAGGACCTTCTCATTTTCTCTGAGGTCTTTTGTATATGTGGCCAAAGCCTCCGTCAATAGGGTTCCTTTAAGTTTGGTAGAACTTATTTGCTCAAGTTTGGTTTTGTCTGAAGGTCTAGTGAAGTGCAAATCATGGATGTTGTCCAGAATTAATTGCATTAGGTATGAGGAGCCACACGAGGAGTACTTCTTTTAACGAAGCATTAACCGGACAAAACTTACAACCTTTTTTCGGGGTTTGTTGGGTAGGGTGAACCTATATCAAAGATACAAGTTTTATTGATTTTCTTTAAGAAAAACTAGTCGAGTTAGGGTTCCACATGTAATGGGAAATGGACTTTAAATCGACAAGTGTCATTATGGAATTTAGATATTCCCCTATTCCCATTCAACTTTTAGCATACTGTACCCGAACTAACATTAGCCACTGACAACAAAATTTTGAAATTTTTATGTCATTCGCTACATTAACTCGTCTGCTTGTGAAGTATCTTCAAGTCAGACACAAGCTACGAAAAAAAAAGAAAAAAAAAGTGTAGTTTTGGGATTCTTTGAGCTTTTCTGTATTGGTTTGCATGACTTAAACACAAGATTTTATATTACATTTCGCCAGCAACTGGCGTAAGCAGATCAGATGGGCCTTTAACATTGCTCAATTGCCCAATGGATTTGAGTTGAGGTCCCTTGTTTTCAGTTGAAACGTCTAAAATTTTGTAGGCTTTATCTTGCTGACAAATAACACACTTTCATTGTCAAATTTTCGTTGTCAAATGGCTGACTTCTAGCATCTTGCTGTTATGTGAAAGAATTTGCAGACATAGTATTAGATATTGGTGGCCATCCTTTTGCCTAATAGTGTATATTGTCTGTACGGCCAAGACTGAATTCGAACGTCAATTTTCAGGCAGTTGTAATAAAAAAAACGTGCAGTTTTTGTCTGAAAGTGTACAGACAGAATTACTCAATAAAAATGCCACATACTTTTTTGTGTTTAAAGTATCATTTAACCAAATCAAATGTGATTTTCCTATTACCAAAAAATTTACTCAAGTTTTTTATGACAACGAGCCAGCACTATACTGTATATGATTTTGTGAAATTGCAAAGAAGAGTAACAGAATTTAAAGATATTCTCAACACCCCACCCCCGTTAAATTAAGTGTGAAATAAACACTCCTAAAGGTTTTCTGTTTTATATTAGTGGAAATATGCAGCGAGAAGAAATAAAAAATATGTTCAGAATTATTTTGGAAATTGTGGTCAAAGGTAAAACGCCTCATCGTAAAAATGAAGTAAAAGTTATTTCTGGTGATATAAAGAAATTGTTACTATCTTTTCCAAATACACAGCAATGTGAATATGACAATATTAGTGAAGGAAAATACAAATGTAATTTTTTTTTTCTTTTTTGAAGAAGTTACCAGATCCAGAGGAAGTAAGTTGGTAATTACGATGAAATAGATATTAACGCTACAATCCCTTCTAATTTCATTGTAACAAACATAGCTCTTTACTACAAAAAATCATATTTCCATAAGGTAGCCAAAACTAAATCACGATCGGATTGAAATAATAAAATTGTTCTTGGATAGAGAGAGACGGCCATGGAACCTTGACCAAAGGATATATTTTTGCATTCTGCAGCAGTGTCGAACGGTCAATTGCTCTTGCTTTATATATATATATATATATATATGTATATATGTATATGTATATGTATATGTATATATAATATATATATATAATACATATATATATATATATATATGCGGATATATATATATATATATATATGTACATGTATATATATATGCGTTATATATATATGTATATGTATATATGTATATGTATATATATATATATATATATATACTGAAAATAATCACATAATTGTGTAAAATGAGAAGATAATAAGATTTAACGATCAAGAACTCGTACAAATACATAAAATTGTTCATATAAACAGTTACGAGAGATTATTATTAATATTATTATTATTATTATCATTATTATTATTACTGATGCTAAGCTACAACCCTAGTTGGAAAAGCAAAATGCTATAAGCCCAGGGGCTCCAACAGGAAAAATAGCCTAGTGAGGAAAGGAACAAAGAAAAAATAAAGATTTTGAGAATAATATTAAAATGAATATCTCCTATATAAACTATAAAAACTTTAACTAAACATGAGGAAGAGAAATTAGATAGAATAGTGTGCCCGAGTGTATCTTCAAGCAAGAGAACTCTAACCCAAGATAGTGGAAGACAGAGGCAATGACACTACCCAAGACTAGAGAACAATGGTTTGATTTTGGAGTTTCCTTCTCCTAGAAGAGCTGCTTACCATAGCTAAAGTCTCTCTTCTACTCTTACCAAGAGGAGGGTAGCCACTGAACAATTATAGCGCACTTGTGAACCCCCTACCTTACCTTATTGCCTTATTTTTTGTCTGGGTTCACCCAGGTCCCTCAGTGTGAGGTACCTCGTATATCCACCAGAGAACTGCTAATGCATCTTCCGGTGTATTTTGCATCTTCTTATTTTATCTATATACCAGAGGCTTTGCACCTTCATTGTGTTCAGTGAAAAATAATTATTTTTTTTTTCATCATACACTGGGAATATATGTGTTAATATAAGAACTTGAAGTATTGAAAAGACTTATTGTGATGATATCTCTCCTGCATTTTCTATCCTTTATATCATGAAATTCTTGTTCCTTGTCTCCACTCCACGAGGTTTTGAACATTATCCTCGTAGGCTGGGTAACAACTTACAATTAAAGATGTCTAATGTCCACACGGACGAAAGTTACTACATACATTAACATTTTAACTGATTTTCCTAGACAGGAGCTGATACATGCAGATGATTTCTCAGTTAGTTGGTTTAAACTAAGGCAGTTTTTCTACTCTACGGGTCTCTTCCCTAGTATGTTGAAAGTAATAAAAATGCCTGTTGTGTATCTCTGGACTTGCTACAGTTCCTTTTGCTTCTAGTTGCTCGGGTGTTCACTCTACCTCTAAGACTCTAAGACTATAATTCAAGTTTAGTTTTATATGAAACACTATATGAATGAATATTTTTTACTGTTAAGAACATATCTTGAGAAATTATTGCCTTAGATTTTTGTATGAGACATTGCCACCTCAAAGACAATATCTAACCCTATTAGTAAAGGAGATTAAAATGATTCAAGCTCAGTTGCTGCTTCTCCCGGATCTTAATTCCTAATTAATTATCGATAACAATGGACTTTATAATGTGGAACCCCATTAAGATTATGTGATTCTCTCTCTCTCTCTCTCTCTCTCTCTCTCTCTCTCTCTCTTCCAATATGAAGACGTTATTTTAATTTGATGTGCTGAAAGGATAGCCCCTTGATCATAAATAACCGCAAAGCAGGGAAGAAATTTTGTTTTATTGCTAATCATCCCATTCAGTGTCATCACGTCATCTTTGTAAATTACGTCATAAAGCTAAGACCTTAGAGTAATAAAGTATGGGTGAAAAAAAAAATCGAATAGATAATTGAATAAATGAAATGGAATACGGAAAATTTTGACACCATACTTCGAATAACCGTACAAACAGAAAAATACATCCCAAAGTTCACAAAAATCT
>NC_090732.1:114918154-114940654 GCF_036898095.1 Palaemon carinicauda
TGAATGAATGGCGAGTGATTGTGACGCAGTTCCGGTCGCCCCTGCTGCTTCCTCCGGTCGTCTTGGTGGCCGCGGAGATAGCAGCAGTGGGGGATTCAACGTGTAAAACTTCATTTGAGGTGGATAACGGGGGAGGGTGGGCTGTGTCACCCTAGCAGTACCAGCCAAACTCAGCTGAGTCCCTCGTCAGGCTGAGAGGAGTGGAGAGAGGGAAGGGCCCCTTTTATTCCCTTGTTTTGATGCCGGCTACCCCCAAAAATTGGGGGAAATGCCTTGAAAAATAGACAGAGTTCCATTTGTGTGTCATATTCATTTATACTATATATACTGTATATATATGTATATATATATATATATATATATATATAGTTTTTCAACTGGAATATATATGACAAAGTTGAAATCTATTCATATCTCTCTTTAGGGCCAGATGGTCAAGTAAACCGTCTACCTTTATTTCCATTCGGAGATAGAATCCTTGACCGCACAGAAGTACTTATCATCATAGAAAGGAATTCCCCTCTGGGTCTGGGATTCTATGGCAGAGTGAATTGGTTATTAATTGGTATTTTTGGCTTTCGAATAAATGAAATCACTAGTGTTTGGGATCAAATTTTCATGAAGCAGCCAAGTGTTACAAACTTACCTATCGTCTATTATGGTTGAGATTTGGTGGTTTCGATTCTAAGTAAAAACCTAAATTCGACAGGCTTATGAATGTCATGATTGGAATCACCCTTGATCTCTCATTATAGCCATTATACCTACTCATTCTAAAGGTTTGGATCCTTGCTGGAGAGAAGTATTCATTCTAAAATGAACTTTCCACGAGTCTACGATCCCGTAGCAGAGGTAGTTTCATATGAAAAATATATTTGTGGCTTATTTCAGTAAATGATAATCGCTATTATTAATGATAAAATTGCCAAGCGTTAAAAGCTTACTACTCAGCGATAAGAGTAGGGATTCATTGATTCGATTCTTGTTACAAATCCTGAATTTGGTAATGATAAGCATGGCAAGGTCGAAATTTACTCTCATCTCTATTTATAGCCAGATGGTCTATTCAACTTTCTACCTTTATTTCTACTTACTGCTAAGGTTCAAATCCTGGGCCCGGCAGGTGTAAATATCATAAATAGAAATTTCCCTTCGGGTTTATGAATCCCAGGTAGAGTGAATTGGATATTGAAATATTTTTGTGACTATATATATATATATATATATATATATCACTATCAATTAAAACTAGTCCACTGCAGGACAAGAGCCTCAGACATGTCCTTACACCCAATGGCTTCTCTTTCTTCCCCTGCTTCTTTGGCAGTATCTAGGGACCCATTCTGTTATTCTCAACATTCATTTATTATCTATCATTCAGCACACACTGATATGCCCCATAGTTGCTTACACTGTCCTTGTCTGCCTCAGATTGGGACTTGTCGTCCACCGCTTCTACTCTTTGACGTCATAAATGCATAAAATGGAACTATCCTCGTTTTTCATACTATATATGATATTTTGTAAGGCCCTCATGACATTCACCAATGTCCTGTTGGCCTCGTACAAATACTCGTATACACAAAGACGAGGATTCACAAGTCTCATAATATGTTTATAGGCAATTGCATGCTTATCTTCCAAAGGAAATTTTGCACTCTTAGTTTGGAAGCTGACACAATATCTATATATACAGGTGGAGAAATTGAGGCTTGTTTCGCCCACAAAGTTTTTGTTGATAGGTCTCTTTACGTCATCCTTCCTTGCATCAGGCAAGGCGTGGTTCGCTAGTGATGGTCAACGTATTTTATTATAATTTTATAGGCATTTGGAATGCCAACATATATCTTTAATTGCGGGTGGTTTTCAAGCGGAAATCATTGAGAGAAAAAAAAAGTGTGCAGATAGCTGGATAGGATACATAAACCTGATAATGTTTTTTTCATCACTGTAAGCTGCTGGTTTTATCTCCATTGAGTAGTCCGTAGGTTAGTTTTTTCTTGTTGTCAAGAATGCTAAGACGTTTTAGCAAACATTTTCTTACGAAATATACACAAATACATATGAAAGAAGGGTTTTAGCTTGATGCACTATGAAAATGTCTCAGTAGGCATTTATATGCAGAAGAATGTAACTTATTAAATTCTGCAAATATGATACTGACTTTTTTCCTTACAAGCAAAATCAATATAAAACAAATTCGAAACAAACTGTAAAACCATAGTAATATAAAGAAACTTAAGAGAGGTAAGTGAATTTATATATCCAGTGTTAAGAAACTCGAAAACAAACCTTTTGTATTGCTAAAAACAAAACAACCAAAGTTTCTTGAAACATTTGCATTCCAGCAATGCTTCTCATGGAGAAGCATTCAAACAGCTTATTATCTGGCAGACACTTTGAATACAGAGCGTCTCTTAGATTGCGTTTGTCTGGCGGTACCCTAGAATACTTCGGTATTCTTCCATATAAGAGTTGTCTGGGTTTCTGTTTAATGCTTCCCGAAATAGCATAGTGGATCGCAAGCGATGACAGTTGATACTGAAATCAATGCAGTATTAATTTCGTGTATATATATATATATATATATACACATTATATATATATATATATATATACATTATATATATATATATATATATATGTATATATATATATATATATATAACGGATTTTGAGCGAAGCCAAAAATCTATTTTTGGGTGAGATGGCCATGTCGTCCTGATGGAAGTTCCTATAGGGTAGCTTCCTAGGGTATATTACAACTACGGCGATATTCCCAGAGAATTTACCTTAAGGTACCAGAATTCTAACTCCTGGAGCGAGTATCCCTCGTGAAAGGGATATCGCGACATATCAGAGGACGTATTCTAGACACGTCACATGGCAATCTACATCCTGGACAGAGATTTCGTCTCGTAGGAGGTGACTGACGAGATACGAATTCGGGAAAGAAAAAGGGGGAGCCGCTCCCAAGGCTTCCCTATCCCCCGATTCGTATGCGTTCCTGGCGCCAATCCTGGCACCATCTGTATTCCTTTTTGCGTAGCTTAACAACTCGGTGTTTTTTCCTGTTTTTCTCGCAAATCTTGGATTTATTCGACTTTTCATGGCTTCTTCGTCTTCGTCGGCCTCTGATAAGTTGAGTATAGTGTCTGTTATGTATAAATGTAGGCTCTTGGTAAAATTTTGAGTGATTAATAGGATTAATCTTTGATACAAGAGCCGTAGCCTACCAGAGGTGTCCTGGACACTGTCGCTCGCTAGGTATAAATTAGTTAGTCAGAGCGACATTCCTGGTTGTTTTGCTTTAATAAATTTTAGCTATTTAGCATTACATAGGATTTCCTTTCGTGCTTAGTATTATTTAGCGAAGTATTCGCCATTCTGGCCTACGCTAGGCCATGTAGCCTAGTCGTTTGGTCCTAGTACTTCATGCATGATTTTGGTTTTTCCGAGTGTAATTAAAATTTTATTGAAGCTTTAGGCTATATTTTATACACTTTAGACTGTGTGGAATATTTCCAAGATTGTATACGTGTGAGTTTCGGTGAATTAGGTAATCGATTCTCTTGGTGCCTAGGCTAATTGCTTATGGAGCCTTAGTATACTTTATCATACTCCCCGGTTGCTTTCTTTTCTTCGGAGAAGGTATGCAATCCCTTTCCCTCTGTTTAAGCCTTGGGCTTATCCCTAAGTGGTTTTTTCCGAATTTATTTTCGATAAAACTATACTAGGGTGTTACTGTACCTTCCTGTTCCTGTAGTTATGGTTCAAGAGGGACAGAACAACAGAGTTTTTAGTCTGAGTCTGTGTTGTCTGGCTTGGGACAGAGTCCCCCTCGCTGACCTAACACATACAAAGGGAGCTTAGCTCCCTTAGGTCACTACCGAAGGTTTCTGTAGTTATGATTCCTTCTTTTGTGATCTACCAGACTAGTCCTGTTGCTGTTCTCGGGGGAGGATAAGTTCTTCCCTTGGGAGTAGCAACGCCTTCTTTGCTTTGGTGCTCTGGAAGCTGGCAAGTATTGCTGGCCTTTCCCCTTAGATCTCCCTTAGGCTAAGATAAGTTTCTTGGCTGCGGGTGATCTGTCACTAAAGCAAGGTTGGCAGGACCCTCTTGTCCCTTCCCCCTCTATCTCCGTAATGGCCTAGCCATTACTGTACTGTACCTTGCCGGCCGGCAGAGCTGGCCGGCAGGGGTCTTACTGTACTGTACGTCGTTCTACTTCTGGACCTAGTATAGGTTGGGATGTGGAATTGACTCAGCCCATTGCCGGCCGGCAGAGCTGCTGGCCGGCAAGGGTCTTATGTTTTCGAGTGCTGCCCGGACCTCTCTTGGTCCCTCATCCATGCCTGCCGGCAGAGCCGGATGGCATTGGTCAAGGAAGCCTGAATTAGTTTCTCCCCTTCCTTATATGCACTCTTTCGGTTGCCGGGCTTGGAGGTTGTGTACACTCTTATCCCGGCATCCATTCTATTTTTCTTCTAGTGCTGTACCTGTCCCGGCTGCCGGCCTCATAGGCCGGCAGCCGGGCAGGTGTAGTCCTCTGGTTCTTTTGCTGCCGGCTGGCATCGGTCTTGTACCTTTGCCGGCCGGCTTATGTCAGTCCTTGTCTGCCGGTCACCAAGAGTGTGGCCGGCAGCTGGGTACTACCTTGTGTAGTTGCTGGCCGGCAGCCATTGCCGGCCAACACTGGCTGTTACCGGCCGGCAGTTGCTGCCGACCGGCACAGGCATTTGAACCAGAGTGCTGCCGCCCTATAGCTGTTAAGTAGTATACTTTAAAGCTAGTTGTGGTGTGTGCCGGCCGGCAAAGGCAGGCCGGCACACATCCCCCTATACTGTACTAGTATTCTTCTGTATAGCATATACAGTAAGAAGAAAACTATAGTAAAGGTTTTGGTACAGCACTGTATCTTCTAACACTATTGTGTTTTCTTGCATATCCCTTTGCTGTTGCCCTCAGATAGGAAGCTGAGTTCTTCCCTGTCTATTATCCAGGATTTTAAAATCATTGCTTAGGTGTGAGCTCCACCTGTTTCCTCTGGAAACCTTGCATTGGTTACTCTAGAAGAGATAAACCATTTTTGATTTTATTATCTGGAAGGCTGCAACAATGGGTTGTGAGGGAAACACAAGTGTGTGTCTTTCCTTTCAGAATTGTTATGCTATACTATGCATATCCAGTGATACATAGTTCACTTGATACTCATGGAAATTTCTTCTCTTTACAGAAGGACACTCCGAAGTGGGGAAGTGCTTTCTGCAATGTCAGCAGCAAGAACCTCTGCGGACATGAGTTTTGTAGGAGACACGCAGCATACGCTGTCTCCAAGGATGATCTCCGGTATTGGGACCCTCAGGTATGTACTGTGTGCACTAACCTGATTAATGAGACATTTAAATAGCTAGGAAGAAGCTTCGTACCTGGGTAAGGGGCTTCCAAAAGAACACTTCTGGCCCTCATCTTCCAAGTGAGAAGATGAGGGCGTATCCTTTCTCTGAGGCACCAGCTGATGCAGTGATTCCCCAGCCTCAAGAGGAGATC
Organism: Palaemon carinicauda; assembly: GCF_036898095.1. NCBI lineage: Eukaryota > Metazoa > Arthropoda > Malacostraca > Decapoda > Palaemonidae > Palaemon > Palaemon carinicauda. Next base: position 114,923,705 of record NC_090732.1, read on the forward strand.
CCCTAAGTTCAATCCAGGTGGATGCTGAAGTCGCGGTCGCGATGCAAGACATCCAGCTAAATGACAGGATGTCTGATGTGGACGGGTGTCAGGAGGAAGACCTCCTGGCAGAAGCCCAGGATGAAGTTCAAGCCCCTCTACATCGGCCGGTCTCCCAGTAGAGCTGGGACGGGCCCTCTCTTCTATTGTTGGAATGATCCAACAAATGCAGAAGGAGAATCAGGAGAAGGCGGCTGCAATGGAACTGCAAATGCAGTGCCTTGCAGAATCACATGGGCCCCAGAAAAAGCTCAATGTGAAAGACCTTCCCTTGTGCTCAGATGCTAACCCATGGAGGTATGCTGAGCACATGCCGATGACGACTGGAAAGATCGTCATCTCGGATAAGCTGGGCTCAGTTCCCCTGGAGGGTGGAATTCTGGCCCAGCAAGGCATCATATCCGGACTGTTATGTCCGGCTGAGGAAGGAACCAGCTTCAAAGGAGGAGACAGAGCCGAAGGAGGTCATAGTGATGGACCATGCTAAGGCTCAAGCTCTACTTTCATCCTCGATGAAAGAGAGGGGCTTCTCTAACTCAAAGGTAGCTGCATTGAATAGGAAGCTCCCTTCCTTTGTGTCCTCGCCTACTAGAGCCTTCCCCCTTTTACAGAAAAGGTTTCTGGCTGTACTAAAAGCAATCGAGGCCTGCAAGTCTTGCCCCTCCCTAGAGGAGTGTAAACCCTTGTCGCTGGCCCTGCTTATGGACCACAAAGACTGGAAGGACGTCTATCTTACGTTCTCAGTGGGAAAGTTGGAGGCTGATATTGCCGGACGTCAGTTCGGCAAGGACCTCCCTAAGCTGTCTGACTTTCTTTTGCGAAGTGAGTTCGATACAAAAGAAAGACTGACTGCCTCAATGTCTCTTCAGACTACTCTCGAGACGATGGCAAGTGACCCCAAGGTCCATGAAATGTTCATGGTAGTGGCCAAGCCTTATCTGTCCACAGTGACGAAGGACCTTTATGGCTTCGTCAAGGCAAGGAGAGCTTGTAGGGAGTTCGTGTTTACCTCGGCTACGGTGAGGCACGAGCTAAAGAAACTAATCTCCTCCAACATTTGGGGAAAAGACCTTTTTCCCTACCGACTTGGTCAAAGAAGTTGTTGATAAAGCCGCCTTGGAGAATAGAAACCTTCTCCAGAAGTGGGGCCTGGCTATCAAAAGAAAGTCTTCCCCGGATGAGGGTCCTCAACCAAAGAGGAAGACTATGAGGACTAGGCTACCGTCTCGGCCAGCCAAGCCTCTTAGACAGCAACAGCAACAGCAACTGCAATTGCCATTGCCCCAGTGCCCCAGATCGTGGCACAAACCCCGACCACCTTTCAGTGGGTACCCCAGGCCGTGTCCACACAGTCCACGGCATTCACCCCAGCGTTCGAAGGGCAGTCTACTTCCTTTCGAGCAAAGCCTAGAGGAGCAGCCAGAGGCTCGTCTAGACGCCCCTCAAGGGGAAGGGGATTCAGGGGTGGTCGTGGTCAGGAAGGCAAGACCTCAGGACGGCAGTCCAAGTGAAGTGATACCGGTAGGAGGGAGACTTCTGAAATTTCGGGATCGGTGGACCTTCGATCCCTGGGCCCACAGCCTACTCAAGAATGGACTGGACGGGAGCTGGTACAGCACTCCACCCCCGTACCTTCGGTTTTTCCAACACTCCACCCCCGTTATGGAGGAGTACGTTCAAGAACTGTTGGAGAAAAAGGGTGAAGCCCATCAATTTCTAAGGGAGGCTGTTTTGTGTTCCCAAGAAAGACTCGGAAAAGCTCAGAGTCATTCTGGACTTGTCGCCACTTAACAAGTTCATAGTGAATTGCAAATTCAAAATGCTAACACTGCAACACATAAGGACCTTACTGCCCAAGAGGGCATATTCCGTCTCTATAGACTTGTCAGACGCCTACTGGCACATTCCAATTAGCCATCTACTCTCCCCCTACCTAGGGTTCAGGCTACAACGAAGACTATACGCCTTCGGAGCCATGCCATTCGGGCTAAACATAGCCCCAAGGATTTTTACGAAGCTTGCGAGCGTAGCTCTCAAACAATTTCGCCTAAAGGGAATTCAGGTAGTAGCCTACCTGGACGACTGGTTGGTGTGGGCAGCATCCGAAACAGAATGCTTGCAAGCTTCCAGTCAAGTGATCCAGTTCCTAGAGTACCTAGGCTTCAAGATCAACAGAAAAAGTCTCGACTTTCTCCATCTCAAAAGTTCTAGTGGCTAAGATCCACTGGGACCTTTTGTCACACCGTTTATCCACCCCGGCGAAGAAAAGGAAGGAGATAGCGGGTTCTGTCAAGAGACTTCAAGATTCCGAAAGGATATCAAGACACGACCAGGAGAGAGTACTGCGCTCTCTCCAGTTTGCTTCGGTGACAGACCCAGTGCTAAGAGCACAGCTAAAGGATGCAATCGGAGTTTGGAGAAGTTATGCATCAAAAGCGTGAAGAGATCTGAGAAGACCAGCCGCTTCGGCTAAGTACTCTTCTCAGGCCTTGGTCCCAAGCCAGACTTCTAAAGAAGTCAGGTTCTTCTTCAGCCACCTCCCCCGTCGGTGACGATTCACTCAGACGCCTCGAAGGAGGGATGGGGAGGTCACTCTCATCGGAAAAAAGTCCAGGGGACTTGGTCCAGGCTATTCAAGACCTTTCTCATAAAACTTTCTAGAAGCTAGGGCAGTGCTCCTTACCTTAAAGAAAGTCTCCCCGCGTCATTCGTTCCACATAAATTGGTGATAGACAGCGAGGTAGTTGTGAGATACTTGAATCGACAAGGATCGAGGTCACCACCTCTCAACCAGGTGATGTTGGCCGTCTTCCGATTGGCGGAAAAGAAGAAGTGGTACCTGTCGGCAGTTCACCTTCAAGGAGTCCGCAATGTGACAGCGGACGCTCTATCCAGGTTCACACCGATAGAGTCGGAATGGTCCTTAGACGCAGGATCATTCTCCTTCATTCTGAATCAGTCCCAGAACTGCAGATAGACCTCTTTGCGACGAAAGACAACAAGAAGTTTCCCCTGTACGTGCCCCGTACGAGGACCCCTTAGCGGAAGCAGTGGACGCGATGTCCCTCGACTGGAACAGATGGTCCAAGATTTATCTGTTCCCTCCTCACAACCTTCTGTTGAGGGTCCTCAACAAACTGAGATCCTTCAAAGGGTAGCGGCAATAGTGGCCCACAAGTGGCCGAACAGCGTGTGGTTCCTCCTGGCATTGGAACTGTAGCTGAAGTTTGTACCACTACCAGATCCAGTTCTGACCCAGCGAGTCCAGAAGTCAACTGTCTGCGCTTCATTACAGAAAACCCGGACCCTGCAGTTCATGATTTTCTCTCCCTAGCGGTGAGAAAGCGTTTCGGGATTTCGAAAGCCAGTATAGACTTCCTTGAGGAATATAAGTGCAAATCTACTAGAAGGCAATATGAGTCATCTTGGAGAAAATGGGTGGCCTTTTGTCAAGGCGAAGATTCCGCAGGAGATCTTGACAGACTTCTGCTTATCTTTTTTCCCCACCTCCATGGTCAAGGGTTGGCAGCGAACACGATTTCAGCGTGTAAGTCTGCTTTGACAAGACCCATTCTATATGCCTTCCAGGTCGACCTAGGTAACGAGATCTTTAATAAAGTCCCGAAAGCTTGTGCTAGGCTCAGACTTTCAGCACCTCCAAAGCCCATTTCATGGTCTTTAGACAAGTTCTTCATTTCGCTTCTCTGTTGAGCAATGAAGAGTGTGCGTTAAAGGATTTGACACAAAAAGTTATTTTCCTATTTTGCACTCGCGTCCGGGGCCAGGGTTAGTGAGATTGTAGCCTCTCGAGAGAGGCAGGTCATGTTCAGTTCCTGGATGGAGAAGAACTGAACCTGTTTCCGGATCCTACGTTTCTCGCCAAGAATGAGTTACCCACCAACAGGTGGGGTCCCTGGAGAATCTGCCCTCTGAAAGAAGATGCATCTCTATGTCCAGTAGAATGCCTAAAGGTCTATCTTCATAGAACTTCAGACTTCAAGGGTGGTCAACTATTCAGGGGAGAAACATCAGGCTCAAATTTATCTCTGAATCAACTCAGAGCGAAAATCACATATTTTATTCGCAGAGCGGATCCTGACAATACACCCGCAGGTCACGATCCGAGGAAAGTTGCCTTATTCTTAAATTTCTTTAATTGTATGGATTTTGAACATCTCCGTTCATACACTGGCTGGAAGTCTTCCAGAGTGTTCTTTCGCCACTATGCGAAGCAAGTAGAGGAACTAAAAGAGATCTGTGGTAGCAGTGGGTCGCGATGTTAACCCTAATGTTTAACTCTGCGAGGAACAGTGGTCTTAATTGGGACGATTGATTCCAGGGTGAGTGTGTAGTTACATACTGTACTACAAACTAAGTGAGGGCACTGTGTTGCCCATCCAGACTGTTCCATTTCCGAAGGTGAACCTAGCATAAGTGCAGACATGTGTGCCGAGCGTTTCTAACGCTAATGTCATTGATTTGTAATACAGGCTTTTATGACTTTGATACCTCGGTATCTTGAAAGTGGCATCTAATGTTTTTTCTTTCAGACAAACAAGCTCTGTTTACTATCATACTTATGCTTAAAGTTTTAGGTAATCCTCTTCTTATATATATATATATATATATATATATATATATATATATATATATATATATATATATATATATATATATATATATATATATATATATATATATATATATATATATATATATATATAATTGTGGTTAACCTGTCTATTTATTGACTGTCAATAATCTGGTTCTTGAGTACCTTGCGTCTCCTTCACCTGTGTTGACTAGACCTAGAGACCTAAGATGTTACCGTTATACATCTTTTCAACTAACTATAAACCATGTTAGAGCTTCCTGCCCCCTACAGGGAAGAGTCCTACTAGACTCTGGAAAAGTCTCGAAGAGTACATATACCTATGTATGAATACCAGGCAAGCTAATATAGTGGTCTCGCCCTATATTAAGTAAAGCATAGTTTGTAAAGAACCACTGCGTCAATATGAATATCGACCAGTTCTCCGCACAATACTTGTATTGGACAAAGGTTTTATATCCGCATAGGAGGAAAACCAATGCAACATAGCTTGCATAAAGGAACAATTCTATTAGAATTATCCCAGATAAGGTACATAGAATGAATGCTCAATTATACCAATAAATTGACACAGGTGAAGGAGACGCAAGGTTCTCAAGAACCAGTTTATTGACAGGCAAAAAATAGACAGGTTAACCACAATTATATATATATATATATATATATATATATATATATATATATATATATATATATATATATATATATATATATATATATATATATATATATATATATATATATATATATATATATATATATATACATAAGAAGAGGATAACCCAAAACTTTAAGCATAAGTATGATAGTAAACAGAGCTTGTTTGTCTGAAAGAAAAAACATTAAATGCCACTTTTAAGATACCGAGGTATCAAAGTCATAAAAGTCTGTATTACAAATCAATGACATTAGCGTTAGAAACGCTCGGCACACATGTCTGCACTTATGCTAGGTTCACCTTCGGAAATGGAACAGTCTACATGGGCAACACAGTGCCCTCACTTAGTTTGTAGTACAGTATGTAACTACACATTTACCCTGGAATTAATCGTCCCAATTAAGACCACTGTTCCTCGCAGAGTTAAACAGTAGGGTTAACACCGCGACCCACTGCTACCAAAGATCTCTTTAGTTCCTCTACTTGCTTCGCATAGTGGGGAAAGAACACTCTGGAAGACTTCCAGCCAGTGTATGAACGGAGATGTTCAAAATCCATACAATTAAAGAAATTTAAGGATGAGGCAACTTTCCTCGGATCGTGACCTGCGGGTGTATTGTCAGGATCCGCTCTGCGAATAAAATATGTGATTTTCGCTCTGAGTTGATTCAGAGATAAATTTGAGCCTGATGTTTCTCCCCTGAATAGTTGACCACCCTTGAAGTCTGAATTTCTATGAAGATAGACCTTTAGGCATTCTACTGGACATAGACATGCATCTTCTTTCAGAGGGCAGATTCTCCAGGGACCCCACCTGTTGGTGGGTAACTCATTCTTGGCGAGAAACGTAGGATCCAGAAACAGGTTCAGTTCTCCCCCATCCAGGAACTGAACATGACCTGCCTCTCTCGAGAGGCTACAATCTCACTAACCCTGGCCCCGGACGCGAGTGCAAAATAGGAAAATAACTTTTTGTGTCAAATCCTTTAACGCACACTCTTCATTGCTCAACAGAGAAGCGAAATGAAGAACTTGTCTACAGACCATGAAATGGGCTTTAGAGGTGCTGAAGGTCTGAGCCTAGCACAGGCTTTCGGGACTTTATTAAAGATCTCGTTACCTAGGTCGACCTGGAAGGCATATAGAATGGGTCTTGTCAAAGCAGACTTACACGCTGAAATCGTGTTAGCTGCCAATCCTTGACCATGGAGGTGGAGAAGAAAGATAAGCAGAAGTCTGTCAAGATCTCCTGCGGATTCTTCGCCTTGACAAAAGGCCACCCATTTTCTCCAAGATGACTCATATTGCCTTCTAGTAGATTTGCACTTATATTCCTCAAGGAGGTCTATGCTGGCTTTCGAAATCCCGAAACGCTTTCTCACAGCTAGGGAGAGAAAATCATGAGCTGCAGGGTCCGGGTTTTCTGTAATGAAGCGCAGACAGTTGACTTCTGGACTCGCTGGGTCAGAACTGGATCTGGTAGCGGTACAAACTTCAGCTACAGTTCCAATGCCAGGAGGAACCACACGCTGTTCGGCCACTTGTGGGCTACTATTGCCGCTACCCCTTGAAGGATCTCAGTTTGTTGAGGACCCTCAACAGAAGGTTGTGAGGAGGGAACAGATAAATCTTGGACCATCTGTTCCAGTCGAGGGACATCGCGTCCACTGCTTCCGCTAAGGGGTCCTTGTACGGGGCACGTACAGGGGCAACTTCTTGTTGTCTTTCGTCGCAAAGAGGTCTATCTGCAGTTCTGGGACTGATTCAGAATGAAGGAGAATGATCCTGCGTCTAAGGACCATTCCGACTCTATCGGTGTGAACCTGGATAGAGCGTCCGCTGTCACATTGCGGACTCCTTGAAGGTGAACTGCCGACAGGTACCACTTCTTCTTTTCCGCCAATCGGATGATGGCCAACATCACCTGGTTGAGAGGTGGTGACCTCGATCCTTGTCGATTCAAGTATCTCACAACTACCTCGCTGTCCATCATCAACCTTATGTGGATCGAGTGATGCGGGGAGACTTTCTTTAAGGTAAGGAGCACTGCCCTAGCTTCTAGAAAGTTTTATGTGAAAGGTCTTGAATAGCTTGGACCAAGTCCCCTGGACTTTTTTCCGATGAGGCGTCTAAGAGGTGGCTGAAGAAGAACCGACTTCTTTAGATGTCTGGCTTGGGACCAAGGCCTGAGAAGAGTACTTAGCCGAAGCGGCTGGTCTTCTCAGATCTCTTCGCGCGTTTGATGCATAACTTCTCCAAACTCCGATTGCATCCTTTAGCTGTGCTCTTAGCACTGGGCCTGTCACCGAAGAAAACTGGAGAGAGCGCAGTACCCTCTCCTGCTCGCGTCTTGATATCCTTTCGGAATCTAGAAGTCTCTTGACAGAATACGCTATCTCCTTCCTTTTCTTCACCGGGATGGAGAAACGGTGTGACAAAAGGTCCCAGTGGATTCCCAGCCACTGGAACTTTTGAGATGGAGAAAGTTGAGACTTTTTTCTGTTGATCTTGAAGCCTAGGTACTCTAGGAACTGGATCACTTGACTGGAAGCTTGCAAGCATTCTGTCTCGGATGCTGCCCACACCAACCAGTCGTCCAGGTAGGCTACTACCTGAATTCCCTTTAGGCGTAATTGTTTGAGAGCAACGCTCGCAAGCTTCGTAAAAATCCTTGGGGCTATGTTTAGCCCGAATGGCATGGCTCCGAAGGGGTATAGTCTTCATTGTAGCCTGAACCCTAGGTAGGGGGAGAGTCGATGGCTAATTGGAATGTGCCAATAGGCGTCTGACAAGTCTATAGAGACGGAATATGCCCTCTTGGGCAGTAAGGTCCTTATGTGTTGCAGTGTTAGCATTTTGAATTTGCAATTCACTATGAACTTGTTGAGTGGCGACAAGTCCAGAATGACTCTGAGCTTTTCCGAGTCTTTCTTGGGAACACAAAACAGCCTCCCTTAGAAATTGATGGGCTTCACCCTTCGGATCACCTTTTTTCTCCAACAGTTCTTGAACGTACTCCTCCATAACGGGGGTGGAGTGTTGGAAAAACCAAAGGCACGGGGGTGGAGTGCTGTACCAGCTCCCGCCCAGTCCATTCTTGAGTAGGCTGTGGGCCCAGGGATCGAAGGTCCACCGATCCCGAAATTTCAGAAGTCTCCCTCCTACTGGAATCACCTCACTTGGACTGCCGTCCTGAGGTCTTGCCTTCCTGACCACGACCACCCCTGAATCCCCTTCCCCTTGAGGGGCGTCTAGACGAGCCTCTGGCTGCTCCTCTAGGCTTTGCTCGAAAGGAAGTAGACTGCCCTTCGAACGTTGGGGTGAATGCCGTGGGCTCTGTGGACACGGCCTGGGGTACCCACTGAAAAGTGGTCGGGGTTTGTGCCACGATCTGGGGCACTGGGGGAATGGCAATTGCAGTTGCTGTTGCTGTCCAACAGGCTTGGCTGGCCGAGACGGTAGCCTAGTTCTCATAGTCTTCCTCTTTGGTTGAGGACCCTCATCCGGGGAAGACTTTCTTTTGCTAGCCAGGCCCCACTTCTGGAGAAGGTTTCTATTCTCCAAGGCGGCCTTATCAACAACTTCTTTGACCAAGTCGGTAGGGAAAAGTTCTTTTCCCCAAATGTTGGAGGAGATTAGTTTCCTTGGCTCGTGCCTCACCGTAGCCGAGGTAAACACGAACTCCCTACAAGCTCTCCTTGCCTTGACGAAGCCATAAAGGTCCTTCGTCACTGTGGCCAGATGAGTCTTGGCCACTACCATGAACATTTCATGGACCTTATGGTCACTTGCCATCGTCTCGAGAGTAGTCTGAAGAGACATTGAGGCAGTCAGTCTTTCTTTTGTATCGAACTCTCTTCGCAAAAGAAAGTCAGACAGCTTAGGGAGGTCCTCGCCGAACTGACGTCCGGCAATATCAGCCTCCAACTTTCCAACTGAGAACATAAGATAGACGTCCTTCCAGTCTTTGTGGTCCATAGGCAGGGCCAGCGACAAGGGTTTACACTCCTCTAGGGAGGGGCAAGGCTTGCCGGCCTCGACTGCTTTTAGTACAGCCAGAAACCCTTTCTGTAAAAAGGGGAAGGCTCTAGTAGGTGAGGACACAAAGGAAGGGAGCTTCCTGTTCAATGCGGCTACCTTTGAGTTAGAGAAGCCCCTCTCTTTCATCGAGGATGAAAGTAGAGCTTGAGCCTTGGCATGGTCCATCACTATGACTTCCTTCGGCTCTGTCTCCTCCTTTGAAGCTGGTTCCTTCCTCAGCCGGACATAACAGTCCGGATATGATGCCTTGCTGGGCCAGAATTCCACCTCCTCCAGGGGAACTGAGCCCAGCTATCCGAGATGACGATCTTTCCAGTCGTCATCGGCATGTGCTCAGCATACCTCCATGGGTTAGCATCTGAGCACAAGGGAAGGTCTTTCACATTGAGCTTTTTCTGGGGCCCATGTGATTCTGCAAGGCACTGCATTTGCAGTTCCATTGCAGCCGCCTTCTCCTGATTCTCCTTCTGCATTTGTTGGATCATTCCAACAATAGAAGAGAGGGCCTGTCCCAGCTCTACTGGGAGACCGGCCGATGTTGAGGGAATAGGCTCCGGAATCTGAACCGGAGTAGCCGACACCTCGTCGACGTCTACCTCTACAACGTCTGGGGCTTGAACTTCATCCTGGGCTTCTGCCAGGAGGTCTTCCTCCAGACACTCGTCCACATCAGACATCCTGTCATCTAACTGGATGTCTTGCATCGCGACCGCGACTTCAGCATCCACCTGGATCTGAACTTAGGGGATCTCCTCTTGAGGCTGGGGAATCACTGCATCAGCTGATGCCTTAGGGAAAAGATACGCCCTCATCTTCTCACTTGGAAGATAAGGGCCAGAATTGTTCTTTTGGAAGCCCCTTACCCAGGTACGAAGCTTCTTCCTAGCTATATCCCTTGATTCCTCCGTCCTAGGGGAATCAAAGGTCTCAGTAATCAGGTTAGTGCACACAGTACATACCTGAGGGTCCCAATACCGGAGATCATCCTTGGAGACAGCGTATGCTGCGTGTCTCCTACAAAACTCATGTCCGCAGAGGTTCTTGCTGCGGACGTTGCAGAAAGCACTTCAGCACTTCGGAGTGTCCTTCTGTAAAGAGAAGAAATTTCCATGAGTATCAAGTGAACTATGTATCACTGGATATGCATAGTATAGCATAACAATTCAGAAAGGAAAGACACACACTTGTGTTTCCCTCACAACCCATTGCTGCAGCCTTCCAGATAATAAAATCAAATGGTTAATCTCTTCTAGAGTAACCAATGCAAAGTTTCCAGAGGAAACAGGTGGAGCTCACACCTAAGCAATGATTTTAAAAACCTGGATAATAGACAGGAAAGAACTCACTTTCCTATCTGTAGGGCAACAGCAAAGGACTGTGCAAGAAAACACAAAAGTGTTAGAACACACAGTGCTGTACCAACACCCTTACCACAGTTTTCTTCTTACTGTATATGTTATACTGAAGAATACTAGTACAGTATAGGGGGATACGTGCCGGCCGGCAACGGCACACACCATAACTAGCTTTAAAGTATACTACTTAACAGCTATAAGGCGGCAGCACTCTGGTTCAAATGCATGTGCCGGCCGGCAGCAACTGCCGGCCGGCAACAGCCAATGTCGGCCGGCAATGGCTGCCGGCCGGCAACTACACAAGGTAGTACCCAGCTGCCGGCCACACTCTTGGTGACCAGCAGACAAAGGCTGACATAAGCCGGCCGGCAAATGTACAAGACCGATGCCAGCCGGTAGCAAAAGAACCAGAGGACTACACCTGCCCGGCTGCCGGCCTCATAGGCCGGCAGCCGGGTCGGGTACAGCACTAGAAGAAAAATAGAATGGATGCCGGGATAAGAGTGTACACTACCTCCAAGCCCGGCAATCCGAAAGAGTGCATATAAGGAAGGGGAGAATCTAATTCAGGCTTCCTGACCAATGCCGTCTGGCTCTACAGGCAGGCATGGAAGAGGGACCAAGGGAGGTCCGGGCAGCACTGAGTCAATTCCACATCCTAACCTATACTAGGTCCAGATGTAGAACGACGTACCGTACTGTAATGGCTAGGCCATTACGGAGATAGAGGGGGAAGGGACAAGAGGGTCCTACCGACCTTGCTTTAGTGACGGATCACCCGCAGCCAAGAAACTTATCTTAGCCTAAGTGAGATCTAAGGGGGAAGGCCAGCAATACTTGCCAGCTCCCAGAGCACCAAAGCAATGAAGGTGTTGCTACTCCCAGGGAAAGAAACTTATCTTCCCCGGAGAACAGCAACAAGGACTAGTCTGGTAGATCACAAAAGAAGGAATCATATCCACAGAAACCTTTGGTAGTGACCTAAGGAGGCTAAGCCCCCTTTGTCTGTGTCAGGCCAGCGAGGGAGACTCTGCCCCAAGCCAGACAAACACAGACTCAGACTAAAAAACTCTGTTGTTCTGTCCCTCTTTGAACCATACTACAGGAACAGGAAGGTACAGTAACACCCCAGTATAGTTTTATCGAAAATAAATTCGGAAAAAAACACTTAGGGATAAGCCCAAGGCTTAAACAGAGGGAAAGGGATTGCATACCTTCTCCGAAGAAAAGAAAGCAACCGGGGAGTATGATAAAGTATACTAAGGCTCCCTAAGCAACTTAGCCTAGGCACCCAGAGAATCGATTACCTAAATCACCGAAACTTACTCGTATACTATCTTGGAAATATTCCACACAGTCTTAGATGTATAAAACATAGCCTAAAGCTTCAATAAAATTTTTATTACACTCGGAAAAACCAAAATCATGCATGAAGTACTAGGACCAAACGACTAGGCTACATGGCCTAGCGTAGGCCAGAATGGCGAATACTTCGCCAAAATAATACTAAGCACGAAAGGAAATCCTATGTAATGCTAAATAGCTAAAATATATTAAAGCAAAACAACCGGGAATGTCGCTCTTACTAACTAAACTTATACCTAGCGAGCGACAGCGTCCAGGACGCCTCCAGTAGGCTACGGCTCTTGTATCAAAGATTAATCCTATTAATCACTCAAATATTTACCAAGAGCCTACATTTATGCATAAAAGACATTATACTCGACTTATAAGAGGCCGACGAAGACGGAGAAGCCATGAAAAGTAGAATAAATCCAAGATTTGCGAGAAACACAGGAAAAAACACCGAGTTGTTAAGCTACGCAAAAAGGAATTCAGATGGCGCCAGGATTGGCGCCAGGCACGCATACGAATCGGAGGATAGGGAAGCCTTGGGAGCGGCTCCCCTTTTTCTTTCCCGAATTCGTTTCTTGCCAATCGCCTCCTACGAGACGAAATCTCTGTCCAGGATGTAGATTGCCATGTGGCGTGTCAAGAATACGTCCTCTGATATGTCGCGATATCCCTTTCACGAGGGATACTTGCTCCAGGAGTTAGAATTCTGGTACCTTAAGGTAAATTCTCTGGGAATATCGCCGTAGTTGTAATATACCCTAGGAAGCTACCCTATAGGAACTTCCATCAGGACAACATGGCTTGAGCCCAAATATATATATATATATATATATATATATATATATATATATATATATATATATATATATATATATATATATATATATATATATATATATATACTTATATATACGTATATATACATATATACTTTATATACGTATATATACATATATACTGTATGTATATATATATATATATATATATATATATATATATATATATATATATATATATATATATATATATATATATATATATATATATATATATATATATATATATATAATGATGATAATAAATAAAAGTTATGATGATTAGACGACGAATCAAAAGAAACTAAGTTATAAAAAGAAGTAATTCCTTTTCCTCTTTTGTGTTAAATGAAACTTACTTATATTAGTTTTCCTCTCTTGTCTTTGAAGAATTTATAGAAATTTTATGATTAGAGGGAATGAAAGATTCTTTTACAAAGGAAATTCTTGTGTTCGAAGGGTATCCACGTTAGACATATGGATAAAGAGGTATAGAGAAACGTAAAATTCTCACTATTATTGATTTTTTATTGCCACTGTCTTATTAATCTTTAAATTTACTTATTAATCTTAAGTACACTAATTGTTTGAGATACAAACCCCTAATAATCCTAATCAAAAACATGAATTGACTAAAGATTCTTGTTTTAAGTTTTATTTTTAATATCTTTTCTCTTTCAGTCTTTTCGCACGTTGTAGAAGAATAACGAGATATTACAGTTATATTCAGTCAATTTTATATAGAGAATGGTTATGAAAATAGGGGCGTTTCTGTAGCATTAAACTCTTCATTAAATGAAGGATTCGATATCGAAATGTCGATGTTTACATTTGGCCTATTGTACTCGTAGATTAGTTGTCGTTGGTGAAAAATGTTCCTGTACTGTAGGTATTTGTTCATTTTATTTGAATTTTGACGATACCTTTGTCATATTTACCATATAGACTAATTAGTTTCAAAGGATGATATGTAATTTCTGTCCTTAATCTTTTTCATTACATTACTTAAAATCCTTCTCGGTCTCCTTGACTGTTTTGCCGTATTAAATCTGATCTCTTAATTTTTCAAATAATTTTCAATGTTCACTGTCATTTTTTATTTACTGTTTTACTCCTTTTATCTTCATTTTTTTTTAAGTACTTCATTAGCCTATTTATTTATATAACTTCAGACGTGCCTCTGTCTTCTTTTTGTTCTTTCTCAAAAGTTATCCAATTGCTCTTAGAATGTATTATTTCTGAATTTCTATCAGCTTCTTTTTATTCCTCCACCTTAAGTTTTTTCTTTTCTTTTCCTGATAATCGCTCTGGTTCTGTCTCCAACAATCTTATCATTACCGCTTTGTCTCTTTTTTCTTTTTCTTTTATTTTTGTTCACTATTACTCTTTTTCCCATTTTTTTCGTTCAATATCCTCTCCAAATTTTTAGGGAGTTTCATTCCTCTTTTATTTCTTTCATAAGATTCAAGCTTTTTGAAGTTTTGTTTATGAATAAACAGCTCTACTATCTTTTGTTGCTGTAAATCGTCTGGATACAAAATATAAAACTGTGGTCGGAACTCTCCTTGGAAAATGTTCTTAAGAAATTCTTTCATCTTATCCCAGTGTTTTAGAGGTCATTGTTTGTACTTTATGGCCAGGTTTTCTAAAGTTATTGGGAAGTTTTAATGGAAGAAAGATGGAGTTTTTTTTTTCTTTTTTTTTTCCTTTTTTTTCTTTTTTTTCTATTCACAATATCTGCGGGTAGGAAATCTGAAAAAAAAAATTATACATCGTTGTTGTGTGGAGTTTTCTTTTAAAAATTTACTTTTTAACTAAGTGTAAAAATAGCCATGCAACCATTTTTCTAATCACAGCGATATTACGATTTTCTTGCCAACTCTAGTTTCTTTATGCATTCCTATGGTGTAAATTTATATAAATGGAATCCAACTTGCGTCATGTTATGTAATATTTATTGAAAAGCCACTGCTTCAAACTTTCGCATAATATTCGTTAGCAACTTTATGGGATGCTACATTTGTTAGATACATCGCAAACTATGTCTGCTAGAATATATATCTTTTACACAAAAACTTCATCTGATTAATTAAACTTAATGTATCTTTTTCCATTTCAAAAGCTATGAAAATGTATAAATCCATGAAATTCCTTTACGGTTCAAGACAACTGATGTGGAGCAGGTAAGTCTGTTGACAACTTAACCATTAAACTTTTGAAAAATGGATGAATGCCTCATTTGCTAAGAGTCAGATGGTGGTCCTTATTCAGGTGCAGAACAAAGGTCCTTAGAAACCTTACAATCCTTTCGTGAAGACTGGACTACAATCGGACAGAATTTGGATATATTAAAACGAGTTCTGATATTTTCTGATGACTCCAAATGCATTTACTGCAGAAAGTGTTACCACTCTCATTACCATAAATATAATTTATCGCGAGGTCTGGAAAGTAAGAAACGTGGGAAAATAAGTAGTGAGCAATGGTAACAGTGCAGTGTACAGTTTATACTCCAATGACATGAATCTGCTAAAAGTGAGAATGTTGGTGCCGAGTACCTTTACGATGAGAAGGATTTTTTTTTCCTAGAATATGAAATACCATAATGATTGCGTGAGAAAATAGATATGAGCTGTGTTTTCATCAATATCATCTATTGACAGCTGTTTGGATAAAAAATATTTTATCAAGGCTGTGCGATAAACAAATAGCACAAATTGTCAAAGTAATTTTTAGAAATGATAGTGCATCAAATTTTCCTAGTATTTGCATGGTTTCCGTGAAAGACACTTATAAACTCCTTGAAAAGCAGTGTGGCAACATACCAAAAACCATCTTACAAGACAATAGTACAAGGAATAGACGCTAAGCAAATTAGAATAAAGATGTTTAGGTGAGTACTTAGTTAAAAATTATATATATATATATATATATATATATATATATATATATATATATATATATATATATATATATATATATATATATATATATATATATATATATATATATATATATATATATATATATATATATATATATATATATACCATCATGTGAAAATAATGATATGGTCGATGCAAAAATAATATAAATCTCATTTCTCTTTCTTTACGTTTGGCAAACGAAAACGCAAGGCAAGTTCTGTTTTTTGGCATATTTAACCTAGTAATTTTTTCTTAGCTTAAATTTTTATCCCATGCGGTTTCAAGTTGAGTTGATTCGGCTAAAATTTAAAACTGAAAAAGCTTGCTAGTCATTTTTCAAGGTCAGAGTCAATGTTCTGATTGATTGATACATTTTTGTTTAGCTTTACGCTATCTAAAAACTTGCATGACTAGAAATAAAGTATAGGCTAGGTAGTTATAAAGGATATTTTTCACGGCTTTGTTTCATATATATATATATATATATATATATATATATATATATATATATATATATATATATATATATATATATATATATATATATATATATATATATATATATATATATATATATATATATATATATATATACATATATATATATATAATATATATACAGTGGAACCTCTACATCTGAACGTATCTACATCCGAATTTTCCAACATAATAAGTAAAATTCGAGCAAATTTTTGACTCTACACCCGAATTTTATTTCGACACGCGAAGTAAGCAATTTGCGTCGTACCGGTAGTATCCGAATTTTTCGACACGCGAAGTACAATTCAAACACGTTCTTACTCTACACCCGAATTTTTTTTTCGACACCTGAAGAAAACAATACTCGTACGCGTAGTCGGTGCTCATAGTGCCTGATGTGTTTTTTATTTCCGCCGATAGAAGGCAGCACTTCGACCTCGGAGGGACCCTCAATTGGCGCGGCTTGTGTCAGTCCTCTGTTCTCGTCGGCTTCTTGCGGTTGTGCCCTGTGCGTTCTGCTATTAACTGTGTTTTAATCGTGATTTTTTACGTGCATCCTTTTACGGTAATTTACGTAAAGTATGGGTCCTAAAAGGCTTAGTTTTGCAAGTGGTAGTGGTGAGAAAAGGAAGAAGGAAAGGCTTTCTTTAGACGTAAAGCAGGAAAT
>NC_090732.1:114955654-114958154 GCF_036898095.1 Palaemon carinicauda
TTTTGTAATCATAGTAAATACTTATAAAAATTTTCGTAGGGTTTTCTAAACGGCCCTGTAGGAAGGTGATAGGGTCTTGTATTATGATCTGGTTATCTATTTTCATCAAGTGTCAAACTTGAATATTGTGTTCAGATTTAATTTCAAGTGAAACAAGTGATTGTATAATTTTCCTAAGTGTTAATTTTTTTCTTAGTCTAAGGTTTATTTAGATATAATAGTTCAAATCAAGTTATTATATAATTTTCAGATCGCAGAAGATAAATTTCAAAAGTCAACTTGCTTAGGAATAGGCTATCCAAAATGAACTAAGCATGTCCAAATGTATACCAGTGAAATTTGTTATTGAAAAGTCAAATTAATATAATTAAGAATGGATGAACTGACCATAAAGATTAAGAAAACAAAGAATAAAACCTTAAGTCCCAAAAAAATTTACATATTCCAGAGGTTTCAGCAATCTACAGATTTTAAGGTCTGGGTAAAATGAATTATTAGGACTATGAACAGGCATAAGGTAGGGTCCGTTGTGATGAAATCACAAAAGGAGAGTTTGAAATAAAGCAAGTTGGAAAGTTAAGTTATCCATTTGTAGTACTATTAGACTGGGAAAAGGGAGTGCTTGATATATGGAAATATTTTGAAAACACGGTATTATTTGTTTATAAAGTCAGGCATTATATTTCCTGCGCTCAAGAGAGCTTAACCTCAAGAAGCTTCCTTTTATATAGACACAACACCATTCTAAAAGCAGGAATAATCTGAACATGGTCAAACCGTATAATTATAAGCTCAGCTGCGCCATCTCAATTCTAAATAGTAAAAAAAAAAAAAAAAAAAGCAAGATAGCTGTAAAGTATGGTTGTAAAATCTAGAAAATTATAATCGGGCTGTGGAAAATGCAGAGGAAATATGCAAATTATTTCTAGATTTATTTTTATTATCACTTTTATTTTTTAGGTTGTATTTGTACAACACATTACTGTATTTCATATATATGTTGAGTATTGTTTACTTTGTTTATCTCCACTCCATGACTAAAAATTCTTCTTTTTATTACAGAGCGACGGTGTCCTGCACCCAGAGGGGATTATAAGCTTGAAATTTTCTATTGAAATATGAAGATTGTCCCCCCCAAAAAAAACAGTCACTTGGATAAATTTTCTGAATTAAAGAAACCTGTATTGAAGCTTATTAAAGCTAGGTGGCCAGAGTGATTATGACTCCACTCTGCTTTTGATGCCCTTTGAATTTCAATCCAGTTGTCATGTAAGGTACCAGTGTGCTTAAACTAGAGAGAGATAGGAAAAAAAACAAAATATCTTGCCAACAACAGGACACTGTAGAGGAATTTGAAAGTGCTAGGTGAGGACAAGAAATGATTTATTGTGGGGGATTCTTTGGAGTGCAGTGGACACTTTAGTGAAAGAAAAAAGAAAAGAAAAAAAAAAAAAACGTCAAGTCTCCGTTATCAGGAGGTAGTCGGAGATTTATGTCCAGACCCTGTTGACTCACTTGGTATAGGTCGTGAATCGCATTCTTGTGGGGTTCTCCATTAAGCTTGGAGTTTTCTCATGTCACCAGCTTGGAACTTTGTCTTGTGAAAAGGCTTGGTCTGGATCCTAACTGCCAAGGGTGGCCGCTGTTAACTTTTTTGTCTGGATATTTATTGTAGCAGTGATGTGGCTTGGAGAGATCATTGGAACACACAGGCAACAGCAACGTACACACTGTTGCGTTCATTAATATACTATAATACGTAGATTTCTCTAGCATGGCATTTAGGAAGTTACTACACTGTATATAATATTTAGCCATCCCTTTTAAGTGTACCACTGAGAATAAACCTTTTCTTAATATATTAATCTTTTTTTTTTTTTGGTCTTTTTGATGTAAAAGTGGGAATGTAGAGGCACGTCAGAGGTGTGAAACACCCTGTCAAATTATAATTGAATTTAGCCAAAAATTTTTACACTGATGTTGGTCTTTACTTATACTTTGTATATGTAGATTAAATATTTAGAGGATTGATTCCCAAGAGGTTCTTATGATAGTTATCTTTTATCTTTGCCTATAATGAAACTTTTTTTTTCTTTTTCTTTTTAAGCTAATAATTCAGATTTTATTTTCTTTTGCCATACTAATTTTCCTTCTCCTAATGTTTGTAAAGTTCAAATAACTTGAAATATTGCTGCCACTATTTATATTGAACTCTATGCATGCCGGTAATAAGTGAGACATCATACCTCTAGAATAATATTAAGCAACTACAGTTCTAGCGGGGTCCCCTTGCCCAGTATGAAATCAAGGGGTGGTGGCCAGTGCCCAGTCCATCCTTGATTGTTCACCTTTTACCCAGATTTCTGGGAACAAGAAACCTAAAGGCTGAGGTCAAAGGAGCATAAAGATGAAATAGATTATGAGTATTTTTCTCATTTAGAAATGAAGGAATTAATTCAAGAGGTTTAAAAAATTTCAAGATCGCCGGAACTTGAAAAGC
>NC_090732.1:114970654-114975654 GCF_036898095.1 Palaemon carinicauda
ATATGGCGAATCCTTCACACAGGTTTCTTTTCGATGCAGTATAAAGTCAAGTGTCTGGTATACATTTTTGTTCTAGATTAAACCGACAAAAGTATTCGTTCTTGTGGTTTTCTTCATCCATGGCCTGTATGACCTTAATAGGACACACCCAAAAAGACTACTTGTAAGTGGTTATGGGGTGAGGTTTTTATCCACTAACTTGACTCAGGGATAGTCACGGGGTTTACACACCGACGGCTGCTGCCTTGTTTTTGGTGTGGTGATTATCCATGCAATTTCAAGTACCAGTCGAACGCTAACGGTACAGTGAATGTGTTAATGCTCATAATTCTATTCTATATTTAAGATTTTTTTTTTTTAACAGGGAATAATATTTTTATTTTTATAATATAGAATATATGAAGCTTTGATAATTCCCTTACAATATGACTATATCTCTCAAGTCATTAAATTTATGCATGAATAGACAGCTTTTGTGATGTTTAGAGCTTCAGTGTTATCAAGTATAGGTATATAGTCTGAGCTTTTATTTATTAATAAATTTATATTTTACATGGTAACCATGACACGAACCCAGATAGAAGTACCAGAAAAAGTTACAACAGAGTTCGTGATTAGCATTGCAGTTTCCAGGTGTAAATGAAGGACTAGAGTTTGAGAAACATTATCTTAACTAGTTGAAGGATTATAGTTTTCTAAAGTCTGTGATCCTATTGACAACAACAACAACAACAACAACAACAACACCAACAACAATAATAATAATAATAATAATAATAATAATAATAATAATAATAATAATAATAATAATAATAATAACTACAGAACATTAGAATCGCTGAAGCATTAGAAAGAACTCCATAAACAATTTGCCAATAATTATCTCTTTGGCATAGTGAAACAAGAGAAAGATTGGAAATGGCCTATTATTGATTATAGTCTTACAAAGTCTGTTTAGCACATAATTCATATTGCAAACTTTACTTTGTCTTATGACCCTCTACATTTCCGCCTAATTTGGTTCAAATTGGCTAGGTAGTCTCTGATTTGGCATCTTCGACCATATGGCAGCCATTTTTGACTTTATGGCGATCTTAGAAACTACAGAGCAGAATTGGCCCAGACTTGCGCCTGCACTATACCATGGCCCAAGGTATCTTCAGCAAAAATTTAAAGCAGCTGATGCAGCGGTTCTAGAGATCCCGAAGAACAATCGTTTTAAATAATTTCGCTTTATGCATAGGGGGCACTGCATGCACTAGCACAATTTTCTTGATTTATACTTCCCCCATATGGGTCATGCCGCTGCTCAAATTTGAAAGAAAACATTTTAAAGTTGGCTGAGTTACTGGCGATCAAAAACCGGAAAAGAATAATTATAATAAGAAAAATATGAGCAATAAGAGTAGAACTCCACACATAGTGTGGAGTTCTCATAATATATTGAGCAGCACATGTTAAATGCACGCTTATACACTATAATGCTATTATTTTTTCTCTCATTCTCTCCCGCACTAAAAATAGAAATTCTGTTCAAGCTTGCTATGGCAGGTTTCAGTTTATTTGAATTTTTGTGACGTTATTGCTCTCAACTGCTTATATGTAAGCTGGTTATCTGCTGAATAAATTTCACTTGCATTTACCTCGTCTGTCCTTTAGCACCTGACTCATACATTGGTGACACCTAGAGTGACCAGCTCCTCACCGCCTTAGTTTCGCCCACCGCTATGCCCTACCCTTGTTCATTGCTGCCCACTGATCCTGATTCTGCTAACCATATTGCATCGTTGAAACTGCCGCCCTTCCCCAATAGAAAAGCTTTTGCTTGGTTCCAGCACACTAAAGTTCAGATTCGGATCAAAGGCATGACTCTCTCAAGCGGCAAAACAAGGCTACGACCTCACGGCAATCCCGGAGGATACTTTCCCAGAAATCTCTGGACTTTTGACCAAGGGGACGCCCTATTAGCGTATGAAATCTTCAAAACAACTCTTGGAGCAGTACTCAACATCGCCTGCTGCATGTATAGCCAAGCTTTTTCAGGTCTCTCAGCAACCATTGGGAGATCAAAAGCTCGCCCTCAGGAAGATCACCAGTATCGCTTGCCTATAACCTGCTGCAGACAGCTCTCCTCAGGGAGTCAACCTATTTCGTGCCCTTTGGGTATTACACCTATCCAAACCTAAACATGCTGCCATTCTTGATGTCAATACAGTGCTCATGAAGGACCTGATGACTAAAGTCAATGCCCTTATGGGTAGCCTTTTCACCACCTTCAAGACCTTCATCAAAGCCTCCACTCCTTATGAAGAGAACCACTACTCAACACTGACCAAAGACAACGTGAAAGCGGTAAGACACAGACTCTCATCCCATGACATGCCAGAGCAGCCACAAAGCTGCCAACTACCCACATACACCAACCATTGCTCACGACCCAACCGACAACCTCTCCAGCCACTCACTGACCACCATCAGCCGCAGTTTTGTTGATACTACTCTAGATTCGGGGCTCTGCGAAGATGTGTGTGGACTGTTGCCATTGGCCAAAAAACATGACAAGGGAGGTCACCACCACAAGTAATAGCCTCCTTTGTTACCAATCTTTTCTTTTTACATGATGTGGGTACGGGTGGGCAGTTTTTGGTAGAAACTGATGCTTGCCGCTCCCTTACACCAGTCAATCTCCAGGACACAGCTTAATCCTTATAAACCTGCTGACATCTGCCAGGTAGTTACCAATGGATCTAAATTCCCCATCCACAGGTAGAGGCACACACACTATCTTTTGGGATCACCAAATACCATTGGAAATTCCTCATTGCCGACATAACATTGCCACTACTCAGTGTGGATTTTGTCTCCTATTTCCAACTCCAGGCTGAAGATGCCTGTCGTCGATTAGTCAATGCAGACTCAAACTAGCCATCACCTCTTTAACCCTTCCCCTCCAACATTGTACTCCATATCAGGGCACTCAAGGAGGTCTAAGCCCACCTCCTCATGTTGCACTAGCAAGTCTTCCATCCGGAACTTTGTCAAACGATTCCTACCAAGCACGGTATTTATCACCATATCAAGACGACAGGGTCCCCGGTGTTAGCCAGATTCCGGTGTTTGGCCCCAGGTTGTTCGGCAGTTGGTAAACAAACGTTCACTGAAATAGAATAAATAGGCCTTTGCCAAAAGGCCTCAAGCCCACTGTCGTTGTCCTTACACATCGTCCTGAAGAAGGATGGCTCTGTGCACCTCGTGAGAATTACTGGTGTCTGTACATGCATACAGAAGCGGATGGCTACTCCCTCCCCAACATCGCCAACTTTACCACCTAATTGCACAAAGCAAAGGTGTCCTTCACTCTCAACCTCTTGAAAGAGTATTATCCAGTGCCCTTGAACCTTGAAGAGATCCCCAAGATAACATACTTTGTGTTGTAGAAGGCTGCTTCTTGAAGGCTTTCCCTTGAGGGGGCAAGCGTGATGGTGATAATTGGCAGGAACTGGTGATAATAGAATGCCCAATAATTCTTGCAGTGGGTTGACGATTGAGGGCACAGGGAAATTCTGAACAGCTGCTAGCTTCTCAGGGACAGGGTAGATGCCTTCAGGAAGTATGTGGTGCCCTAAGAATGATACTTCAATAGCGCCAAATGTACGCTAGTACCGCATTACAAGGCCGTTCTGTTGTAAGCAATTGAGAAAGCTGAATGGACGACGTAGCGGTTCCTCTTTGGAAGAAGAGAACAAAATCATGCCATCCATATAACATACATAGAAAAGAAGGTGCCCTAAGATGTCATCAGTGATGCATTGAATACTGGCTCCACCATTTCGATGGCCAAAATAGATGTAATTGAATGTGTATGTACCGAAGCAGGTGGTGATGGCTGTCTTGGCGATATCTTCAAGGTTCAAGGGCACCGGATAATATCCTTTCAAGAGGTTGAGAGTGAAGAACACCTTTGCTTTATGCAATTAGGAGGTACAGTTGGCGAGGGAGTAACCATCTGGTTCTGTCTGCATGTACAGACGCCAGTAATTCCCACAAGGCGCACAGAGCCATCTTTCTTCAGGACGATATGTAAGGGTGACGAACGTGGGCTTGACGCCTTTTGCCAAAGGCCTATTTATTCCATTTCAGTGAATGTTTGTTTACTAGCTGCCAAACAACCTGGGGTCAAACGACGGAATCTGGCTAACACCAGGGACACTATCAACCGTGGCTGGTGATGGCATCGGTGTTAGCCAGATTCTGGCCTTTGACCCCGGGTTGTTTGGCAGCTGGTAAACAAGCGTTCACTGAAATAGAGTAAATAGGCCTTTTCCAAAAGGCCTCAAGTCCACAGTCATGGCCCTTACCCATCATCCTGAAGAAGGATGGTTCCGTGCACCTTTAGGGGATTACTGGCGTCTGTACATGCAGACAGAACCGGATGGCTACTCCCTCCCTAACATCGCCAACTTTACCTCCTAATGGCACAAAGCAAAGGTGTTCTTCACTCTCAACCTCTTGAAAGGGTATTATTCGGTGCCCTTGAACCCTGAAGACATCCCCAAGACGACCATCACCACCCCTTTCGGTACATACACATTCAATTACATCTATTTTGGCTATCGTAATGCTGGAGCCAGGTTTCAATGCATCATTGATGGCATCTTAGGGCACCTTTTTTTCTACGTATGTTATATGGATGACATGGTTGTGTTCTCTTCATCCAAAGTGGAACCCCTACGTCACCTATTCCGCTTTCTCAATTGCTTACAACAGAACGGCCTTGTAATGCAGTACGACTAGTGTACATTTGGCGCCATTGGAGTATCGTTCTTAGGGTACCACATAATTCATGAAGGCATCTACCCTGTCCTTGAGAAGCTAGCAACTGTTCAAAATTTCCCCATGCTCTCGCCCATCAAAGCACTTAGAAGTTACGCCTTTCATCATTTCCATGGACCACATGCTTCTGGTGCACACTTCACTCGACAGTCCGATGCCAGGTACAC
>NC_090732.1:114980654-114993154 GCF_036898095.1 Palaemon carinicauda
CAAGGCCGAACACTTTGAATGTAAATATACAAATGAGATACAAATTTAAAATATGAATGGCCCTTATCTTTCTGCATATCACCACGTAAATGAATTACCGCCTATCTCGAACTACTGCTATACATGACTTGGAAAGCAGTAACGAAATTATTATCATTATTATTATTATTATTATTCTTCTTATTATTATTATTATTGTTGTTGTTGTTGTTACTATTATTGTTGTTGTTGTTGTCATATTTAGTTTGAAGTCTTCTGTTTTAAGCATCATTTTGAGTAGCAACATAAGTTACCATCTTTTTTAAAGCAAATAACCTCCAATGTTTACACCTCATTCACAAAAAAAAAAAAAAGTATATATCATTAATTAACTTATAGGTAATCAACTACCAGCTGACAAATTCGAAAAATAGGAACACCAGAGAACTTTGAAATATAGAACCAATCAAATGATAATTAAATTACAGAAAATACAGCAAGATCAACATAACATGCTTGGAAAAAAACATAACGTACGAAATTGGTGTAAATATCCTAATATAGTCTGTAATACTTTATGCAGAACAAGAATGATTGATATAGATATGTTCTAATGCAAAAACATTACTCCACTTTTGAATAATAATTTGATATGAAAAAAGAAAAAACAAAATTCTATGCATCGATATGTTGGTAGATATTGCTGCAAATTTATTTGTTTAAATTATTAATGGCATTAATTATGGACAAGTTTGACGAATATTGCTAGTGAGATCTTTTCATGACCGAAGGGTCCTGACCTAAAATGAGGGAAGCGTTCCAGTGAACGAAAATCACTGAGATGAAGTAACATTACTGGTGACTTACTTACATTCCATCAACAATTTTGAAAACCTATCCAAAAATAGATACATTTAATCCCTGGGATAGCAACTGCGACATTGTTGGAAAAAATTACAAAATATACTGTAAACGTTCTCTTGAATTTGGACATATATGAAAATCTTTTAAGGAGAACAAGAACTACAACAGTAACGTTGAAAAATAATATTAAAAGTCATCACCTTCATTACCTATGTTAAAAACTCAAGATTATACAATTACGATTAGGCTCTCAATGAAAATACTGTATTCAATTCAGTTACAGTAAGAAATTCATATAAAAGTCAGGATATATTGCCATGTGGGCCTTCACTAACTATTTATGTCTTATGTAAATTTCACGATATATATATATTTTTGGGCTCAAGCCATGTCGTCCTGATGGAAGTTCCTATAGGGTAGCTTGCTAGGGTATATTACAACTACGGCGATATTCCCAGAGAATTCACCTTAAGGTACCAGAATTTTAACTCCTGGAGCGAATATCCTTCGTGAAAGGGATATCGCGACACATCAGAGGACGTATTCTTGACACGCCACATAGCAATCTGCACCCTGAACAGAGATTTCGTCTCGCAGGGGGCAATTGGCAAGAAACGAATTCGGAAAAGAAAAAGGGGGAGCCGCTCCCAAGGCTCCCTATCTCCCGTTTCGTAAGCGTGCCTGGCGCCAATCCTGGCGCCATCTGTATTCCTTTTTGCGTAGCTTAACAACTCGGTGTTTTTTCCTGTGTTTCTCGAAAATCTTGAATTTATTCTGCTTTTCATGGCTTCTCCTACTTCGTCGGCCTCTGATAAGTTGAGTAACAGGTCTTTTATGTATAAATGTAGGCTCTTGGTAAATTTTTGAGTGATTAATAGGATTAATCTTTGTTACAAGAGATGTAGCCTACCGGAGGCGTCATGGACGCTGTCGCTCGCTAGGTATAAGTTTAGTTAGTCAGAGCGACATTCCCGGTTGTTTTGCTTTAATAAATTTTAGCTATTTAGCATTACATAGGATTTCCTTTCGTGCTTAGTATTATTTTGGCGAAGTATTCGCCATTCTGGCCTACGCTAGGCCATGTAGCCTAGTCGTTTGGTCCTAGTGCTTCATGCATGATTTTGGTTTTTTCCGAGTGTATTAAAATTTTTTGAAGCTTTAGGCTATGTTTTATACATTTAAGATTGTGTGGAATATTTCCAAGATAGTATACGAGTGAGTTTCAGTGATTTAGGTAATCGATTCTCTTGGTGCCTAGGCTAAGTTGCTTATGGAGCCTTAGTATACTTTCTCATACTCCCCGGTTGCTTTCTTTTCTTCGGAGAACGTATGCAATCCCCTTCCCTCTGTTTGAGCCTTGGGCTTATCCCTAAGTGGTTTATCTGAATTAATTTTCGATAAAACTATACTGGGGTGTTACTCTACCTTCCTGTTCCAGTAAGTCGGGTTCAAAGAGGGACAGAACAACAGAGTTTTTTAGTCTGAGTCTGTGTTTGTCTGGCTTGGGGTAGAGTCTCCCTCGCTGGCCTGACACAGGCAAAGGTGGCTTAGCCTCCTTAGGTCACTACTGAAGGTTTCTGTGGATATGATTCCTTCTTTTGTGATCTACCAGACTAGTCCTTGTTGCTGTTCTCGGGGGAGGATAAGTTTCTTTCCCTGGGAGTAGCAACACCTTCCTTGCTTTGGTGCTCTGGGAGCTGGCAAGTATTGCTGGCCTCCCCCCTTGGATCTCCCTTAGGCTAAGATGAGTTTCTTAGCTGCGGGTGATCCATCACTAAAGCAAGGTTGGTAGGACCCTCTTTTGTCCCTTCCCCCTCTATCTCCGTAATGGCCTAGCCATTACAGTACTGTACGTCATTCTACATCTGGACCTAGAATAGGTTAGGATGTGGAATTGACTCAGTCCCTTGCCGGCCGGCAAGGGTCTTCTGCTTTGAGTGCTGCCCGGACCTCCCTTGGTCCCTCATCCATGCCGGCCTGCAGAGTAAGACGGCATTGGTCAGGAAGCCTGAATTAGATTCTCCCCTTCCTTATTTGCACTCTTTCGGATTGCCGGGCTTGGAGGTAGTGTACACTCTTATCCTGGCATCCATTCTGTTTTTCTTCTAGTGCTGTACCCGACCCGGCTGCCGGCCTATGAGGCCGGCAGCCGGGCGGTTGTAGTCCTCTGGTTCTTTTGCTGCCGGCTGGCATCGGTCCTGTACCTTTGCCGGCCGGCTAATGTCAGCCCTTGTCTGCCGGTGACCAAGAGTGTGGCCGACAGCTGGGTACTACCTTGTGTAGTTGCCGGCCGGCATTGGCTGTTGCCGGCCGGCACTTACTGCCGGCCAGCACATGCATTTGAACCAGCGTTCTACCGCCTTATAGCTGTTAAGTAGTATACTTTAAAGCCAGTTATGGTGTGTGCCGGCCGGCACGTAACCTCCTATACTGTACCAGTATTCCTCAGTATAACATATACTGCAAGAAGAAAACTATAGTATGGGTTTTCGTACAGCACTGTGTGTTCTAACACTTTTGTGTTTTCTTCCACAAGTCCTTTGCTGTTGCCCTACAGATAGGAAAGTGAGTTCTTTCCTGTTTATTATCCAGGATTTTAAAATCATTGCTTAGGTGTGAGCTCCACCTGTTTCCTCTGGAAACTTTGCATTGGTTACTCTAGAAGAGATTAACCATTTGATTTTATTATCTGGAAGGCTGCAACATTGGGTTGTGAGGGAAACACAAGTGTGTGTCTTTCCTTTCTGTATTGTTATGCTATACTATGCATATCCAGTGATACATAGTTCACTTGATACTCATGGAAATTTCTTCTCTTTACAGAAGGACCCTCCGAAGTGCGGAAGTGTCTTATGCAACATCCGCAGCAAGAACCTCTGCGGACATGAGTTTGGTAGGAGACACGCAGCATGCGCTGTCTCCAAGGGTGATCTCCGGTATTGGGACCCTCAGGTATGTACTGTGTGCATTAATCTAATTACGGAGGCCTTTGATTCCCCTAGGATGGCGGAATCAAGGGATAAAGCAAGGGAGAAGCTTCGTACCTGGGTAAGGGGCTTCCAGAAGAACACCTCTGGACCTTATCTTCCAAGTGAGATGATGAGGGCGTATCTTTTCCCTAAGGCATCAGCTGATGCAGTGATTCCCCAGCCTCAAGAGGAGATCCCCCAAGTTCAGATCCAGGTGGATGCTGAAGTCTCGGTCGCTATGCAAGACATCCAGTTAGATGACAGGATGTCTGTCGTGGACGAGCGTCTGGAGGAAGACCTCCTGGCAGAAGCCCAGGGTGAAGTTCAAGCCCCAGACGTTGTAGAGAAAGAGGTCGACGAGGTGTCAGCTACTCCGGCTCAGATCCCAGAGCCTATTCCCTCAACATCGGCGGGTCTCCCAGTAGAGCTGGGACAGGCCCTCTCCTCCATTGTTGGAATGATCCAACAGATGCAGAAGGAGAATCAGGAGAAGGCGGCTGCAACGGAACTGCGGATTCAGAGCCTTGCAGAATCACATGGGCCCCAGAAAACGCTCAATGTGAAAGACCTTCCTTTGTGCTCAGATGCTAAACCATGTGGCCGGCTGAGGAAGGAACCAGCTTCAAAGAAGGTGACAGAGCCGAAGGAGGTCATAGTGATGGACCATACTAAGGCTCAAGCTCTGCTTTCATCCTCGTTGAAAGAGAGGGGCTTCTCTAACTCAAAGGTAGCTGCATTGACCATGAAGCTCCCTTCCTTTGTGTCCTCTCCTGCTAGAGCCTTCCCCTTTTTACAGAAAGGGTTTGCGGCTGCACTAAGAGCAGTCGAGGCCGACAAGCCTTGCCCCTCCCTGGAGGAGTGTAAACCCTTGTTGCTGGCCCTACCTATGGACCACAAAGACTGGAAGGATGTCCATCTTACGTTCTCAGTTGGGAAGCTGGAGGCTGATATCGCCGGACGTCAGTTCGGCGAGGACCTCCCTAAGCTGTCTGACTTTCTCTTGCAGAGAGAGTTCGAGACAAAAGAAAGACTGGCTGCCTCAATGTCTCTTCAGACTACTCTTGAGACGATGGCAAGTAACCCCAAGGTCCATGAAATGTTCATGGTGGTGGCCAAGACTCATCTGGCCACAGTGACGAAGGACCTTTATGGCTTCGTCAAGGCGAGGAGAGCTTGTAGGGAGTTCGTGTTCACCTCGGCTACGGTGAGGCACGAGCCAAGGAAACTAATCTCCTCCAACATTTGGGGCAAAGACCTTTTCCCTACCGATTTGGTCAAAGAAGTAGTTGATAAGGCCGCCTTGGAGAATAGAAACCTTCTCCAGAAGTGGGGCCTGGCTATCAAAAGAAAGTCTTCCCCGGATGAGGGTCCTCAACCAAAGAGGAAGACTATGAGGACTAGGCTACCGTCTCGGCCAGCCAAGCCTTTTAGACAGCAACAGCAACTGCAATTGCCATTGCCTCCAGTGCCCCAGATCGTGGCACAAACCCCGACCACTTTTCAGTGGGTACCCCAGGCCGTGTCAACACAGTCCACGGCATTCACCCCATCGTTCGAAGGGCAGTCTACTTCCTTTCGAGCAAAGCCTAGAGGGGCAGCCAGAGGCTCGTCTGGGCGCCCCTCAAGGGGAAGGGGATTCAGGGGTGGTCGCGGTCATGGAGGCAAGACCACGGGACGGCAGTCCAAGTGGGATGATACTTGTAGGAGGGAGACTTCTGAAATTTCGGGATCGGTGGACCTTCGATCCCTGGGCCCACAGCCTACTCAAGAATGGACTGGGCTGGAGCTGGTACAGCACTCCACCCCCGGGCCTTCGGGTTTTCCAACACTCCACCCCCGTTCTAGAGGAGTACGTTCAAGAACTGTTGGAGAAAAATGTGATCCGAAAGGTGAAGTCCATCAAATTCCAAGGGAGGCTGTTTTGTGTTCCCAAGAAAGACTCGGAAAAGCTCAGAGTCATTCTGGACTTGTCGCCACTCAACAAGTTCATAGTGTATTGCAAATTCAAGATGCTAACACTGCAACACATAAGGACCTTACTGCCCAAGAGGGCATATTCCGTTTCTATAGACTTGTCAGACGCCTATTGGCACATTCCAATCAACCGTCGACTCTCCCCCTACCTAGGGTTCAGGCTACAACGAAGACTATACGCCTTCAGAGCCATGCCATTCGGGCTAAATATAGCCCCAAGGATTTTTACGAAGCTTGCGAGCGTAGCTCTCAAACAATTACGCCTAAAGGGAATTCAGGTAGTAGCCTACCTGGACGACTGGTTGGTGTGGGCAGCATCCGAGACAGAATGCTTGCAAGCTTCCAGTCAAGTGATCCAGTTCCTAGAGTACCTAGGTTTCAAGACCAACAGAAAAAAAGTCTCGACTTTCTCCATCTCAAAAGTTCCAGTGGCTGGGAATCCATTGGGACCTTTTGTCACACCGTTTCTCCATCCCGGCGAAGAAAAGGAAGGAGATAGCGGGTTCTGTCAAGAGACTTCTAGATTCCGAAAGGATATCAAGACGCGAACAGGAGAGGGTACTGGGCTCTCTCCAGTTTGCTTCGGTGACTGACCCAGTGCTAAGAGCACAGCTAAATGATGCAACCGGAGTTTGGAGAAGTTATGCATCAAACGTGCGAAGAGATCTGAGAAGACCAGTTCCGCTTCGGCTACGTACTCTTCTCAGGCCTTGGTCCCAAGCCAGACATCTGAAGAAGTCGGTTTTTCTTCAGCCACCTCCCCCGTCGGTGACGATTCACTCAGACGCCTCGAGGGAGGGATGGGGAGGTCACTCTCATCGGAAAAAAGTCCAGGGGACTTGGTCCAAGCTATTCAAGACCTTTCACATAAACTTTCTAGAAGCTATGGCAGTGCTCCTTACCTTAAAGAAAGTTTCCCCACGTCACTCGATCCACATAAGGTTGGTGATGGACAGCGAGGTAGTTGTGAGATGCTTGAATCAACAAGGATCGAGGTCACCACCTCTCAACCTGGTGATGTTGGCCATCTTCTGATTGGCGGAAAAGAAGAAGTGGTACCTGTCGGCAGTTCACCTTCAAGGAGTCCGCAATGTGACAGCGGACGCTCTATCCAGGTTCACACCGATAGAGTTGGAATGGTCCTTAGACGCAGGATCATTCTCCTTCATTCTGAATCAAGTTCCAGAACTGCAGATAGACCTCTTTGCGACGAAAGACAACAAGAAGTTGCCCCTATACGTGTCCCCGTACGAGGACCCCTTAGCGGAAGCAGTGGACGTGATGTCCCTCAACTGGAACAGAGGGTCCAGGATTTATCTGTTCCCTCCTCACAACCTTCTGTTGAGGGTCCTCAACAAACTGAGATCCTTCAAGGGGGTAGCGGCAATAGTAGCCCACAAGTGGCCGAACAGTGTGTGTGGTTCCCCCTGGCATTGGAACTACAGCTGAAGTTTGTACCGCTACCAAATCCAGTTCTGACCCAGCGAGTCCAGAAGTCGACTGTCTGCGCTTCATTACAGAAAACCCGGACCCTGCAGCTCATGATTTTCTCTCCCTAGCGGTGAGAAAGCGTTTCCGGATTTCGAAAGCCAGCATAGACTTCCTAGAGGAATATAAGTGCAAATCTACTAGAAGGCAATATGAGTCATCTTGGAGAAAATGGGTGGCCTTTGTCAAGGCGAAGAATCCGCAGGAGATCTCGACAGACTTCTGCTTATCTTTCTTCATCCACCTCCATGGTCAAGGATTGGCAGCTAACACGATTTCAGCGTGTAAGTCTGCTTTGACAAGACCCATTCCATATGCCTTCCAGGTCGACCTAGGTAACGAGTTCTTTAATAAAGTTCCGAAAGCCTTCGCTAGGCTCAGACCTTCAGCACCTCCAAAGGCCATTTCATGGTCTTTATACAAAGTTCTTCATTTCGCTTCTCTGTTGAGCAATGAAGAGTGTGCGTTAAAGGATTTGACACAAAAAGTTATTTTCCTATTTGCACTCGCGTCCGGGGCCAGGGTTAGTGAGATTGTAGCCCTCTTGAGAGAGGCAGGTCGTGTTCAGTTCCTGGATGGGGGAGAACTGAACCTGTTTCCGGATCCTACGTTTCTGGCCAAGAATGAGTTACCCATCAACAGGTGTGGGGTCCTTCGAGAATCTGCCCTCTGAAAGAAGATGCATCTCTATGTCCAGTAGAATGCCTAAAGGTCTATCTTCATAGAACTTCAGACTTCAAGGGTGGTCAACTATTCAGGGGAGAAACATCAGGCTCAAATTTATCTCTGAATCAACTCAAGAGCGAAAATCACATATTTTATTCGCAGAGCGGATCCTGACAGTACACCCGCAGGTCACGATCCGAGGAAAGTTGCCTCATCCTTAAATTTCTTTAATTGTATGGATTTTGAACATCTCCGTTCATACACTGGCTGGAAGTCTTCCAGAGTGTTCTTTCGCCACCATGCGAAGCAAGTAGAGGAACTAAAGAGATCTGTGGTAGCAGTGGGTCGCGTCGTTAACCCTACTGTTTAACTCTGCGAGGAACAGTGGTTTTGGGACGATTAATTCCAGGGTGAGTGTGTAGTTACATACTGTACTACAAACTAAGTGAGGGCACTGAGTTGCCCATGTAGACTGTTCCATTTCTAAAGGTGAACCTAGCATAAGTGCAGACATGTGTGCCGAGCGTTTCTAACGCTAATGTCATTGATTTGTAATACAGACTTTTATGACTTTGATACCTCGGTATCTTAAAAGTGGCATTTAATGTTTTTTCTTTCAGATAAACAAGTTCTGTTTACTATCATACTTATGCTTAAAGTTGTGGGTTATCCTCTTCTTATATTATATATATATATATATATATATATATATATATATATATATATATATATATATATATATATATATATATATATATATATATATATATATATATATATATATATATATATATATATAATTGTGGTTAACCTGTCTGTTTATTGTCTGTCAATGAACTTGTTCTTGGGAACCTTGCGTCTCCTTCACCTGTGTCAATTTATTGGTATAATTGAGCATTCATTCTATGTACCTTTTCTGGGATAATTCTAATAGAATTGTTCCTTTATGCAAGCTATGTTGCATTGGTTTATGCTTTCCCTTAACGGGAGGACCCCGTCCCATAAGGGGACGATGGAGGTTTTACTAGTTTCCTCCTATGCGGATATAAACCTTTGTCCAATACAAGTATTGTGCGGAGAACTGGTCGATATTTCATATTGACGCAGTGGTTCTTTACAAACTATGCTTTACTTAATATAGGGCGAGACCACTATATTAGCTTGCCTGGTATTCATACATAGGTATATGTACTCTTCGAGACTTTTCCAGAGTCTAGTAGGACTCTTCCCTGTAGGGGGCAGGAAGCTCTAACATGGTTTATAGTTAGTTGAAAAGATGTATAACGGTAACATCTTAGGTCTCTAGGTCTAGTCGACCGGGAAAAATTACCTCCGGGGAGTACGGCACGTTCTGAGAATCCACAGATACAGTAATGCTCTGGTACCATCAGGACGACATGGCTTGAGCCCAAAAAACGGATTTTGAGCGAAGCGAAAAATCTATTTTTGGGTGAGATGGCCATGTCGTCCTGATGGACCCGCCCTTGCCTTTCTAAGAAAGGGCTGTAGGACCCCTCCCTACATACAGTATCTGTAGCACCTCGTGTACGCTACAAGGAATACAGATGGCGCCAGGATTGGCGCCAGGCACGCTTACGAAATGGGAGATAGGGAGCCTTGGGAGCGGCTCCCCCTTTTTCTTTCCCGAATTCGTTTCTTGCCAATTGCCCCCTGCGAGACTAAATCTCTGTTCAGGGTGCAGATTGCTATGTGGCGTGTCAAGAATACGTCCTCTGATATGTCGCGATATCCCTTTCACGAGGGATATTCGCTCCAGGAGTTAGAATTCTGGTACCTTAAGGTGAATTCTCTGGGAATATCGCCGTAGTTGTAATATACCCTAGGAAGCTACCCTATAGGAACTTCCATCAGGACGACATGGCCATCTCACCAAAAAATAGATTTTTCGCTTCGCTCAAAATCCGTTATATATATATATATATATATATATATATATATATATATATATATATATATATATATATATATATATATATATATATATATATATATATATATATGTGTGTGTGTGTGTGTGTGTGTGTTTATACGTGTGTATATATATATATATATATATATATATATATATATATATATATATATATATATATATATATGAGAGAGAGAGAGAGAGAGAGAGAGGAGAGAGAGAGAGAGAGAGAGAGAGAGAGAGAGAGAGAGAGAGAGAGAGAGAGAGAGAGAGAGAGCCAAAACAATGAAATGGACCAAATACTCACTGCTCAATATTATATTTCGTGGAAGTTTTATTACCCTACGGGTTTTCTGAATATCTTGGGTAACAAGTTCTTGGAGACTGAATATGTCCAGGAACGAGAGAGAAAGAGAAACGAGGAAGAAGGGGAAGCGTGACAGCGTGTCGGGTGATAGTGGTGGTAGGGCATGTACTGATACGTTATCAGAGCGATGAGAGAGCCTCGGGCCAGTCTTTTGTTCCATAAGTCTGGTTTCGTTCCTCTTCTACCACCGATAGCGTCATTTTCACACCGAAATGCCCTCTGAAGTTTTTGATAATTTTCAAACTCGAACATTTTACCTTCTCAGAAAGATGGAAGAATATTCCTCGATATTTTTTTAAACACTCGTTAAAACAATTGTTATTTTTTTTTAAATTTAGTTAGATACTTATTTCCACCTTGTAATTAAACTGGAACTTCAATTTTCGTAAATATCCGAAGATAGCCAGAAATATGACATGTATAACTAATATCAGAAAAAAGTTTAAATGCCTTGGTATATGCTGCATAATTGTTTAGCACAGTGTAAAAGATCAGAAATCATTCGCTAATATTTATCATCACAGAGCCATTCCTAAAGACTTACTGAACAGTAAGAAAATGACGAAGAAGGTTGGCAATCCCTCGACGTGGGAGAACAGATCAACAAAACATTTGAATAGAATTTCAAGGCTCAATAAAAACCTTACCAGCTGCAACATAAACAGTATATCAGATTAACTTTTGCACTCGGAGTTACAGGAGTAATTTCCATCAAAAAGGGCTACATACAATAGGGAACTTTTGAAGCTCTCATACGCTCCCCAGGTTTACCCAAGACAAAAGGTTGAAACTCCATCTAACCAATATTGAAATAAAACATGAAAGATTATCTTCAGGTATATTATCATTTATTCTATGTGCATGGACGTTAGCAACTAAAAGGATAAAAAAAGCAAATTTGTTGTCTGATTCATATCGCTGTATCTCACAATTATAAGCATCAACAACATCATCATCATCATCTATTAGCGTGCCTTTTTCCCATTTGTATATTTGTCATTAAATGGCTGAACATAATTTAATAAAATTAATGCATCCTTATCATAGGATCCATGACACTTACCTCTGAACCTCTGAATTAAATTTTCTTTTTTTATAAAAACGTCCTCTATTTTATCTTATTTATTATGCTTCCATAGATAAATATCCACTTTGAATATCTAATACCATATGGCTCTTGCATATGCTGTTGGTGGACTTTTCTGATTTATGCGGTTAAACCATAAAAAACGAATTCATCATTTCTTTAGTTAAATACTATCAAAGATGGAACTGAAATATAACTTAAATTGTTACTAGGTTTCAAGATTGAATAAATAATGATGGTTCATTGAAATTCTCAGTGATTTAGATTTTAGTTTAAACTATTTTTGATTTTAATAAAATTTACAGTAGTGTAGCTTTGTTGCTGAATTGTTGTCATGATTTTTATTACTTTCTTTCCAGAAAAAAAAAAAAAAAAAAAAAAAAAAACGTTTATTTAATCTGGAATAGGAGAATTCAAATGCCCTTTAATAAATATGATTTTCAGCACAGGTGATAAAATTTCAGATAGATAACTGATAGGTTTCTTTGGAGAGGTTCTCACGACATTCAAAAACATTTTTAGGAAATCTGTAAAATTAAGGAAAAATAGCCAGGCTCGTAAAAACCTTAACAACCTAACAACATAATCTACCATTTTTTTCTTTTTTTTCATAATGAACAGCTCGTGACATATTTTTCGACTTTTACGTTATTATTATACTTAAATATGAAGGGAGAAGTCTTCAACAAAGGTATTACTACGATCATACAATATGTATTCATGTAGAATTAAATCGATGCCACGCGTGCAATGTGAACTTACAAGAGAATGTTTTTACTTCGATTGATAGCACATACACTTTTCTGAACTGTTCTATCTGCGTCTTGTCCATCAATTGAGCATTTAAGATCTTCAGAAAAAAATCATTAAACGTGATTCTTTAGAATCCAGCACACAGTAAACTTCTATTTTGTTTATCAACTTGATATATACAAAAAGTGTCATACGGAGAGCCGCTAAGTAGGGAGATTAATTGAACCAATGCTTTTGTTTGAATTGTTACAGGATTTTTTTTTTTTGCCGCATGGATTAACGATTGACCGAACTCCTACCTAGAAAAAAAAAAAACCTACTCTTCAATAAAATCTTTTGAAACAGTTCTAGGTATTTTGGGATATATGAAGTGCCTGCTGAATATCGAGAAGAAAAATTCCACAATACCATTGTCTTGCTCTT
>NC_090732.1:115018154-115020654 GCF_036898095.1 Palaemon carinicauda
TTCACTTATTGTATGCAAATATTAATTTTATTTAGCAGAGGATTCCTATGAAAACAAGAACATGGGAGACAAATATAGATGCCTTTTCAAGTATAAAAAGAAAGACAAGTTAATTTCTGGTGGTGTCCCAAAGAATAAACATCATTATTGAGGCTAGCAATAGAAGACAGGACACCTTGTACTTCGATTTAAGAAACAAGCTATACGATGACCCAAGTTTTTTCAATAAAATATCACAGCTCATGTTTCTATATATACATCTATAACTTACATTTGGAAAGTTGGAACGGTTGGGATCAAGTGACCCAAATAATGAAAAGCCCAAGAAAAGACGATACGAATTGAGGCCATTCCAGTTTGGATCATATTGTCTTATCTGTGGTTGTGAGTATCTAGCCATTCAATGTCAGCAACGGAAATAAAAGAGACTTCTAAGAATATGTAGAAAAGGGGCAATTCAGCAGCTCTAGGTTTCAGTGAAAATACACGTCAGCATTTCTGAGTTGCATAGAACAGATGCCCAATACCATGGGGACTGTTTTAAAAAGTTTACTTCAAAGAACAATTCTTCTGCTGCATCATGCTTATCGGTGCAAAAGATAAGAGACGATCCTTCCAGCATATGTAATTCTACAGAAATACATGACTTGCATCAGGAGTAATTGGATTTTCTGTCATCTACTTCCCAGTCTGAAGACAACTTCTACTGCTGTTGAAGTGCCTCCTGGTCATAAATCCTGTTCCGATCAAAAAAGAAAGAACTACATAACTAATGTATAGGTTGGAGGGAAATTTTAGTAAAAGTATTATTTTGCTACACGTGAAAGGATGTGCTAGTATCCATGATTTCGAAAGCATTTGGCCGATTGCTTGAAGTTAGTTAAGGGAAATGATGATTACCGTGTTTTAGAGTTGACTCAGCAAATTTCTGATGCAATACAAACCAAGTTCCCTCCGAAAATAGGGTCATACAAGCTAAACCAGTTTACCAAAGAAGAGGCAATTGTGCAGTCCAGTCAAAGACTTCTAAACTTAAGTCTCAGAACTTGTTTCTAAGGGAGAGATAGGAAGAAAATATCTGTCAATCACCCAAGAAAAACAAGCCTTCTTTTCGAAGAACCTCAACCAGACAGACTTGGTACTTAGAATAGACAATTTTTTCTGGATCTAGAGAAATTATTGATATATTACATGATATAGGTTTCGGGGTTATCTTATGAAAACAAATTGTAATCATACACTATGACACACCTATGGCTGAAATCTGGGTTTGTCTCCTTGAGTATTTTAAATTAAAATCTATTGGGCATTGGTCTGACCTTTTCTTTTCATGATAACATAGGGAACTAAGGGAAGCATTTGCTAGTGGAGCACTAAGAGTCTTGTGTCATTGCCAAACCATCCCTCTTTTTGTAGTACTAAGCCTTTGAACATGAAGTAGCTGTTATCTGTTGCTTGTTGCAATTAAGTACTTTATATTCTGTATATATCTATCCACATTTTCTTTGTTTATTTGTTTAAGTATTACATTAATCATGCACCAGTAGAAAAAAAATAATATATTACTTCAATAATTAAATGAGGAAAAATATGGTAAGGTATATAGATAAAAGATATTAAATGTAGAAACAAGCACCAGCTAACAGATATTTCATGTTCAGTGGCAAGAACTATAAATGGAAAGATGGGATGGTAATAGGACAGCCTCTTTGTTCGCAACTACCAAATGCTTTCCAATACTATCATGAAAAAAAAATGGCTAGACCAATGCCCAATAGATTTTATGCCTTTAATCTACAGACGATATCCGGATGACAAATACATAATATTTGAGAAAAAAAAAGCATGCGGAACACTTTTGAACTAATCTAAATTCTCAACAACAACAACAACAACAACAAAAACAACAACAATAATAATAATAATAAATTAATAATTATAATAATAATAAGTGTTTAAATTATTTCCAAACCCCTTCTTAAAAAGACCAAAAGGTTTTTCATAATTGGAATGGACGCCTGTAATCTGGATTTATTGTAACCTGGAAACTAATTAGACAAATATAAAGCTGTTGACTTGTGTAACTTAACGTTTACGTCTAAACAAACATTAAAATAATAAGGGTTCGGCAGAATGAAGAACTTTTTTTTATAGTGGTCAGTATATACCATATGGTTTGTAAAAGCAAACTTAAATTTTATTATCTTCCTTCTCTCTCTCTCTCTCTCTCTCTCTCTCTCTCTCTCTCTCTCTCTCTCTCTCTCTCTCTCTCTCTCTCTCTCTCTCCATTGATGTTTTATGCTGTGACTAACCTCCATATTAAATTTAATCTAATAAATGTCTAGATAAAATGCTTTAATTATAATTAGGTATTTTACTATCGACAATTTCGAGAAAAGACAACTAATGTGTTACATTCATCCACCAGTTTAATGAATTCAGTATTCCTATTTTCTTTTAGTATTTTTTAAATCCTAATAATTTTAATAATACTAAAATG
>NC_090732.1:115045654-115055654 GCF_036898095.1 Palaemon carinicauda
AGTGGTTAAGTTCTATCTCTCCTACCGATCGCCATGGCTTAAGAGCTTTAGACTTTGCCTCTGAATCAGGCTGTGAGCAAATCATAAATGAAGCTACTCACAGGTCTGGTAATTGCTTGGACCTCGTATACACTGACTCCCCTGGCGTTATAACTAGTAAGGTTGGTTCTCCAGTCGGGACATCTGATCATGCCTTGATTTCATTATTAGTGAAGACTGAGCAGCCTGTCCCTGATATATCATATTCTTGTAAAATTTATATGAAATCCCAAGCAGACTGGAATGGGATTTTACATGATCTTTTGTGCTTGAATTGGTCACAATTATATAATAGTGTAGATCCTGTTGTCCCTTTGAATGAGAATCTAGTCAACATAATTGATAGGCGTATCCCTTCTCGTGTGCTAAGGTATCGAGTGAAGGACAAACCGTGGTTCAATGATGATTGTAGACGTGCTTATTTGGAGAAACAGGAGGCCTATCATCTTTGGAAGGGGAACAGATCAGATTTGACCTGGAACAACTATACTCAGCTTCGAGCTTTTGCTCAGAGAGTTTATGCCTCAACTGAAAAGGAGTACAATTTAACCATAAAAGAAACACTTTCTGGTACAACTCAGGAACATAAATGGTGGTCTACCCTTAAATCTGCACTCTTTGGTGTAGATGCAACAGTTCCTCCTTTACTTAAACCAGATGGCTCAGTCACTCACTGTCCAAAGGAAAAGGCAACCCTTTTGGCTGATGTTTTTGACAGTAAACAGAGTAATGAAAAACTTGAACTTCCTCATTCCTGTTTTCCTGAGGCTAAACTAACTAGTTTAGCTTTTCGATCTCGTGAGATTAAAGCTCTGTTGATGGACCTTGATGCTTATGGAGGTGTAGACCCAAATGGTATTTTTCCTTTGTTTTTTATAAAGACAGCAGATTTCTTAGCTCCAAAGTTATCTGTTATTTTGCGCAAGGTAGCAAGAAGAGGAGCTTTTAGCACTAGTTGGAGAATTGGTAATGTTACTCCTCTATGTAAATGTGTTTGTGGTAGCTCAAGCCCCACTGATTATCGCCCAATTTCCATAACTCCCATATTATCTAAAGTTTTTGAACGTCTTCTGGCAAAACGTCTTAATAGGTTTGCTGAAGGTAATCATCTATTCCCTAGTTTGCAATTTGGTTTTCGTAAAGGCCTTGGAGCATGTGATGCCCTTCTTACAATCTCCAATGCTGTACAGAAATCCCTTGATTGTGGTCAGGAAGTTCGTATGATTGGCCTTGATTTTAGTGCTGCGTTTGACCGTGTTAATCATGAGGCCCTTGTTTTCAAACTGAAACAGTTGGGTGTGGGTGGGTTGTTTCTTAGCATTATTATTGATTTTTTAAGTAATAGATCTCAAAGAGTTGTTGTTGATGGGCACCATAGTGATTATAGGAATGTGATATCCGGTGTTCCACAGGGTAGTGTTCTTGGCCCATTACTTTTCATACTATATACACATGACATGTGGTTTGGCCTAGAAAACAAGCTTGTTGCATATGCAGATGATGCTACTCTCTTAGCATCAATTCCATCCCCTGAATGTAGATCTAGGGTTGGTGAATCCCTTAATAGAGATTTAGCTAGAATTAGTGCATGGTGCAAATTATGGGGTATGAAGTTGAATCCTAACAAAACTCAAAGTATGATTGTAAGTAGGTCAAGGACGGTGGCTCCTCAACATCCGGATCTCAGTATTGATAATGTTTCTTTAAATATGTATGACTCTTTCAAAATTTTAGGTGTGATTCTCGACAGTAAATTTACTTTTGAGAAACATATAAGGTCTGTGTCTTCTTCAATTGCACAAAAAATAGGCTTATTGAGAAAGTCTTTCAAGATTTTCGGTGATCAATCTATTCTGAAGAAGTGTTTTAATTCTTTCATTCTACCTTGTTTTGAGTATTGTTCTCCTGTTTGGTCTTCAGCTGCTGATTCTCATCTTAATTTGTTGGACAGAAACTTACGGTCTATTAGATTTCTTATTCCTGATCTAGATATTAATCTCTGGCACCGTCGTTCAATTAGTTCATTATGCACGTTGCATAAGATTTTTCATAACTCTGACCATCCTTTACATTCAGATCTCCCTGGACAATTCTATCCTGTTCGTAATACTAGGCAGGCAGTTAATTCTAATAGCCAGGCCTTCTCCATCACGAGACTCAATACTACGCAGTACTCTAGAAGTTTTATTCCAGCTGTTACCAAGTTGTGGAATGATCTTCCTAATCGGGTGGTTGAATCAGTAGAACTTCAAAAGTTCAAAGTTGGAGCAAATGCTTTTTTGTTGACCAGGCGGACATGAGTCTTTTTATAGTTTATTTATGACATATTTGTTTTTGATGCTGTTAATAGTTTATATATGACATGTCTGTTTTGACGTTGTTACTGTTTTTAGAATGATTTATTGTTAATTTGTTCTCTTCATTTATTTATTTCCTTATTTCCTTTCCTCACTGGGCTATTTTTCCCTGTTGGAGCCCCTGGGCTTATAGCATCTTGCTTTTCCAACTAGGGTTGTAGCTTGGATAGTAATAATAATAATAATAAAAAAGGAAGAGTTGAATTGAATTGAATATAGGATTTAGGCATTAAGCCAAGCACTGGGGCATCAAAGGCCATTCAGCGCTATATAACGAAAATCATTCAAATCATATCTGTACACTCACACCATTTAGTATCATTTTAACCTTTAATACAAATCGTAACACTTTCATACAATAAAATCTAGATGTGAAATAAATAGGGATTAAAAGGGTAAAATAAATAAATAAATTAATAAAATCAATTATAGCTCGTAATATAACCCAATACTTTGTATAAATTTTCTCAAGTTCAGGGTATTACAGTTTTCCCCCAGTATATCTCTTAAAGGTTTGTCCTGGAGTAAATGTGTCCTCCTCTGAAGATTAAAAACAGGACAATCGACTAAAATATGTTTAACATCCATTGTCACTTGACAAGTATTACAAAGAGGGGCCTATCTCCCTTCCCCACTCTTCATTAAATAATTGTGCGTTGCATGTGTATGGCCAATACGCAGCCTAGTTAAAATAATGGTATCCCTTCTACTTGTAGAATTACAAGATAACCATTTATCCACCAATGGGTGGATTTGTTTCAATTTTGTATTGGTGGGCAGTTCAGACTATCGAGCTTGCCACTTATTTTTACAGTAAAGATGAATCTCACTTTTAAGATCTTTGTAAGGAATACTTAAGGGGGATGGATTACTTAGCCCTGAAGCT
This sequence comes from Palaemon carinicauda, assembly GCF_036898095.1. Lineage (NCBI taxonomy): Eukaryota > Metazoa > Arthropoda > Malacostraca > Decapoda > Palaemonidae > Palaemon > Palaemon carinicauda. Next base: position 115,048,937 of record NC_090732.1, read on the forward strand.
TCCTTTGCTGCCTTATCTACTTGTTCATTCCCATCCACCCCAACATGGGCAGGGACCCAACAGAAGTGAACACTGATACTCTTCCTAGACTGTAGAAGTACTAACCAGTCCTGCACCTCTTGTACTAGATGATGGCCTGGCATAATTTGTTTTAATGAGAGTAAAACACTATTGGAATCCGTAAAAATTGTATAAAAACTATTTTGGTTGCCATTTTAAAAATATGTTGGACTGCGAGAATTATTGCATACAGCTCAGAAGTAAAAATTGAACAAGAGGATGGGAGTTTCCTTCTAATAACAATATCCCCCACCACAGCTGCACTTCCAACTCCTGCAGCCGATTTGGAGCCATCTGTAAAAACATGTTTCCCATGATGTTGAGCAGCATACTCACTTTTCATTACCCTACTGGGTAAGGTATTTTTCCCTCCTGCCGTAAAACATACTTTAACAGGTGGATTACACCAAGGAGGAGACTTGGGATATCCTACCTCTGCTATCTGTGCTGTTAACAAGCCTACTTCTCTAGCATCATTTTTCAGCTGTACTTCCAAAGGCTTAGGCACTCTAGATCTGTTAGGAGCCCGATCTAAAGGCGCCCTAACATATTTACAGTTAGGATTGTTTCTCACAGCAAGGGACCTAGCTAAAAACCTCAAACTCAACTCCTCTCTGCGAATGGAAAGGGGAGGTATGCCAGAATCAACATAGAGACTGTCAATGGGAGATGTTCTGTAAGCACCTGTGCAGATGCGAAGCCCAGCATTGTGAACAATATCAAGTTTTCCAAGTAAAGTCTTTGTAGCTGACCCATATATTTGGCATGCATAGTCTAACTTGCTCAGACACAAAGATGTATAAATTCTAAGCAAAGTTGTTCTATCAGCACCCCAATCAAAATGCGATATCACTTTCACAATGTTCAGTGACTTCTTAACCCTGATAGATAGGTCATTTACATGGGGACCAAATGTCATTTTCTTGTCGAAAATGACTCCAAGAAACTTGACACTATCCTCATATGGCAAAATACAATCATTTAAGAAAAGGGTGGGGATCTCTTCCCTTTTACGAGTACGAGTAAAGCGAATGGCTTTGGTCTTCTGAGGAGAAAAGATGAATCCACGAGAATTTGCCCATGCGGAAGCAGCATTTATTGCAATTTGAAGATTTTGGCATGCTTGTAGTGCAGATGATCCACTACAATAAATTGCAAAGTCATCGACAAATAGTGATCCTTGTATGCCAGGAGGTATGTGACTAATGAGACTATTAATAGCAACAGCAAACAAGGTCACACTTAATACGCTGCCTTGGGGGACACCTTCTTCTTGCATGTAGGATGAAGATAGTTCTGACCCTACTCTCACTTTAATTGAGCGGTTTGATAAAAATTCTTCAATAAAAGAGAACATATGTCCTCCTATACCCCACGAGGCCAATTGCTTTAAAATACCACCCCTCCATGTGGTGTCATATGCCTTTTCTAGGTCAAAAGAGACACCCACCGCCTGGTTTTGGTTAGAAAAAGCATTTGAAATTTCGCTTGATAACATCAGCAAAGGGTCTAGAGTACTTCGGTTCTTCCTAAAACCAAACTGTCTGTTAGATAAAAGATTTTTTGATTCTAGATACCACACAAGTCTGTTGTTGATCATTCTCTCAAATAGTTTGCATATGCAACTGGTCAAGGATATGGGCCTATAACTAGATGGCAGTTCTGGGTCTTTACCAGACTTGTGGCCTGGAATTACAATTGAAGTATGCCAAGAATCAGGAGATGTATGGGAAGCCCATAGACCATTAAAGGTTTGTAATAAAAATTCCTTGGTATCCACTGGAAGATGTGATATCATTTCATACCGGATGCCATCCTCACCTGGGGCAGTTAAAGAAGAGCTGGAGATAGCATTTTGCATCTCCTCCATACTAAAAGGCAGGCTAAAAGCTTCAGTATTTGAAGAAGCAGGAGGAACAACGATGTTGATGCTCTAATTTGTTGAAATGCTGGGGAATAGTTGTCAGCACTTGATACATGAGCAAAGTGCTTAGCAAGAACCTGCTACATCTTTGGGGTCAGATATATATCTATTATTTTCCCTTAATATTGGTAGAGGCTTAGAGACGAATTTACCTTGAAGTTTTCTAATCTTGTCCCATATTTCCTTTGAAGGAGTTTTGGTATTAATATTAGATATATATTTCTTCCAAGATGCTCTCTTGGCTTTTTTAAAAATTCTTTTTTGTTTGGCACAGGCTCTGAGATATGCTATTCTATCTGCTAAATAGTTTGTCCTCAAGTATCTTCTGAAGCAAGTTCGGATCACTTTTCTTGCGTTGGCACATTCTTTACTCCACCAAGGAACTATAGAGCGATGGGGTAAACCGCATGTTTTAGGTATAAACTTGCTAGCATTATTATCAATAATATTTTCAAGATGTTGATAGGCATGCACTGGAGATGTAAATTCATCATATTCTTTATCAGTGTGGGAATAGTTTTCATAAGCTGTCCAGTCTGCCTCATCTATCTTCCATATTGGTGGACACTGAGAGGGAAGATTATGAACATAATTTAACATTATTGGCCAATGGTCACTGTCATGTAGGTGTTCATTTACTGACCAAAGGTAGTCCAATCGAATGGATGAGGAACAGATTGACAAATCAATGGCTGAGTAGAGTTGTGGAATACATCATACCTAGTTGGAGAACCATCATTCATTAGTATTACATCATTGTTGTCGATTAATTCTTCAACAAGATTACCCCATCTATCGCACACATTTCCACCCCATAAAGTATGCTTTGCATTAAAATCACCCATTAAAATAAAAGGGACAGGAAGCTGATTGATCAAGTCTTGGAGGTCAGAAAGTCTAAGCCTTCTTGGATTACCAGCATGATCTAAGAGGAAAAGTTCTAAAGATGGTTCAATGTATAGCGAGCATAAAGTAATTTTTTTCCCGATATGAGTTCTAACTGCACATGCCTGTAGTGGTGTATTGAGTGGGATTGTTTCAAATTTTACAGATTTGTGAATAATAAAACCTGTACCACCTTGAGCTCTTGCAGCTTGCAAAGGAGGGGCTCTACAAAAATGATAATTGAGTCCAGGATTAAATGGTTTGTCACTGATCTTGGTTTCCTGTAGGCAAATTACCTTCGTTTCTGAGTCCCTGGTTAAAGTTTTTATTTGCTCAATGCTAGTACTTAGACCTCTGCAATTCCACTGGATGATAGACATTATCTTTTGTTATTATTTTTCTTTGTCTCATTTGTCTTTTGGGACTTTTCAGATGAAGCCATGTAAGGCCTGGAGATGGAAGGCTTTACTAGGCCACCACTCTTCTTTTCTTTCTTTCTAGGATCTCTATAAGAGTCAACCTTAGGATCATGAGCAGTAGGGCACTTACCTGACTTAGATGAAGGTGAGGATGATGGGGACCTTTTCCTCTTTGGAAGATCTTGTTTTCCAATCTCCATCAGACCAGGTAAAGATTCTGCCTGAGACAATACATTTAAGGTGGTGGAAGCCACATTGGCTTCCTTGGAGGATTGTGCTAGAACTTCAACAGTTCGAGCACTTAACCCAGAAGGCTGGGCTACTACCTCTAGGGGAGATGCTCCTGTCGGTGACAATACTTTTGGTGTGTTGGACACCATATTGACCTCTTTGGAGGTTTGTGCTCTGACTTTTATAGGCTGAGCACTTGACCCAGATGGCTGGGCTACTACCACTGAGGGAAATGCACCTGACGGGCCAGGTGCTGCCACTGGTCCCCCGGTGGTAGTAAGGGGTAGTGGATTATAATCTTTTGTTGGCATCTTAACCGCGCGAGTAAAATTAAGTTGCCGATTGAGTAAATGCTTTGCATAACCTACACTTATATGTTCAGTATTTGCTTTCAAGATTGCAGCTTCTTCTTTCTTGTATTCTCTACATCTTTTATCATTTGATTTATGATGATCTTTACAGTTTGCACAGGTTGTATCTCTGTTGCATTGGCCATGTTCTAACAAAGAACATTTAATACAGATCTTCATATTATTGCAGTACCGGGAAGGGTGACCGTACTTGAAACAATTAAAGCATTGTAAAGGCCTAGGTTTATATTCTCGGACACGTACTCTTTCATTCTCAATAATTATATGATCTGGTATAACAGGGGTTTCAAATGTTAAAACTACCATGCTTGTTTGAGGGATCTTACTTACTTTCCAAACATTAGCAGGGCACATGTCCAGAATTTCTGGTTCTGAGAATTCATATAGATCTTTATCAAAAACTACTCCTTTACCATAGCTGAAGCTCATATGTGGTTTAATATCCTTAATAGGATCAATTTCTGCAATCTTCATGCCACAAAGCATGTGAGCTTGAGTATCTGATTTTGCATCAATCAAAACAGATTGCTTACCGTATCTACTAATATCCTTACTTTTGATTAAACCAACTTTTTTTTGTATAAATTTACTAATCTTATAATAGTTATAATTATCTATCTTCCCGGATGCAATTATCCATGTTGGGGGCTTGGGGGTTCTTACTTCTGGAAGTCTATGCTCTATTTCTTTTTCCATCCATTCTTCTGGTTTATATACCTCTAGGTGTCTTGGTGCTTTATCACATAGAGCCCCAGAAATCAAACAATTGTCAATTTTTATGCTCTCTAAATTTTTATTTGCTTCTAAAGCAACCTCAAAACTTGAAAATGATACCCAAGCTTCCCAAAAGCCTTTACTACCATTAAGCTCCATTAAAATTTCTTTGATTGCCCCAAATCTACAGAAGGCTTCATGAATTATGTCATAGCTACAAGCAATTGGTATGTTTTTTTAAGTGGAGAATTTTCAGATTTTTTGTTGGATCTGGTAATGAGCCAGAACCAGAGAGTAAAGTATTACGGTTATTACAAGCATCATTTTCCACCAGTGCCGATATATTGTCTTTAACAACACTGGTCAGAGAAGTATTGCTGGAGGAATCCTTTTTATTGCCGAGGTTGTCAACAGAGCTTTCCCTATTTAAACAAGCAGAAGTCGTCAACGGTGTCTGGGGTTCGCCATTTGATCCAGGGGTACGGAGAATATTAAGTTTACTCATTAATTATTTTTTCAGGGGGAGGGAAGGGGTCATAATAACAATGAAAAAAAAATGGAAAAAAATAAAGTTTAAGGGAGAGAAAAAATTAAGACTGTCTGAAATTCCAAAGAAGATACCGTTAGCCTTTCCTGGAATTAATTTCTCCACCAATGACACCTGTGAAAGCTGCTTACCAAATGTCCACTCCCTACCCTACCGCAAAGGGATGGTACCACTATGATTAGAGTGGCTCAAGTGTATGCCAAACCCGCTTGATGGGACAGAGCATTCCAAGAATACAATCATCCCCACTCTAATCATAGTGGCAGGCAAACCGGACAGAATGCCGAGAGTCCTATCTCTATAAAATCGACAACCCCTGGAATCCGAAGGCCAAATTTCCTACGAGATAGTTCCGCGTGCCAGTATGGGAATACTGACACTCCTAGGTGTCCAAACATTTTCGGGCAGTTGGCAAGACCACCACAGCTCCCACAATTGATTATGAAATAAAAACCGATCATGGATACAATGTCCCCTCTAAAAAACCTGGACAGTGAAATGGGTAAGAGAGTTTTGACAGCAAGGTTGGAGACAGCTGATAATTATGAAGGAGGACTAAGCAATAAGAGGTAAAAGAAAAAGAATGAGAGAAATTTAGAGTCAAACTGAGGAAAAGAAATTCCCCAGTTCGAGAGCCCTCTTGCCCGTCACAAGCCTTCAGCACGGGAATGATATGCCGTGCTGAAGCCCAATGACTTCATCAAGGCATTCTCTCATTAAGAGGGAAAGGAAGAGAATAGATATGCACGAGCCATAAAGCGAGGACTTAAGAGAACAGCAAAGGAAATGTTATGTGAAATGGAGAATTGCTATTCAGATACCAATGAAGTTTCTCCAGAAGTCTCTGTTCAAGAAATTCTTCCACATCCTGAAGAAAGTTCCGAACAAAGTAGAATTAAACAAGTAAAGGAAGTTGAATAGATAAGAAAAAAAAAAATAGAGCATTTGGAAAAGACCAATCAAGAACTCCCGAAACTGGTTAGTTTGGAAATGGAAGTGACAGAAACTAAGTTCACATTCACTGAAATAAACAAGTTATTTCAACCTCTGCTAAGTACAACGCAGATAAATGCTCTCATAACTAATAAGTCTATCTGTCAATGGAACGATGAAGACATATCGTTAGCTTTCACCCTCAGAAGCATGAGCACCAAATACTATTCATATTTGCAAACTAAAAGAGGATTTCCTCTGCCCTCAAAAAGTACACTGAACAAACGAACACAAAATCTTAAACGTGAACCGGTTAATTTGCATTCGGTTCTGTCACTGATGAAGGCAAAATCAGAAACAATGACAGACAGAAAAACTTGCCGTTATTTCATTTGATGAAATGAATTTTGCTAGTAAGTGGAGTTATGACAAAGGGATGGACGTTTTGTATGAACCTCATGATAAAGTTCAAGTGGTTATGTTAAAAGGTTTAACTGTAAGCTGGAAGCAACCCATATACTACCAATATGATTACGCTAATGTGTATAAAAAAACTGACTGATATTATAAATGCTGAGAAAGCTGGATTTGTCGTTGCGGCAATTGACCATGATCTTAGACCTATTAATTTGAG
>NC_090732.1:115060654-115068154 GCF_036898095.1 Palaemon carinicauda
GTTTGTCAATAATACTGTAATGGTTGCAGACTCAGAGGAGAAACTGTTTGTATTTGTTACAGAGTTGGAGCGGTGTTTGAGAGAAGGAAGGTGGGAATTAATAATGTTCGAAATAATGTTAATGGAGATACGGATATGTTGCGAAGGTTACACTATGGCCACATATGGGGTATATCTTGCGCTTAACTGTTATTTAATGTCTGAAATAGATAGGGTCATCTTGAGAGGGAAGGAAAGTTAAAACAAAGTTACGATTATTACTTGAGGTGAATCAGCTAGTAAAAATGTCGTGAAAAGAAAGAATGTACCTCGAATTTTGTAACGTATATTAAGTGTACGAGACATAAAATAGGGCACTAAACACATTGTGAATTCGAAAAGTTGAAAGTTATTACATATACAGTTAGACACATACCTTCCTGACACACCTCGCTCTGAGGGAGTGCACCCTGTCACACCCTTACTAACGGAGAGTTCTGTGTGTAGCCCCACCGAACATTGATGTCATGTCTCCCAACACTATCTGTTTGGTTAATAGCCACGTAGGAAGGGTATATGAGGGTGCATTTTCTCAGAGCGTGGTGCTCCAGGAACTCTTGCGTTCAACTGTACATAGAGAGCAGCAGCCCTTACTGGCCATGGATCCAAATATTAATATTCAGGATTGCGTCAGCCGGAAATTAAACACAACAGAAAAGAGAGTTGAAAGATGAGAAGTCCTTTGTTCTGAATAATCGGTGTAATTATGTTACCTATGGATTAAGGTCAGCGTAAATTGGATGTTTATATTTGGGTGAATAATAACGGATAGTATATTTGCCCAGTAATGGAAGATACTGCTTTCGAGTGGAAACTGAATTCATTGTTAGTAGAATGTTTGAACATTACAGATTTGACTACTAATATGTAAAATACCATGTGATTCTTGTAATGTCTTTTGAACAAATAAGTACGCCAAAACTGACCGATATGTATTCATGATGAATAATGCTAAGGCTTTAGTTGTAAATATTGTAATATTGAAAATTTAGTGAGTAGTTTTGAATATGTCTTGAGATTTATCCTATAAGCATGTACAAAATTGAGTGTGCTGGTCTTGCTGCACGGCTTCTACAAATTTAGACCAGATTAAGAATTCGACAATAGTAGCCTAACAGCTAATGGAGTAGAAAGCTGACACGGGCTCAGCAACGAAACCTTTTAAAATAATTTCAATATTTTTCATTTCATACCACGCCGAAAAAAAATTACAATAACATTTATCAACTTACTTTTTAAAAGTAGGTTATCAGAAAACAAGTTAAAAACCTCAATGTAAAAAGATTGTGATGAATTATAACTTCCAAATGAATGATTTACACTGTTTTTATACAGTTATATAAACTCATAAGAAGAAAATCTCATAATTATTCTTATAATTATTATTCATAATTATTAACTCATAAATGCATGGTTATGTGCATGACTTTCTTATTAAAGCTATTCATTAAAAACCATATTATACTAAAACAAGGCAAAGTAAATCGAATTTGAATAACATGATAATGAGAAATACAACTAACCTTCAGCCTTTGCACGAAGAATTCAAGGACTTACCGACAAAGATTTAAGAGTGAAAGTTCTGAATTGAATACAATATATAATCTCAAAGACCAGCGATTGTTCTTTCAACGAATATGGTAGTTTTTATTACTAAATATTCTCTATCTACATGTAACAGTAAAGTAGATTGACTTGATATGTGCAGAATAATTATTCATGCCAAAACCCGGCAATATAGAGAGAGAGAGAGAGAGAGAGAGAGAGAGAGAGAGAGAGAGAGAGAGAGAGAGAGGCGATTAATATTTCCCTAACATCAAGACGTTTCCCCTGACATATCATGCATTGCTCCAGAGATTAGATTGGATTGGATTTTAAAATGTATGCCATAGGTTAGGGTCTGGAACCGGTGGGTTTATTCAGCGTTGTCAAAACTGTCGAGATATTACATAGAAAAAGTCTTAATTTAAATGAAAGATAAAGAAGAAGCAAAATTCTATTTTAAACACTTATTAAATGCAGATACTCAAGAAGGGCACTTACAACACATTATTTCCTAAAATATCAGGAGCATTTCCCCTTCTGAACAACCAATCTCGAACAGCAATTCAGAATATGCCAAACCGACAATAATATGTCACAATTAGCCCACTCTGATGCACTGAAAAAAAAAGGAAAAACGCTAATGACATATTCATACTTTTCTGTTCAATTGCAGATGAAGTCATTTGGCATTGAAACTTTCAAAATATCAGCCTCTTAATAAAAAATCAAATAAAATCTTTGATGAAAAAAAAAATGAATAGGACACACAGCAAGCTATAGAACAAAACTCATATGAACCAGATTAACCGAAAAAAATTACACCCACTTTTAATTTCTGAAATTTCACAAATTCAACTACATGAATAAGATAATTATACTCCAAATTGGCGCCGGCAGGATTAAAACTTTTAGAATCGAGTGCAATATTGAACTTCCTGCAGGGAATGGCAACGTTGCTATAATTACTGCATTCCTATTTGGTAGATGGTATTGAATAGGAAGATCTGAATAAAAAAGATCGCTAACAAGATTAAAAATATTCTATACAACATGTGTATTAAGCTGATTGAAGGTCGGCGACATAAATTAGCACCAAGATCAAAGATATCACATTTGATGAACAAGTTACTGTATAACAGTTTTGGAAGAGAGTCAGCTATAAGGAACCAAACAAGAGAACAATATTCAAAGGACATAAAACAAAATAAATAAAAGAATATCCCAAGTAATCTTGATTATTTTTTAGTTTATCAATATTTGTGCAATTGATAAAGAAACAGGACGGGTCTGTTTCTGAATGTTGATTTGTAATCAAATATGCCACCTTTAAATTTTTAAAAGGCTGCTTATGAATGGGAGAGGCAAGGGACAGTGATAATGCCCTAGCAGAACAATGCTCTGGAGACTATCCACCCAAGCTAGGACCACGGAGAGCCAGGCAATGGCTGCTGATGACTCGGTAGGTAGATCTAAAGGCTTCTCCAAGCCCTCCATCCTTAGTTTACAAGGATGGTGAGATTGCTGACACTAAAAGAAACTATCTAGTTTGAGCGGGGGACTATCTCCTGGCCAGCAGACCACCAGGCAGGGAGATTTCCTATAGGCCACCTACTGTAGTTTCATATAGTTAGAAACACAATCAATGAAAAGACGTGGGTCAGGGCACCAATGTTCAGAAACCACCATGAGTTTTCTTAGAATTTACCCTACACACTTTGCACCATATTAAAGGTTTCAGTATATCGTATTAGCCATATTCAGGATGAGGAGTTGTATTAAAAAGGCATTTTTAAAGCCAAACCCCATATCTTGAGTATATAATATGTTAAGTAACGGTGGAATAACACTACTTTGAAATGCCACCCCAAAAACTCTTTACAATATTTTATTCAAAATTACATAAGTAACATTAAGAAACTGTGTTCTATTTCTATCTTTTACAGTAGATTACACAAATTTAATTTCGAAAATGCACCACTTATCTTTCTAGATTGTTTCCTTTCCTCACTGGGCTATTTTGTCTGAGCTTATAGCATCCTGCTTTTCCAACTACGGTTGTGGCTTAGCAAGTAATAATAATAATAATAATAATAATAATAATAATAATAATAATAATAATAATAATAATAACAATAATAATAATAATAATAATAATAATAATAATAATAATAATAATTATGGAAACTTCTCAAGCAGCAAAGCAGACTGCTTCCTGCTTTTCCAACTACGGTTGTGGCTTAGCAAGTAATAATAATAATAATAATAATAATAATAATAATAATAATAATAATAATAATAATAATAATAATTATGGAAACTTCTCAAGCAGCAAAGCAGACTGTCTCCTCGTGGTAATCCACGAGGACAATTTCCCAGAAATCTCTGATTGGCTTTGGGATTAAATAGTGTATGATGCCCTCAAAATACACCTACTGGAGCAGTAGTCACCATCGCTAGCCATCCGTATAGCCAAGCTTTTTCAGCTTTCTCAGCAACAGTTGGGGACCAAAAGGCTTCGCTTACCCTGAGGGAAATGACCAGTATTGCTTCCCTACAACCCACTGCAGACGGCTCTCTTCGTCAAGTGAACACACAACGTACCCTTTGCATACACTTACCTGAACCTGTACAGACCGCCATCCCTGATGTCTAAACTTTCCCATGAAGGACCTGATGATGAAACTCTACACCCTTATGGAGAGCCACTTTTATCACCTTAAAAACCTCCATCAATGCCTCCACTCCTGATGAAGAGGACAACTACTCAACACTGACCAAAGCCGACTGGAATGCGGTAAGACACTTATGCCCACCCTGTAACATGTTGGAGTGGCAACAAAACTGCCCACTACCCACATATGCCACCCCTCGCTCACGCCCCAACCAACGACGTATCCAGCCACATACTGACGCCCATCCCCACAGTCCTGCTACTACCACTCCAGATTTAGGGCTGCTGTGAGGAAATATGAGGACGATTGTCAGTGGCAAAAAAACGTGTAAGTAGGTCATCGTTTGCGGCCCTGACCTCTCATCACTAATCTTTTTCGATTTACATGACGCAGGTACGGGTGTGCAGTTTTTGGTAGACACTGGTACTTGCTGTTCCCTTCTGCAAACGTCACTCTTCAAGACATGACTCAGTTATTTTAAGACTGGTGACATCCGCCTGGTGGCTGCAAAGGGATCTGAAATACCCATTCATGGGTACAAGACACTAACACTCTTGTTTAGAAGCACCAAAAGCCACTGGAAATTCCTCATTGCCAAAGTAGCATTACCACTACTCGGAGTGGATTTCCTCACCAATTTCCACCATCTGGTTGATGTGGCACATCGACGGCTACTCAACGCACACTAATACTTGTCAACACCTCTTTAACCTGTCGCTCCAACCTTGCAGACCACATCAGCACACAAACGGAGGCCTATACCCGCCTCATCATGTCGTACCCAGAACTCTTCCGTCCTGAGAAGCACAGTATTTATCACCATTTCAAGACAACGACACCCCAGTGTTTGCCAGATTCAGGTGTCTGGCACCATATTGTTGGGCAGGCACTAAACAAATGTTCACCAAAATGGAAGAAAGCATGGCTCCTTATGCCCTGGTGAGGATAGCATGTGTTTGAACATGCAGACAGAACCGGATCACTACCTCCACCCCGATATTGCCAACGTTACTCCTACTTGCACAAAGTCAAGGTGATCTCCACTCTCAACCTCTTTAAGGGGTATTATCAGGTGCCTATGAACACCGAAGACATCCTCAAGACTGCCATCACCATCCCCTTCAGTACATACACATTCAATTTTCCTGTTTTGGCCCCTTTCCAATGACTCCTAGATGGTATCTTAGGGGACCTCCCCTTTTGTGTATGCGACATGGGTGTGATACTTTTGTTCTCTTTCTCCGAAGAGGGACACCTCTGTCACCTATGCATCATTCTCAACCACCTACAACAGAACGGCCTTGTAGTCCAGTACACCGAGTATACCTTTGACACCAACGATGCATCGTTCTTAGAACCCTGCATCACTCCTTAAGGTGTCTAACCCCTACCAGAGAAGGTAGCAGATGTTCAAAACTTCCTAATGCTCTTGACAGTCAAAGAACTGCAAGAATGTTTGGGTCTGACAAGCCATTATAGAGTAACCGGATTTTGCCAGCCATTGCCTTATTCTACGCCTCCCTTAAGGGCAAGCTGAAAGACTAAAAGTGGGGCCCCTTCAAGAATCGGCCTTCTGTAGTGCAAATAAGGCCCTATTAAATGGTGCTGCTCACACTTTTCATGTACCACATGGTCCTCTCCTCCTGTTTACTGATTCCAGCGACGTCTCTATTGGTACAGTGCTCAAGCACAGGTCAACAGCTCGCTCCACCTATTAGCATTTTTCAGCAAAACACTGTCCAAGGAAGAATCCGGCTACTCTACCTTTGACTGCGAGTTGCTGGCGGTGCATTTGGCTGTCTGTCACTTCCACCACTTCTTAAAAGGTACCTCCTTCGTCATTTGCACTGACCACAAGCTTCTGATACATACCTTCACTCAGAAGTGTGACGCCTGGTCCATCCGTCAACACTGATATCTCTCAACTGTGGCTGAACACGACTGCACTTTTCGACACGTCCCCGGGAAGAGGAATCCTGTTGCCAATGCCCTGTCAAGAAACACGTAGGCCGCCATTCTCCTGGGATTGGATTATAATGCCTTGGCAGAAGCCCAACACAAAGAACCAGAGCACCAAGTATGTAAGACATCCTGCAAATTCCTCTGTTAGGAAGACGTCGTCCTCGACACATCCCTTGCACTGATCTACTGCACAGTTACTGAAGACAAAGTTCATTTGGTGACATTTTGCCCACATTCACATCGACGCAGTAGGTCCCTTATGATCACAAGATAACTGTTACCTGTTTACTGCCATTGACTGCTCCACTCGTCGGCCTAAAGCCCTTCTCATACAAACTGCAATGTCCACCTCATGTACACCTGCCTCATTCTCAGGGTGGATTGCAAGATTTGGTATCCCTGAGCATATTACTTCTGACAGGGGTACCACTTTCATCTCTCAGTTGTGGATATCATTAGTGAATCTCTAGTGAATCACCTTTCCTCAGACAGCTGCCTATAACCCTGCAGCCTCTGGAATGATTGAATGTTTTCATCGCACTCTCAAAACAGCTTTGCTGTCCTGCTGCAATAACTCCAATTAATTAAGGATCACTCTTAAGGACAACCTGGATGTCTCGGCAGTTGAAATGGCTTATGGCAACCTAATGGTCGTCTCTGCTCAATTTTTTACGTCTGCAGCCTCCTTCGACAATATCCATTGCCTACTTTACGATGTGCGAAGATTTACTAAGTGCTGCCAGACTTACAAGCCCCAGCAAAGAAACACATACCAAAAGACTTACACACTGCAGTACACATCTTCCTGCACAACAACACGGGTAAGCTATGACTTACCCTCCTGTACATGGGCCCTTTCCTTATGATCCATTGCACACTGAAGGTTTTCTTAACATTCAGGGCAAAGAAGACTAGGTCTCCATTGATCGTCTAAAACCGGCATATCTTCTGCAAGAAGACCTCCCTACAGTCTGCCTCTGCAAAGCATGACGCACATTTCACGTGTATGTCGTTTTTAGGGGGAAGTCATATACTGCATGTGTTTCATACATGGTTTTTTCTTATCTCTCGCTCTCTCCTGCAGTGCATGCTTTTGATTGTTTAAATTTTTGTGACATTCTTGCTCTCAACTGCAATTCTAGAACCTCGTTATCTGTTGAATAAACTTCACTTGCATTTACCTCGTCTTTCTGTTACTATCTAACAGCCACCTCACACATAGTACATGTTCGTCATGCCTGGTGTTGGAGCCAATGGACCAACATGTTATGGTCTCGTTGAG
>NC_090732.1:115073154-115075654 GCF_036898095.1 Palaemon carinicauda
AATTATCTTACCGGTAGTGACTTTGTCTTCTAAATATTCTAATTTCTAGTTCTAGTTTCTTTTTGCTTTTTATTTTTGTAAACCTCGAACCACCAAGATGGATTTAAGTTTTGTAAAAAGAGAAAAAGGAGAGAAGATATTGTGTTTCGATGTCTACCTTAATATTAAAAATAAATCAGTGAGCAATAATATATACTGAAATGTTTACTGCCTAAGAAAATAAAATGCTATTCTCATGACAGTAATGTTGATAATAACGTCAGGAAACAAAGCAGTACTCATAATCATGCAGTAAATGCTATTTGCATGAAGTCGACAATACGGAAAGAACAAATCTCAATACACGTACAAGAAAAAAATGTTGGACATGCTTTATCTAGTAGTTCCCTCGAGTTTTGTTAAACTGTATACAATACATGGCGTGAAATCCGGGAAAATTTTGCCTCTTGTATATCCATTGTATATTGTATCTGGCTATGATGACACTGGAAATGTTGAAGAATATATATGAATTGTAGATCAAAATATATATTATTACAGTACTGAATATGTTTTTAGTTTTCCTTTTTTGTTAAGACAAATGAATTTATGAATTTTATTTTGTATTGTTTATGTAACCGAAAAATTGCTTTTATTTTCAACCAATCTGCCTCTTTTTCTAGTTCAGCTGCACAAAAAACAAAATGCTCGAAGTCATTTGCTTTCGAACCATCTATCTATCGAGGAATTGCTAATTCAAAGAATAATTTTTCGAGTAATTGATTTCGAGCAGTTTACCGACAGCAAGAATATGATGTGTGTTGAGGACTTGGTGAAGTTGCAAATGAAAATGAAGCCTATTTTCAAAGATTTTGTTCAACAAACAATCTTGTTATTGGAGGGACTCTTTTCCAGCACAAAAACATCCACAAATATACGCGGACTTCACTATGTGGCAATTACAGAAATCAAATATATCACATTGCCATTAATAACGAGAGAAGGAGGACTCTGAGAAATGTAAGAAGCTATAGAGGTGCAGACAATGGTAGCAATCACCAGCTCCTCATTGCTACATTGAAATTAAATAAACTGAAAGCACCAAACAGAAATGTAGATAAAATACCTAGGTTTGATACATCTTTGCTTCTAGAAGATGAGCAATTGAATGTAAGAGTCGATTTGCAGTCTTGGGGACTTTTAGAAATAAAGAGCCAACAATTAAGGAAGAGTGGTGTGATATTACGAGCATATATCAGTCAGTTGAAGGTGAAGTTTGAGGACAGGCAGTTACAAGGAGAAAATCAAGGATATCAAATTATACATGCGATACTATAAAAAGTCAAAGACAGAAATTAATCGTTGAAAGTATTCGAGAAAGCAATGAAAATTTCAAGGTGCTAAGCATACTAAGTATTCCAGTATTGATAGTGGGGACAAAAGAAAAGCCACGAATGACTGGAAAGAATATTTAGGCAGTAAAGCTGGTGAGGCTGACAAAGTTATGAATTCAGGGACTAGCTATGATGTAAGAATTGCTAACAGAATTATTAATGAAATTTCTATGGGCACAAAGCAGAGGAAGCATAAATCCATTAAAAAGAAAAATGGATCTGTTATAACAACAGAATATGAAGAAAGGCAACGTTGGATGGAACACTAGTGAGGTTATGAATAGGAGATATGTAGGAAAGGCTTTGATTAATATACCTGAAACTGAAGAAGACCTTGGTGTGCCCATGAATAAATTCAGTGGGTTTGAAGTCGAAGCTATCATAAAAATCTCGAGATGGAAAGCCCCTGGATCCGATGGAGTAACGGCTGGGCTGATATTGGCCAAAAATTAAGTGACTCCCAAAATACTTAACAAGAATATTTTGTAGAACGTAGCGTGAAGAGGCAAGACCTGATAAATGGGGGCATGGAATGTTGGTGAAAATGGTAAGAGAGAGAGAGAGAGAGAGAGAGAGAGAGAGAGAGAGAGAGAGAGAGAGAGAGAGAGAGAGAGAGAGAGAGAGAGAGAATCTGACTGATTTCACTAATTACAAATGCATCACACTTACGTCAGGTGTCATGAAAATATATAATTTAGTATGCTCATTCTAAAGACACTAGAGATAAAGATAGATGGAAAGCCTAGAGATGAACAAGCAGGATTTAGAAAAGGTAGAAGTTGTACGGATCAAATTTTCATTTTAAGATCTCTTGTACAGTGGATTGTCCTATGGTATTTTGGAGTTCCTCTTAAATATGTAAATTTAATTAAGTCTATACATGAGCATAGCAAGTGCAAAGTTAATGTTGGTGAACAGTGGGGTACTCCAGGGTAATGGGTTGTAACCTGTGTTGTTTATCCTCTTCATAAAATTTGTAATGCATAGAAAAATTGGGGATGGTAGAGAAGGATTGGTGTAGCTTAATAATAGAAAATTAGCTGACCTAGAGTATGCTCATGACGCTGACATTATTAGCAAAATACTACATGATTTGCAATTCTTACTTACCTGAATTTATGAAATAT
>NC_090732.1:115083154-115130654 GCF_036898095.1 Palaemon carinicauda
AGAAAAACAACAACAAAGTTTAATGCAGCATTTATACATTTACCTAACAATATTAAATGCCCTATAAATCACGAAATAATTGTTGGAGGAGACATTCCCAAATTAAAACGTTCAAGGATCATTTTCAGTTTATTTGATACTTTTTCCTTTTCTTAAATCCCATTTTCCTAATCAGCAATTGCATTCATAAATATTTCCTTAGAGAAGTAATCGTCATCCCTGTTGCACTTGTTCCTGCAAGGTGAGAGTTTACGAAGACAACTACATGTCCCTGGTCTCAGCACCTTTCAACGTAATCGCATTTGATTTTTAATACTCTCTCTCTCTCTCTCTCTCTCTCTCTCTCTCTCTCTCTCTCTCTCTCTCTCTCTCTCTCTCTCTCTCTCTCTCTGACAACCGTAGAAGATGACGTGTTTTCGTCGAGTTCCGTCACCATGAAGTGTCCTATCAAGCGAAAAGGGACAAATTATATTCATCAAATTGCGCACTGAAAAGGATGATTTAATTACAAAAATTTTTAAATAAAAAATCAAAATCATAAGTCAAGGAGAAGCATGATTTGATAAAAGCAAGAGCCAAAAGCAGGGAAACCCATGTATAATTTGGTAAAATTTGTTAGGGATTCGTTATTCAAACGATTTTCCCAAATCAAAACACGGGATTAGTATTGAAGCTTACAACCCGTGCGTAGCTCTTGCCCTCATCTGCCTACCTTTTATGAATAAACTTCAGCCAAAAAACTGTTACACAATCGAGAGAGAGAGAGAGAGAGAGAGAGAGAGAGAGAGAGAGAGAGAGAGAGAGAGAGAGAGAGAGAGAGAGAGAGAGAGAAACAAAAGGGAAGAAATTGATGATTCGTCAAAACAGAAAGAGAATGCTGTGCTGACCATAAAATACTTAATAACCATTGTAGCTTGGAAGTTTCTTGCATTTCACTAACATTCTCCAGTTTTAAAAATCTTCATTCACAACAACAAACTTCCAGTAGCAAAAATGATTTACTGTGAAAATGTTTTTAGGAATATATTTTTAACTATTAGAATTACTTGCGATTATCCCACGTAATAATTTAAAAAAGTGCGTTTGTTTCTTTATAATTTCTACTTAATTATACTATTACCAACTTTATTGTCATTCTGTATCACAACCTGTCATATCGACAACAATGAAATATCACAATTTTATTCGTAATCATCCATTCATGAATAATAGACAGTCTAATGCACTGGTAGGTACTTTGAAGGAGCCATTATTCATTTCAGAGCTGGAAAAATAGCGTTTAACGCAAATATCTCCTAAACGAATCGCAGGATCAGTATGATATTTCAGTACACCACGTATAACAGCCAGACCTAATTTATGGCCAACATATTATATTGGTATGTGTTAAAATAAATACCACAAAGCCAATTAGCCATGTTGATGCATTCCAAGGAAACTGACAATTATGTCAACCCCCACTCCCCCCCCCCCCATCGCAAACAACATCCTCCCAAACCATTCCTTAACACAGATTATTTTTTCCTTCAAGTTCCTTAACCACCCCTACTTCAATCTCCACTTTCTTGACATTCTTATCCCTCCTCCTCTTCCCCTCGCTCCTTGCCTCCATCGTCACTCTTGTGTTCCTCCCTCATTGTTTAAAGACCATATTGTTTTCTAGTATCTTCTGTAGATGTAGATGTATAGATATGGTTATTTACTACGAGTATGGTAGCCTACAATTCTATGGTTAATGTCACATTGTTAAATACTGTATAACAAAAGGTTTACATACAAGATGTAGAAGGCACATGTTTGCAGTCGTTTTAGTCAACCAAGTGACACGATCTATTGGTATTACCTGTGGTCTGGGCATTTTCTGAAATGTTATTACTTTTATTACATACTGTGTATTCATCATAAAATGTAAACTTGGTCCAGTTAACATAATATTATATTGTTAGTTGTCTCTTTCATATTCATAGTAATTACAACCTCATAACCTGCATATATTTCTCTTCACAGATTATCTATATCTCTGTAATGCGCAAAAGTCATTGAAATTTACACACGTATCCTGTGTTTTATTGTAAAAGCTATAACAAATTCCATTATTTTTACTAATATATATATATATATATATATATATATATATATATATATATATATATATATATATATATATATATATATATATATATGTATATATATATGCATATATATATATATATATATATATATATATATATATATATATATATATATATATATATATATATATATATATATATATATATTGTAGAAATTAAATGATGCAATCATTGTGTGAGTGATCAGTTAGGTTATATCTGAGAGGAGAGTTGAATGCAACTGAACTTTTATTAATCAGACATCAAGTTTTTTATACCAGGACATGCGGGCAAGAACGTCTCAAAAATGTAAGCAAAATGAAGCATGAGCTAGCATGCTTACACAGCATGATGTATTATCAATGAAGGTAAGAGCAAGTGATGAAACAAATAAGCAAAACCATTACAGGTACGAGCATATACAAAACACGTGCGGTACATTACTCCTCCACCCAAAAAAAGAATTACATACACGTGTAATAGGGCAGCCTGTTCGGGAAAGGCATACTGTAGGCTGGTCATCTAGTAGGAAATATGCAGGTTTCAGGTGAGCAATGGAGACCAAGTCTTCTTTGCCACAAATATTAATTAAGAAAATCTTTAGCGAATGATGAATCACAAGGAAAAGGGCCCATGTAAGGGGGTATTAGCATTGGCTTGCTATTGTTGTTGTGCAAGAAAAAGTGTGTTGTAGAGTGCAGATCTGTCAGAATGTGTTGCTTCGCTGGGGGCTTGAATGTCTGGTGGCATGGAGTTAATTTTCCCACAATGTGACTTAAGCTCTAGAGTTCTGGAGGAAGTTGTAGTCGGAAAAAATTCGGCAGTAACGACCAATGGGTCGCCATACACCATTTCAGCTGCCGAGATATCCAGGGCGTCATTAGGAGTGGTTCATAGTCCCAGGAGAACCCAGAGAAGCTAAGCAAACCAGTAGGAGTTACTGTACTGGGACATCTAAGCTACTTTAGGGTATGATGGGATCAATTCAACCATTGTCTTAGCAGCAGGGTTGTTGTCGGTTGTCTGATGTAGGGTGATGCCTAAGAGATTTGCTAATGATCTTCAAAATTGAGATGTGAAAGTGGTACCCATGTCAGAAATAATATGCCCAGGGATACCAAATCTTGCTATCCACCCTGAGAGTAAGGCAGATATACATGAGGCGAGTGTTGCAGTTTCCATGGGAATGGCTTCTGGCCAACGAGTGGAGCGGTCAATGAGGGTAAACAGGTAAAGACGTCCTCGGGATGTGGGTAGGGGACCTGGCATATCGACATGAATGTGGGCAAAATTATGCTGAGGTTGAGGTAATATCCCCACACCCGATTCCCTCTGTTTATGTACTTTTGAAGTTTGGCATGAAGCACTGTACATGTACAGTCCTAAGCATCCTTAGTAATGCCATGCCAAATGAACTTCATCTTCAGTAGCTGTGCAGTAGAATGGCATGAGGAATGGGAAAGGCCATGAATGAAATCAAACACCTGTCAGCAAATGGAGCAGGTATCCATGGTCGTGGTCTACCAGTACTGACATCACAGAGGAAGGTAGCATTGGAGTTGTCGAGGGGGATGTTTCCCCTATAGAGGGAAGTGCAATATGTCCCACATTCTTGATACTCTGGATCTTTTCGTTGATCTTCTGCCAAGGCAATGTGATCTAATCACAGGTGAATGGCGGCCAATGTGTTTCTTAAAAAGGTGTCAGCAATAGGATTAATGTTTCCAGGGACATGTTGAAGGATGTAATTGTATTCAGCCATAGCGGAGAGATTTCGGCTATGACGGGCGCACCAGGTGTCGAATTGTCAAGTGAAGGCATGCACTAGAGGCGTGTAGTCTGTGAGAATGATGAAGGGCATACTTTCTAAGAGGTGGCGAAAGTGAAGGACAGCCAAATGCACTGCCAGCAATTTGTTGGTTAATGATAAAGTAGCCGGATTTCACCTTGGACAGTTTTCTACTGAAGAAGGGCAATATGTGGCATGAGACATTGACCACCTCCTCGAATACTGTATCAATAGCGACGTCATTGGCATTGGTGCTGGAAGGAGAGGGATATGTGGCACTAGAAAAGTGAAAGCATCAGAGGTTGATAGGGCATTCTTTGTGTTGCAGAAGGCCGTTTCTTAAAGGGGACCCAACTTAAGGTCTTTGGCTTGCCCATGAGGGATGCGTAGAGGGGGCCAAGAATAACAGTAATGGCTAGCAGGAAACTGTGATAATAGTTGATCATGCCCAAGAATTCTTGCAGTGCTTTGACAGTCAAGGGGGTGAGGAAGTTGTGAATGGCGCTACCTTCTCAGCGAGGGGTGGACTCTTTCAGGAGTATGCAGTGCCGTTAGAACAATCATTCGTTGGCGCCAAAGGTACAATAGTAGTACTGGATTACAAGGCCGTTCTGTTGTAGGCCGTCGAGCCTGATGCATAGGTGATGGAGGTGTTCCTCTTTCAGGAGTATGCAGTACCCTAGGAACAGTAATTTGTTGGCGCCATAGGTACACTAGTAGTACCAGACTACAAGGTTGCTCTGTTTTAGGCCGTCAAGCCTGATGCATAGGTGACGGAGGTGTTCCTCTTTGTAGGAAAAGAACACAGGTATGTCATCCACGTAACATACACAGAAGGGGTGGTCCCCTAAGATGCCATCTGTGAGGCATTGAAAAGTGGCTCCATCATTTTAAAGGCCAAAACAGGGGTAATTGAGGGTGCATGTATCAATGTCTTCTCGATTCCTGGGCACCTCATAATACCCCTTCAGGAAGTCAAGTGTGGAGAAAACCTTCGCTTTATGCATTGATAGGAGAGTTACGGTCGGAGGGCGACATCATCAAACACCAAGACACAGCAGTGAAGGGAAAGGTGGGCGGAAGCTGATCATTTCCATGGTCATCAATGTGCGAGTGGGTTGTTAGGTTGTACCTGAGAGGCGAGGTGAATTCAATTAAACTTTATTAAACAGACATCGAATTTATATACGACATGAGGGTAAAAAAGTAACAGAAATTCAATCAAAATTAAGCATGAGCTGGCATGCTTACAAAAGTTGGTTTATCATCACTGCAGGGAAGAGCAAGTGATAAGACAAAAAACCACAACCGTTACAGGGTACGAGCGTTTAGGAAACATGTGCAGTACACCATGATCGATTTTACTGGGATGGGCTAAACCAAAATTCACTTAATCTCTCTGGTCGCCAAGTCACCTTGGTTACAATCCGGCTATATGCTATTATTATTATTATTATTATTATTATTATTATTATTATTATTATTATTATTATTATTATTATTACAAGCTAAGCTACAACCCTAATTGAAAAAGGAGGATGCTATAAGCCCAAGGGCTTCAACAAGGAAAAATAACCAAGTGAGAAAAAGAAACAAGGAAATACATAAACCACAGGAGAAGTAATGAAAAATCAAAATAAAGTATTTTAAGAACAGTAACAACATTAATTTGGATCTTTCATATATAAACTATAAAAACTTTCATTGTAGTTTAACCCATTCTGGTTTTCTTGGGCACACACAACAGTAACTGTATTAGATAACATTACTAACGTATGATACTATATACATATTTTCATATTCAAATATGCACAGTTAGAATCAAAAGAACGCAAACACTTAGGGGGTTTTCTTTCGTCATTTGTCTCTAGGGCTCCCAGGATAAAACAGACAAGGTGTTGCCCTTCTTACTACTACTACGAAATGGTCGGAGCCTTCTCCATCCTTAGCGAATCAAAGACAGTAAAGGGCTGTCTTTGTTGGTGAAAGAATTAGTGTTACAAATTGAGTTGCCATATTTCATTCTGTGGTATCATTTGACGTTTAGAATATCCACTGCAAATACTAAATACACACACACACACACACACACACACACACACACACACACACACATATATATATATATATATATATATATATATATATATATATATATATATATATATATATATATATATATATATATATATATATATATATATATATATATATATATATATATGAATCCGCAAAATCACGTAAAAATTATTGGAGTGTCGAAGTTCATCAATTCCTTCTGTTAACAGCTACATTAGATCATTTCGACATTACTCTTGTTCAATTAATTGATGAAAGAAGAAAAGGTTTCAATTATGGTTCGATGTTATAAAATAATAATCATTAAAAAAAAACACCATACATGAGTTATACCGGCCTTAAGGACATAGAGAGAGAGAGAGAGAGAGAGAGAGAGAGAGAGAGAGAGAGAGAGAGAGAGAGAGAGAGAGAGAGAGAGAGAAATAAAATTGTTTGAGCTTACTGTAGTTAATGAAGTAATCTACCAGCTACATTTATGCATATAAAAATTTTGTTTAGCATAATTATGCAATGTTTCCAATAAAAAATGACTGTATCATGCTTCGAAAGGCTCATCGTTATTTTTCAAATGTTTGACTGACTGCTAAAAACTTTTTTTTCAGCTTTTAGATATTCATGGATTGCAACATTTTGTAATCCGTAAGGATACTTTACTGTAAAATATTTCTCATATTATTCAGATTCAAGGGGATGCGCCGTATCAGTCTTTAGACCATAAGCCACTTGCCCTTTATTCATCCTTTTTTGTTCGTTGAGATTTGCCGTCTCACCCTCTGTAATTGTGGCCAAGAATGGTTAGCATTGACATTTGAACTAAAACTTTAAAAACATGCAGTAATATATTTCCCACATTGCTAATTCAATCTTCAACCAAAGAGCTTTATTCGCTTGATAATTATCGGGGTCGTATGGCAAAATAGAAGATAGTTATCACAAGGTATATATAACGGGATTATTTTGTTGTATTTAAACGCTGATCCGAATAATGGATAATTGGTGAGTC
Organism: Palaemon carinicauda; assembly: GCF_036898095.1. NCBI lineage: Eukaryota > Metazoa > Arthropoda > Malacostraca > Decapoda > Palaemonidae > Palaemon > Palaemon carinicauda. The sequence goes on from NC_090732.1 coordinate 115,090,137, forward strand.
GTTGTCTTTTAGGTGTTTGGAGGATTTGCTTCCTCTAATGATCCGTATACCCACATTTGTCTGGCTCGATATGGTTAGATCATTATATTTTGTAGTCCTTCATATACCTAAAGTGCTCTGTACAGTAGATGTTTTCGTTAATGGTAAAGGAATGAGACATGTATTGTATAAAATAAATATGGGTTACACCACTTATTCATGGAAGCATGCTTCACAATTCAAGTTTTTTTTTTTTCTTGGTTTGATGGAGTGTAAAAACGAAGATTGAGGGAAAGAAAATACAATGGTCCAAGTGCCTTGTTTCTGAATCCAGGTAATGAATATCTTGTCTTGGCTTCACACATATATCGAATAGTTCCAGGTTGGAATGGTCAAGTGAAAGTGTTACATGCTGCCGCTCAGTTGAGATTTCATTTCTGGAGAGATAGTGAGAAGCAAAGAACTAACATTGACGACCTAAGACGACAACGGAGAAGGCCATTCATTTTAAAAACAATGAGAATGTTTGATAAATATATGAATAAAGAATGAAAGGAAGAAACACAAGTGTTAAAGAATGAAATATTGGAACACATATGTTAAAGAATGAATGCCTAAAAAATGAAAGAAAGGAGCACAAAATCAATAAAGACCCAACAAGACATGTCATGGGATTGAGGAAGAAGAACAGAAAATAAAATCTAAAGAGTTGGAGAAAATATTTAGGAATCCAAGGGTATCACTCCTCAGCTGTGTGATTTAGTGATTAAAAGGACAATCAAACATCCATTTTCGAGGTATTCTAATATATGGTTTTCTCTTTCCCTGCTTACTTCATCAGCTGTAGAAAACGGATTTTGAGCGAAGCGAAAAATCTATTTTTGGGTGAGATAGCCATGGCGTCCTGATGGAAGGTCCCTTTTTGGTAGCTTCCTTGGGTAAATAACTACTAGATATTCCCAGAGAATTTAACCACAGGTTATCACAGAATTCTAACTTCTGGAGCGAGTATCCTAAAGGTTTCCCTTTATGACATCGTATATCAACAGGGGACGCATGTATTAACGCGCCACATAGCTATCTGCACCCCACATAGAGTTAACACTTCGATGTGTGGGGGTGGAGAATAGCTGGGGAGCCGTTCCACAGCTAATCTCGTCTGTGGATACTTTTGGTACTCGATACGTACACAAACGGGCGCCATTGCTAAATGACGTCACATCCGTCCTCATCCTGAAGCCAGTTGCTTGCCGATCACCATGATACAGCAGGACAGGGTGGGACCTGAAAGGCTGGACGAAGTAGCAGGGAGGGTCCATCAGGACGCCATGGCTATCTCACCCAAAAATAGATTTTTCGCTTCGCTCAAAATCCGTTGTTTGGGCTCAAGCCATGGCGTCCTGATGGAAGAATACCAGAGAATCAATGTATCGTGGTAGATTTTCCCCTTTTTGTGTAAGTGCCGAGGGCTTTGAATAGAGTAAGCATGGTAATCTAGATTGAGGTTCCGTGGGGCTGATACTTCCTGCCCCCCTTGGCAGAGAAGTCCCAACGGACCATGCTGAGGATCAAAGTGGTTCTTGAAGGGCTACCCACCTTGCGGGGAGAACGTGAAGAACTCGGAGACAAGACAGAATGGTTGCTATTCGTATAGGAACATTCTCAAAAAACAGACAAGTGGTGGTTAGGCACTGTATATTGTAAAGTAGAACAGTCTTGTCTCGAAGGTATAGCGCAAGTAAGTATTCAGTTAAGAATATTACATAGCATGGGTGAGTATATAATATGGATTATACCAATTATCTTCTTCTTTTTATAGAGGAAAAGGGGAAGGATAATGAAACTATGACAACCATGTATTTCATAGTATAAGTAGGAGCGGATTGAGACACACAAGTAAATGAAATAGAAATTTTATTTCACAATTGCAGAATATGGTAATAAATGCAATAAGGATGTAAAGGTATTTACAATAAATTATAATGTACATAGTAATGAAAGACTTCGCTCTTGAATCTGAAAGAAAATTTCAAATTATTAGAAAGCACGGGTTCCAGAGGAACATTAGTCTTTTAAAAGAAAAACACATCATGCACTAGGCATACGGCACTCATGTGACGACTATGACATTTCACCTGAGAGAGAAGAACAGTCTATGAAAAACACTAAGTGTCTTTGAATTCACTACGTATCACGCGAGGGTCAACATAGGCACCCGAGGAGTTAAGAGTCCCAAGTAACTCACTGTTCTATGCAGAGTTAGGTGCAGGTTTCATAACACTACCTGTGGCTACCACGAAATGTTTGACTTCATGCACTTGTTTCGCGTAATGCTTGAAGAAAACATGCGAGGATTTCCAGCCTGTGAAACTCTTGAGGCTCTCGAAATCCATACTCTGAAAGAAATTCAGAGACGATGCGACTTTTCTAGGATCATGACCTGCGGGTGTACTGTCAGGATCCGCTCTGCGAATGAAGTAGGTGATCTTCGCTCTTAGTTGTTTCAGTGACAGGTCGCTGCCCGATGTTTCTCCTTTGAAGAGTTGGCCTCCACCAAAGTCAGAAGTTCTACGAAGATAGACCTTGAGGCTCTCTACTGGACATAGAGAGACATCTTCTTTCAGGGGGCAGATTCTCCAAGGGCCTCATCTTTTGGTGGGTAGTTCGTTTTTAGCGAGAAACGTCGGATCCGGGAAGAGGGTAAGGTCTCCTGAGTCTGTAAACAGAATGTGATCCTCGTCCCTTGATAAGGCCACTATTTTGCTGACTCGGGCTCCTGAAGCAAGAGCAAAAAGAAATATAACATTTTGAGTCAGATCCTTGAGAGGGCACGAATCGTTGTTCAAACTGGAGGCAAAATGGAGTGCCTTGTCCAGAGACCAGGAGATAGGTTTTGGTGGGGGTGCTGGGCGTAGACGAGCGCATGCCTTCGGCAGTTTATTGAAGATGTCGCTGGACAGATCAATCTGGAAGGCGTACATTAGTGGTCTAGTCAAGGCCGATTTGCAAGCAGAAATCGTGTTGGCTGCTAAGCCCTGTCCATGAAGGTGAATGAAGAAGGACATGCAAAAAATCGATGGTGAATTCCGTATGATTTTTTGCTTTGACGAATGAGACCCATTTTCTCCAGGATGATTCGTATTGCCGTCGTGTGGATTCGGTCTTGTATTCCTCGAGGAAGTCTAGACTTTTCTTCGAGATCCCAAACCTTTTCTTCACGGCTAGGGAGAGAAAATCATGAGATGAAGGTCCCTGACTTTCGATGATGAAGCGAAGACAGTCGACTTCTGTACTTGCTGGGAGAGAACTGGGCCCGGGAGAGGGATCAGCGTGGGTTGTAGCTCCAGGACTAGGGGGTACCAGTTGCTCCGGGGCCACTTGGGAGCCACTAGGGCCGCTGTTCCTTTGAAGGTTCTCAGTTTGGAGAAGACTTTTAGCAGAAGGTTGGTGGGAGGGAACAGGTAGATCCTGGACCATCTGTTCCAATCCAGTGACATGGTGTCCACTGCTTCTGCCTTGGGGTCCTCTTACGGGGCCACATATCGAGGAAGTTGATTGTTGTCGCTCGTTGCGAAGAGATCGATCTGGAGTTCTGGGACTAGGTGAGACATGAAGGAGAAGGATCTTGCGTCTAGAGACCCTTCCGACTCTATCGGGCTTGTTCGAGATAGAGCATCCGCCGTCACGTTGCGGAATCCTTGTAGGTGAACTGCAGACAGGTGCCATTTCTTCTCCTCTGCCAGACGGAAGATTGTTAGAAGCACCTGATTTATCTGGGGCGATCTTGAGCCTTGGCGATTGAGACATCGAACTACCACCGAGTTGTCCAGGGTCAGACGAATATGGATCGAGGGAGGGGGGGAGAGTTTCTTCAGAGTTAGAAGGACCGCCATGGCCTCCAAGATGTTGATGTGAAACGTCTTAAATAGGGGAGACCATGTTCCTTGAGCCTGTTTTTGGTGGGAGTGACCTCCCCAACCCTCCAGCGAAGCGTCCGTGTGGATGTTGAGTGATGGAGGTGGGTGTTGAAGAGGGATGGACCTTTTCAGGACCTTTGCTTCCGACCACGGCTTTAGGAGCAGCCGAAGTCTGTTTGGGAGCCGTCTCTTGAGGTCTCTTCGAGCGATGGATGCGGAACGTCTCCAGACTCCCGCGGCATCCTTTAGCTGTGCATGCAGCACTGGGTTTGTCACTGAGGCGAACTGTAGAGAGCCTAGAACTCGTTCCTGCTGACGTCTTGAGATCCGTTTGGATTTCAGCAGTCGCTTGACAGACCCTGCTATTTCCTTCCTTTTCTTCTGGGGGATGGAAAGGCGGTGTAACTGAAGGTTCCACTGGATTCCTAACCATTGGAACTTCTGAGCTGGAGAGAGGCGAGATTTCTTCGTGTTTATCTTGAATCCCAGGTGTTCTAGGAACTGGGTAACTTTGTTGCAGGATCTTAAACAATCCTCGGGCGATGGAGCCCAGACCAGCCAGTCGTCGAGGTAGGCCATCACCTGGACGCCTCGGAGGCGAAGCTGTTGAACGATGGCATCTGCCAGCTTTGTGAAGATCCGAGGGGCCACGTTGAGGCCGAGGGCATGGCCCTGAAGGCGTAACTTTTCCTTTGGAGTCGAAATCCTAGGTAGGAGGAAGCGTGGTGGTTCATTGGAACATGCCAGTAGGCATCCGCCAGGTCTATGGAGACCGTGTAGGAACCTTGAGGCAGAAGAGTCCTTATCTGTTGAAGAGTCAGCATCTTGAACTTGTTGTTCGCTATGAACTTGTTGAGGGGAGATAAGTCTAGATTGACTCTGAGTTTGTCGGAGTCCTTCTTGGGGACGCAAAACAGTCTCCCTTGGAACCTGGTCGACTTTACCCTCCTTATCACCTTCTTGTTCAAGAGATCTAGGACATATTCTTCCAGAAGGGGGGTTGATTGTTGGAAGAATTGCTGGAAGGTTGGGGGTGGTTGAGTCCAACTCCAGCCTAGATCCTTCTTGACGATGCTGTGTGCCCAGGGATCGAAGGTCCAACGATCCTGGAATTGGCGGAGTCTTCCTCCCACCGGAAGCACTTCATTGCTTCTGGTGTCCCGAGGGTTTACTGCCTCAGCCGCTAGCTCCCCTTCCTCCTCTGCCTCTGGAGGGACGGTGAGATGCGTCTCTGCCTGCACCTCTGTTTGAGCCTCTACCTTTGGGACAAAAGCAGGGGTGAAAACCGGCGACTGTGACAAGACCGGTTGGGTGACCAGCTGAAAGGTCTGCTGTGGCTGAGCTGCCACTTGGGGAGTAGCGGATCCCGGAAACTGCCGTCTCTGTTGACGTTGCTGGGGTTTCGGCTTGGAGGATTTCCTCTTAGGCTGAGGGCCGTCGTCCTGAGAGGATTTCCTTTTCTTCGACATGCCCCACTTGTGGAGAAGGTTCCTGTTCTCCGTGGCGGCCTTGTCGGTGATCTCTTTCACAAGGGAGGAGGGAAAGAGGTGCTTACCCCAGATGTTGGAGGAAATCAGCCTCCGGGGTTCGTGTCCCACTGTGGCACTGGAGAACACGAATTCACGACAGGCTCAACGAGCCTTCATGAAGCTGTACAGGTCTTTTACTACGGTCGCCAAATGTGTTTTAGGGAGCACCATGTAGTAGTTGGGCACTCTAGTGTCACCGGCCATGACGTCGAGCTGTACCTGGAGGGACATGGATGCGGCGAGCCTTTCCTTCGTGTCATGTTCCCGACGAAGGAGATGGTCATTAAGTTTCGGGAGTTCTTCGTTAAACTGACGGCCAGCTACGTCAGGTTCTAGTTTCCCTACCACGAATGTATGCTGGACATCTTTCTAGTGTCGAACATCGGGGGGAGTAATCAGGGAGAAGGGTCTGCACTCCTCCAGTGCAGGGCAAGGTTTTCCTTCTTCCACTGCCTTGTGTACCGCAGTGAAGGCCTTTTCCATGAAGGGGAGGATCGCATCGTCTGGTGCGACGTAGGTAGGGTGCTTCTTGCTAAGCGCCGGAAGTTTTGAGCAGGTAAAACCCCTACTTTTTACAGTATTGGCCAGCATAGCCTGGGCCTTCGGGAGATCGAACACAATCACCTCCTTCAGTTCGGTCTCTTCTTTAGAGGCAGGTTCGGATCGAAGTCGGACGTAACAGTCCGGATAAGCCTCAAAACTCGGGAAGAATTCTACTTCTTCCAGGACAACTGAGCCGATCTTCTCACTGATGAAGATCCTGCCTGTTGTAATTGGCATGTGCTCGGCATACCTCCAGGGGTGGGCGTCCGAGCATGCCGGGAGGTCCTTAACCGAAATCCTTTTCGGCTGCTTTGAACTTCCCATGGTCCTGATGTATTCGTGTGTCTCACGGAGTTTCTTGTCCATGAGAGCTTCGAGCATTCGGAACATCTCCTGGGCGCTGGATGGGATGGGGTCCGGGGTAGCGGAGGTAGATGGGAATGATACGTCCGTCAGTGTAGGAGTCGGTGTGGGGGTGGAAGGTGGAGCGACCTCCTGCTCCGACTCGGTGTATTCCACTTGGTCTTCCTCATAGTCCAGTTCTTCGGCCATGAGGTTCCTTTCCGTGTTCTCCGACACTTCCGACATACGTTCCGCATTGTCGGTATCCAGACGGCACTCGTGCATGGACTGGGCCATGATTACATCAGGTTCCACCGTTATCTGGACGGTGGGGATCTGATCCTTTGGGACCACAGAGTCTGGGGATGCCTTCGGGAAAAGCAAGGCCCTCAAGTCTTCGGTGGCAAGGTATGGTCCGGTGGCGTTCTTTTGGAAGCCACGCACCCACTTGCGTAGCTTCTCTCGAGAAGCGTCCCTAACCTCCGCTGAGGGAGGATTATTGAACGCCTCGACCAGGCGGTCCTTGCAGACTGTACAGTTCTGCGGGTCCCAAAACTTCAGATCGCCTTTCTTGTTGGCGCAAGGGGCGTGGGTCCTACACGCCGTGTGCCCGTAGAAGTGCGGGCGCTTCACTCCACAGAAGCCGTGGTCGCATTTCACGTACTCCTCCTGTAAGAGAAAGAGGACATGAGTATTGGGAAGTCATATTATTGACTTATATTCTAAAGTTAAATATTAAAGGGTTAATTTTTAACTTAATTTTTTGTGATATAAACATTGTGATGTTTGAGAGTGGAGCGGGAAATGAAGTAGATAGACACATACTCCGTGTAACCCGCCCGGCTGGTTACCGTAACCTTATCCATAGGCAATTTGTTTGTGACCGAGGACACAAGGCAGAATTCTTCATAGATTGCCAGGGAGGCAAGGGGAATTCTAGTAGGAATTGCCAAGGATATAAATCTAGGACTGAGACCACTCAGACTATTGAATTGGGGATATAGAAGACCCCATAAGGTAACGGTTTCCGGCAACCAGCCGTGCTAAGATACACACAGCATGCTGGAAAATTGTGATATGCAAGAAGACAGCACGGCTACTAATAGAACGGTAAGACAATACTTATCTATTTATGTAGTCAAACCATCTGGTTGCAAGGTAGGGCTATCAGCATGTGTTGATAGCTAGGAGAAGGGGTGCAAGTCTCTTGAGGCCTCCGGAAAGTGCCGGCAGACCGGCGCCACGCCGGTGGCCGCTCCAGTAGAGTTTCTGGCATTAGGGAAGACAATAGAGAAGTCAGGAGTAATGCCAGGATGGCGGCCGCCGGTACAACGGCGGCACGCCGGCGGGAGACGGAGGCTCCGGCAGCCGAAGGTTGCCGGCTTGGTGACAGGGACAAGGATGAGCTATAGCAGAACCGGACCGCCGGCAATGGATGCCGGGACTCCGGGGGCCGGTCCGATGGACGGACGACCGAAGCTAGGAGGTATGAGGGTAGGCCATCGGCTGTGCGCCGACGGGAGGCGGCAGCCCTCCGGCACACGGAGGACTGTCAGCCACGGGGGGCAAGGAATGTGTCACCAAGGGGGGAGGTCGGTATCACCGACAGTAGAGGCGGCAAGGGTCCGGCACCAGGACAATGAAAGAGACAGAAGGAGGGATGTAGGGGTACGGACACGAACCCCAAGGCATCCTACCTGAATGGGTGTACCCATGATAGGGGCTAGCCCTATCACCCAGTGGCAGGGGGCCGTAGGCGGCCGGGAGCCAGTGTAGCCCAAGGGAGGACTAGGGAACAATAGGGGGGAGAACCCCTGCGGACAAAACGCATCCAGTGGCTAACCCCATAGGACACTATGAAGGGTATATGTACCAGAGCGGACTGCACACAGGGACTCAAGGTAGCCCTATCACTCCACCCTAAGGAGGAGTTGTAGGACAGGGGACAGATGGGTATAGGCTAACCTAAGTATAGGCTAGGCCATACAAGAGATAGGTGGGGAGGGGAGAAGAAGAAGGGTCTTCCATAGGGGAGGTTCTGTACCAAAGCGGCCACCGAGGAAGGGAGGACGCTTCCTAGCCTAAGGTAGGCAGCCTGGCTGAGAACGGTGCATGGGTACCGTTTCAAGCAGGGCACAGAACTAACTCCCCCAAGCCTAACCTAGAGCAGGGATGTTACACCCTGAACCAGGAAGGTTGGAAGATGTATCGCAATTGCAGGGAAGGTCAGGTAACCTAGCCTCAGCAATAGAGGAAGGGCAGGCCGTTCCTCATTCTCGGACGCAACCCTAAGGGGGGATCATTCCCTTAGGGAGGACTGAGAAGCGATAAGTACTCTGGTATGAGCTTGATCCCCTTACGTGGTAGGGGGAGCAAGGCTACGCAGAGGGAATGCCCTAAGGCAGGGGGTGAAGGGAGCATATAGGGGTCCTACATTTAGGTTAGGTTAGAAAGGCACACTATCAAACCTATCCCCTATATGGTCCCTGAAGGCGAAAACACTTGCATCACAGTAAACAGTATTATAAAATAATGCTACTATCTTCATAACTAAACCTAGGATCACTGTAATATATCATGCATGAACACTGATGATAGGCACCCTGGCCTAGGGGCTAGGCTAGCGAACTGGTATGGGGTCAGGCGATGACCGATAAAAGAGCGTCAAAACAAGATATATAAAGTTCCTAGCTATGAAGACTAAATAACTAATAGTATCGATTAGTTAATAAGGCCGGAGAAGCTGTTGAGGCTAGCTAAATAAGGCATGCAAAACAACAGCGACGCCATAAAATGGCGGGTCCGGTAGCAGCATAGCTCTGCCAAAAATACATAAAATATCTCGAAAAGTGAAAGTTACTTTACGGTCAGAGCTTATTTAAACAATACTGGAACCTTGTACTCAACTTTCCAGAAGAAGGCGAGGCCGAGGGTAGAGACATGGCTAAGATGCAAGTCGATAAAGAAAGCACAGGGAAAATCCGACTTAGTAAGGCAAGCTACTATGCGAAGGATGAGGACGGACGTGACGTCATTTAGCAATGGCGCCCGTTTGTTTACGTATCGAGTACCAAAAGTAGCCACGGACGAGATTAGCTGTGGAACGGCTCCCCAGCTATTCTCCGCCCCTACACATCGAAGTGTTAACTCTATGTGGGGTGCAGATAGCTATGTGGCGCGTTAATACATGCGTCCCCTGTTGATATACGATGTCTTAAAGGGAAACCTTTAGGATACTCGCTCCAGAAGTTAGAATTCTGTGATAACCTGTGGTTAAATTCTCTTGGAATATCTAGTAGTTATTTACCCAAGGAAGCTACCAAAAAGGAACCTTCCATCAGGACGACATGGCTTGAGCCCAAAAATCATGGTTTAACTAATACCTTGATAGACTAAGGAGCTGGTATGGATGGCTATCGCTCGAACTCTCCGAACTAGAGCTCCACGGATAGTAATGTATTTTTCGATCGTTAAGCGCCATCTACCTGGAGTGATTCACCCGGTCCAAAAGCCCACACCCAACACCATATAGGCCTAGCTTTGCTAATTCGTGTACTTGATCACTGTATGATAAGGAATTTATCATACAGAGTTAAGCCTGTTTGAATCAAGATTGTAAGAACGTTGAGCACGATATTGATAAAATGTCATTTTGATCTCCAAACTGTAATTTTTCAAGATAAAGCTACTAGCAATTATATAACCATTTATACCTTGCAGTCAGGGTATCAGCATGGGGAATAATTTTGTGCTTATGCTATATGCAAATGTATTTTCCGATAATTTAGAGGAGAATACGTTTTGGGAAAATAGGTATATCATAGTTTCATGACAAAATTTCGGAAAATTACGTCGTTCTTTGACTTGAATGCTTGTTTTTTTATATGATTTGTCAATAGGACAAATTTCTGATAGCTTTTGCCAAAATGTAATAGCGTCCTCATATACCTTAATATAACTTATTTTCGATTCGAAATAATAAATTCTGATTGTATTCAAGGTGCTATGAAGTCATCAGTATCTATTGTATCCATCACTGATTATCTATCAAGAAATGTTGGTACTCAAACATTAACGGTTATCAAATAATATTTGGGCAATGATATATTATAGACTGTATCAATAATTCTCATTTAACTTCTCTCCACACCAGCTAAAACAGAAATGACTTTCTTATACCCTCAGTGTTGGATTGGCCGGGGCAAGGGGGGATGGAGGGGAGACTCCCCCCCCCCCCACCCAGTCCCTTCTTCCTTGGAGATTGTTTACTTGGCCCCACCTACGAAAAAGTAGTAATTGAAAAAATAATGATATATATATATATATATATATATATATATATATATATATATATATATATATATATATATATATATATATATATACACATATATATATGGATATGTGTGTGCATGTGTTTGTGTGGGTGTGTGTGTTTTGTATTTGCAGTGGATAGTTGAGTCATCAGATGATAATAAAGAATTGAAATATGGCAACTTGATTTGTAACTTTTAACTTTTATATGCTTTTGCAAAGGTTGGAGAATGCTCCGACCATTTCACAGTAGAAGTAAGAAGCGCAATACCTTGTCTGTTTTGTCATGGGAACATTAGAGACATCTGACAAAAGATTTTCCTTGAGTGTCTGCGTTCTTTTAATTCTAACTGTACAGTAACATTAAGGTGTGTGAGGTGAGTGATACAGGCTTTATTTACCGACAATAGGTATTTTAGACTCTCAATGGACCACATATGGGTGACAACTATATGTGTATAGTTAAATGTGTTGGTCAATAATGTAGACCTTAGCAAAAAAAATTGAAAAAATAATAACGGTAATGAAAATAGAGCAGAAATTAACTGGTTGCATTCAACAACTCGTTCAATTTAATTTGGTTGGAGTCTTAATTAAGGCAAGTACTGTGTGCAATGCGTAGAAGAAAACGCTGAGATGGCATTCTTCTTTATTTGTAGGTGTTGTCGCTGAATGTACATTACAGCGCTCCCCTACCCCTGAAGCAAACAAGCATGTGATAGAAGGCAACCTGCCCTAAAGAGTCACACTTTAGCATGAAATACAAAGGTTTTAGGCAGTCAGTGGTGATCCAATCTTCTTTTCCATGTATGATGAGGAGGAAAACTTTCGAAGTGCGACAGATAATAAGGAATGGGCCTGTATGGGGACATAAGTGGTGGCTTCCAAGCATCAATGCACATGAAGACGTGAGTTGTAGTATGTGCTGCTAAGGGTTTGTAAGTGACAGGAAGAGGTAAATATCCCCACAATGTGGCGTAGGCGCTGAAGATCATCGGAAGGGGTGGTGGACGGAAAAATTCCACAGTGATGACCAACTGGTCATCATATATTGTTTCAGCTGCTGAAATATCCATGGTGTCCTTGGGAATGGTCATCAGTCCGAGGACCCAAGGAAGTTGTGGAAACCAGCGGGAGTAGGTGCAGCAGGACATCAATGCTGCTTTGATGGTACACTATGATGGAAACATTTCACCATTTTGTTGGCTGCAGGGTTGAAAGTGGTAGTCTGATGTAGGACGATGCCATAAAGATGTCTTGATGATATCCATAATTGAGAGGTGAAAGTGGTTCCCTAGTTGGATGTAATATGCTCAGGATTTCCCAATCTTGTTATCCATCTGGAAACTAAGGTGGCAGTAAATGTGGTGAATGTTGCATCTTCCATGGCTACATGGAGACATTGAGGACAGTGAAAAGATAACGTTGTCCTTTTGACATGGGTAGGGGGGTAACCATGTTAACGTGAATGTGGGCAAAACGATACAGAAGTTGATGAATAGTGCTAAAATCCCAATATGTGTGTTGATGTACTTTTGAAGCTTGACATGAAGTAGCGTCGCAGACCTAACCCTTGGATTCACTAGCAATGCCATGCAATACAAACTTCGATTTCAGTAATTGCGTAGTAGATCGGGCCAAGGGGTGTGATAGGCCATGGAGTCAAGCAATCATGAGCATAGCCTACAAACATTGACATCACAGAAGAGGGCGACGTTGTAGCCGTCATTAGTGACGTCTTCCTACTGGAGAGATTTGCAGGATGTCCTACAGATTTGATACTCGGGATTCTTTGGTTGAGCTTCGGCTAAAGCCTTGTAATCCATTCTTAGGCCAGTGTGTTTCTGGAAAGGGTGTCACTAATGGGATTCAGTTTACCAGAGATGGATTGAATGGTACACTTGTACTGGGAAGTTTTCTACGGAAAAAGGTCAATAAGCAAGGCCGTCCTTTGAACATTTGTTTGAGTGCTGCCCCCTACAAGCAACATCACAGGCTTAGGTGTAGAGTAGATGGGGTGCACTTGGCATGGGAAAGCTGAGTGCCGTAATAGTTGCAGGGCTTTCTTTGCTTTGAAGAAGGCTGTGAAACAAAAGTCCGAAAAATTTCGAATATAACTTCAAATATACATCAATCTACACAGAAACAGATAAAAAGACAGAAAGAGAGACAGAGGGTAAGGAGGTTATGTCAGGTGGAGAAGGAATGCATGGAGCTGATTTGTGGAGATGTGGAATCAATGGGGATATCCAAATAAAACCAGAAGCTCTACCCTATCAACCTACTGTGAGAATAGTGTACCAAACCCTAATCCCAGGTCCTCAAGAACATCTCAAAATCCATGTATTCTGTGATTTGGATGTCTAATCCAAATGCATGGGCCATAGTGGCAATTTTAGAAGAATATTGTAATGTCTATAGGGCTTTCTTTGTCTTGAAGAAGGCCGTGGAACAAAAGTTAGAATAATTTAGGATATAATTTCGGATATACATCAATCTACAGAGAAATAGATAAAAAGCCAGAAAGAGAGACTGAGGGTAAGGAGGTTGAGCGGGTTGGAAAAAGAATACAAGCCGGTGATCTGCGAAGATGTAGCATCTGTGGGGATATCAAAATAAAACGAGGAGCCCTAACCTATCAACCTGCCCTGAGTATAGTGTACCACACCCTTAATCCCTGAATCCTCAAGAGCCTCTCAAAGTCTGTGCATTCTTGGATTTGGATGTCTAATCCAAAGGCATGTGCCATCATGGCTATTTTTGAAGAATAGTGTAATGTCCATTCTATACCAGCAGTGTAGGAGTATTGCAGGGTTAAGAAACCTTTTTTCAAGATGATGTTAATCCTTGCCAATGCATCTAAAGGACATAAACACTAATGAGAAAGTTGTTTTTTCTTTCCACACAATACCACTTCTTCCAGCAGTGCTATTTGATTACAGCATACCATGCATCAGAAGTTTATGCGACTTCAGCAAAGGACGCGATAAATTTGGGATCTTTGGAAAGGATACAGTATTTATCAGGCAGTGTTCAACATAAGTACTTCTTGGGCCAAAGTGATTCAATCAATCAGTGATGGATGGTATTTGTCCTCAATTCATGCATGATTTTAAAGACTTTGAAGGGCCAGTCTATGGTATATCAAGGATTTTGGTAGTGCTTAGAAAGGAATTCAACATAAGAGTTGAAAGAGGAAGATTTTGAATAGTTGATCGAGGCTCACAAGCAATCAATAACAAACGAAGACTTGTTGCAGTTAAAGGGGCAACAGAAAATCTACGAAAATTTCCATGACCCTAAACCAAGGAATTTCAAACGCAAAGAAATGCAGCGAGGTTTTTTTATTATTTATCAAAGTGTGCGTCACTCTTTTAGTCTCAGGATCCTCCCGACGAACGGTTTGCAAAAAATTACCAATGGTTTTGAAGTGAAGATTTATTCCTGCTTATAGGACAATTTTAAATGATGAAAGAACACTATTCAGCAAACGTTGGATCAGTTCGTAGTTATAGTTGAGATAAGAAAAGCTACGGAGTCATCATCACGCCGAGGAACTGATGCCATCCACGTAAGGTTTAGCATAAAAAACAAAACAAAAAATAAAATAAAACATGTGATAACATTTACAGTTTCATCTCCGCCCTCAACCATATCATCCGCCGTCTCCAACAACTAAATCCTCATTCCAACTCTACATTCTTTTGTGGCTAGTAAGAAAGAGAGATGCCAACTTCAAGTAAAAGTGACCATTATAAATTATGTTAAAGCGATTATTATTGTGCAGTAATATCTCTCTCTCTCTCTCTCTCTCTCTCTCTCTCTCTCTCTCTCTCTCTCTCTCTCTCTCTCTCTCTCTCTCTCTCTCTCTCTCTGTTAAAATCTACACAAAGTCTACATAAAATGATACATAGTTGTATGTACTTTTTCCAGTTAATTATACATATGGGGAACGTCAATAGGCTAAGGAAATAAAAGTATTTCCACCAATTTTTGACCTTAGAAGTCCAAAGAATGACACAATTTGATGAGAAAGACCACACAACAATTAGTTCAACAGAATTTTTTTATAGAAAATTATATACTAGCAAGACTCATGCGAGAAACGGGAAGACCATTAGAATTAACTGCACACCTTGTAATATGCTGTGGATGGTACAGTCCGAAAATATCTGACTCTTATACAGTATGCACAATTAAATATATAAATGACTGTCCCGGATATTAATATCTGGTGGATGGTAGAGTCCGGAAATATCTGACTCTTATACAGTATGCATAATTAAATATATAAATGACTGTCCCAGAGATTAATATCTGGTGGATGGTAGAGTCCGGAAAACTCTGACTCTTATACAGTATGCACAATTAAATATATAAATGACTGTCCCGGAGATTAATATCTGGTGGATGGTACAGTCCGGAAAACTTTGACTCTTATACAGTATGCACAATTAAATATATAAATGACTGTCCCAGAGATTAATATCTATGTAAGCAATATGAAAATTTAATAAACAATGATATTTTTTCCAACAATATAAGTTAGTTGCTGAAGACCAAACAGGAGAACAGGTAATTAAAATATAACAGTGTGAAATAATCAAAAGATATGTTCATTGTAATAATTACAAAGAGGACAAGCAGGTTTTAGAAGTGGATATTCAACAGCTGACCAAATCCATGTAATTATCCAGTTGATGGAAAAAATCAACTGAATATGACAAATCAATGTGAATGGCATTTATAGACAATGAGAAAGCTTTTGATTGTATCAAAAGCTCAGCAGTAATGAAATCCATTAAAAAGCATGGAATAGATGAATCTTATGTTAAAACCCTTGAAAATACCTATTTTGACAGTACAGCAATCATAAAACTACATAAAGATAGTGAGTAAAACCCAATTGAGAAAGGAATTCGACAAGGAGACACAACCTCCTCTAAATTATTCAAAGCATACTAAAAATAAGTTTTTAAGAATTTATATAGAGAAAACATAGTTATCAACATTAACGGGGAATTTATAAAACTAAGCTTTGCAGATGGCATAGTTCTATTTAGTGAATTATGGAAGGGGTTGCTAAAGAAGATTTGAATAAATTAAAGCAATTCAGGAATAAAAGGAATATGTGTAGATGATGTTAAATGAAAATGCAGATAGACAACAAATAAGAGTTATGGACGAGCCTCTAGAGATTGTTAATAAGTATACGTACTTAAGACAGACAGTAGATATTCTATAGAACATTAGAATAAGCATGGGATGGAGAGCTTTTGATAAGGAAAATGACATTATAATAAATAAAATGCCACTGTCTCTTAAAGGAAAGTATTTAATCAGATTATCCTACCAGCATTAACTTACGCAATGTGAAGAATATAGAAATCCCCTTTTGATGGCAGTTGTGGGATATGTAAAAGCCTTTGATAGTGTGCACCGGCCAATTTTCTGGAGAGTGCTGCATTATTATGGAGTTCCTCTTATATATGTAAATTTGATTAAATCTGTTCATGAGCATAGCAAGTGCTAAGCTGATGTTAGCTGGGTCCTATCAAATGAATTTCCAGTGAACAGTGGAGTACTCCAAGGAGATGTGTTGTCACCTGTGTTGTTTATCCTCCTCATAGATTTTGTAATGCACAGACCAGTTGGGGATGGCGGAGAAGGATTGTACTGGATTGTATCATGAAATTAGAGAAACTAGAGTATGCGGATGATGCTGTTATTATTAGCAAAACGATACAGGACTTGTAGAATTTGCTTACCAGAATGCATGAAATATTACATGAGATTGGGCTCAAAATGAATAGAAGAAAGGCATAGATGATGAGAACAGAATATGAAATGGAAGATGAAATATCATTGGAATGAATGATTTAAAGTTTTCAGGCATCCTGGAGGAGAAAGGATTATTTAGGGGGGAATCATTTAAATATTCACAAACTATAATTTTTAATATATTGTCTTCAGAATTGAAGTGAAATGAAAGTTTCAAAAAATAAATCAGATAAAATTTGGAAATCAAATCATCTTAAATTACACATAAAAATCTGGCTATATATTAGTGAGATCGGTGTTACTATATGGACACGAGTCGTGATATAACAACGAAACATATCCAATAGATTTTGTAGATTTAAGAACAAAACCCACGGAAGAATATTGGGAGTTTAATGGCAGGACAGGATTAGAAATGAAACTATAAAAGAGATTACTCAAGCGCTATATGTGGATGAGATCATGGTAAGGGGTAGATGGAGATGGTATGGGCATGCTCTTCGTACTCTCCAAAAGGGATTAGTTCACCAAACTTCTAACTAGGCACCACGAGGCACTAAAAGAGTTTGAAGACCCCGGCCTACACGGCTGAGAACTATAAAGCGTGAAGTAGATGATGAATGGAGAAGTATTGATTTTAATCCTCAAGATAGAGTCGACTGTCAAAATAAAACTGAGACTCTTTGCGTCAATAGGCGTAGGATATGATGATATGTATATATATATATATATATATATATATTTATATATATATATATATATATATATGTATGTATATATATGTATATACATAGTATGCATATATATATATATATATATATATAAATAAATTTCTACCTCATACTTGGGATCGAACGCTAGCCCCTTCTAATGACAGGCCAGGTCGAAACCAACCATGCCACGAAAGACCATAAAAGAAATCGTGGCATGGTTGGTTTCGACCTGGCCTTTCATTAGAAGGGGCTAGCGTTCGATCCCAAGTATGAGGTAGAAATTTATTTCTATTTGAACACGATGTTGTGTTGATATATATATATATATATATATACTGTATAGTATATATACATATATATAGTAAATATATATTTATATGTATATATATATTGTATAAGTATATATATATATATATATATATAGTGTATATAATATCTTATATATATATATATATAATATATACATATATATATATATATAGTGCATATATATATATATATATATACATATATATATATATACATATATATATATATAGAGCATATATATGAGATATATATATGAGATATATATATATATATATATATGTATTATATATATATATATATACGTGTATATATATATATATATATACGTGTATATATATATATATATATATTCTGATAAAGGTCGCTCATGAATGGCAGAGGCAAGGGACAGTGACATTGCCCTAGTAAGCAGGATAATGCACTGGAGACTGACCTTATATTATATGTTCAGCGCCCAAGCCACCTCCTATACCCCAGGTAGGACCTGTGAGGGCCAGGCAGTGGCTGCTGATGACTCAACAGATAGGCCTATAGGCTCCCCCCAACTCCCAAACTTAGCACACACGGATAATAAGGTTGCAGACACTAATGGCACTAACGAGTCTGAGCGGGACTCGAATCTCCGACTGGCAAACACCCAGGCAGAGACATTAACAATGTATCAGGGGACAAGAACCCCCTTATACTTAAAACAATGAGAGAGTGAAGCATTCTCTTTATAGTCCCCAAGTCCATTACTTATTCTTTACGCTAGTGAATCGATGTTTGCGGATGATCTAGTCATTAGAGCAGATACAAAGCAAAGCCATCAAGAAAGGCTTTAAGCATGAAAAGAAAATTAGAGAGTAAAAGAAGCAAGTTTAAAATTAAGAGAAGTAACTGGAGTTGTTTTAGACGGGAGAATGCTATTGAGAATGAAAGTGACAGTTATCAAGATGGAAACTTGGACAATAGAGAGGAAAGAGGAGAGACTGTTGGAGAGAACAGAGAAGAGGATTGTGATTGAGTTGCTGGGTTATGACTATTGGATAGGAGGGAGAGTCAACATAAGAAAATGAGTGCTATATGTAATGTAAAAGATATGGCTTAAGGAAACTCGTTTGAGACACCATGGACATTTAATAAGAAGGGACGAGGTGAACCAATCAAGTGAACTAAGAACGTGCAAGTGATCGGCGATGAAAAGTGAAGGGCGTCAGAAGATCTGATGGATGAAATAAAGTAGAGAGGGATATGAGTGGGGTGGATCTGAGTGAAGTAGATTCAAGGAATGGAAACAGAAAGTTTATTCAAGCGGTAAACATTGGGACTGATAAGGTCGAAAGAACACACACACACACACACACACACATATATATATATATATATATATGTGTGTGTATATATATAATATATATATATACATCTGTATATGTTTTATGATATAATTTTTGTATATAAATGTGTATATATACATATATATACATATATAATACTATATATATATATATTATATATACATATACATATATAATATATATATATCTATATATATACATATACATATATTATATATATATATATATATATATATTATATATACATATACATATATAATATATATATCTATATATATATATATATAATATGTATATGTGTGTATATATACATATACATATATATATGTATATATATATATATATATATATGTATACATATCCATGTATATATTTATATATATATAATTTATATATACGTATATATAAATCCATATATATATATATATATATATATATATTCATAAAAACACCCCACACATACTATGAAAATTACGAGATATTTTCTTAATCTTTTATATTTACTATCATCACTAAAAGGGTCTTTACATTTTTTGTATGTAATCATTGTATCCAGAATTACCAGAATTACTGGTTTTTCATGTTCATTTTTATTCAAATCAATGAAATGAAGATAATAAAACAAATTTTTACTGCAATATTTTGGCTAGTATTTCGAGCTTGTATCCTTAAATATATTGACGATAAAGAAAATTATGACTATAAATAATTCATAAAAAGTATCCTGATACTGTATTAGACAATGCATTAAAATAAAAAAAAAATACCATTTTTGGTTATGATATCTGAGAATATTATGATGGAAAACACTTACATTGCCAACCAGTAACAATTTTAGATATGTCCCAATTAAAATAAAATGTTGAAAGTTAATGTGGAATTTAAGCAATTAAACGGTAAGAAAAGCTCTCACAAAGAATTCTACTGCCATTTCCAATGGATACGTATATCATAACCCTTCTAATTCAGTGAAATAAAAATAAAAATAAACAAATTATGGGTCAAGCAGGTAAATCAATCCTGTTAGTACTACAATTACACGTTATAATCACTACTATTGTTATGTATAATCATCTCATCATAAACGGGGATAACATTTTTATTTCTCTCAGCAACTACATTACTACGCATAGTAACGTTTAGGTTGGTAACTGAAAACAAAATATTTCAAAGATCGATGTTAATACGGTGTGGAAGTGTAAATGAAAAGCGTAAGCGCAAGGTTTCTGACGTATCCATATTCTAGAATTGAGAAAGAAAGAGCTCTCAACTATCATCGTTAAGAATTCTTGTAAATCACAGGTGAAATGGAAGAAGGGATGAAAAGACAAAACATATAATAGTAGTTTAGCTGTGTTTATGAAAATTAATTTTTCGTCTTCGAAAAAGATCTAGAATGTTACCCGGCTGCAAAATTGGAAAAGATACATTAAAATCTTCTCGGAGATAACTGATGCGAGTTAATTTTCACTGCATTATGACTCCGGTATGTTATTATTATATGAAAGCAAGTCAGAATTCTTGCAAAATCGTCTTGCACAGCGCGTGAGAACAAGCCCTTACCCAAGAATTTAAAGGTCCCGGATATCAGCGCTAAGTGGTTTACAAAAGCTTCAAGATATAAGAAGCATTACATAAAGTTATATTTGCGAAATACAGGATTGTTAATTCAGCTTTCAATCCCACACACATGTACACTTGCAATGAGAGAGAGAGAGAGAGAGAGAGAGAGAGAGAGAGAGAGAGACAGAGAGAGAGAGAGAGAGAGCACCTATGATATTTATGTTTATCTATACATGGTCGCGTGCGTGTTTATATATATATATATATATAATATACTGTATATGTATATATATATATATATACACACAAATATACTGTACATACATACATATATATATACATCATACATATATACATTATATATATATATATATATATATGTATGGTATATATATGTATGTGTGTAGTATATATATGTATGTATGTACAGTATATGTGTGTGTGTATATATATATATATATATATATAATCAGAACAAAAATAAATGAAATCTAGAAGGGCATTCATGTATAGGTCTCTCAATTAATGTCTCAATAATGGCTTGGTATTAAATAGCGTCGTTACTCGTGCTTTGATGTTTTCCCGTAGAAGAGAAATGAAATGGTACAAAGGAGCAAATATGTTTCTCTCTCTCTCTTCTCTCGTCTCTACATTGGACGCATTCTCCAGTCTCTACCTCTTTTAGACTCGCATTGAGATTAAAACGGGTGGCCTTAGTGTCTGCCATCAATAGGAAAATAGTAAAAAAGCAGATGGCTATTTCTATCCTGAGCTGATTTCTCATTTACAGTTAATATAAACTATGCTGTAGAAACTACAAAAGTACACACACACACACAAATAAAGAGAGAGAGAGAGAGAGAGAGAGAGAGAGGAGAGAGAGAGAGAGAGCTGCGAAAGGATTGAACCTAGTATGTCGGTACCATCATTGCCTAAACATTGTCATGGAAAAAATTTCGATTTTATAACTCTCTCAGTACCATATTTTGACACAACCAGCAGCCTACACCAATTGTTATAATTTGACCTAATTAGCTTTACGGAGTTGGTGCTAATTAGTGTAGTGAATTTGTCCTCCAAAAATTGAAGCATTGGTGATTTCATCTTTTATTTTTTCTCTTCCTTCACCCTAAGATTTCAATGGACCGTTTTGCTAAATTTAACTAACTATTTTTGTTAAAATCATCAAAAGAACAGAGGCTAGACAACACTTTTTAGCGACTATACATCAAGAGGAACTTAATTAAATGAAAGTTCTTTAGCTGAATATCTGTCCGGAGATCTGTATCCGTATCTAGACATAATCGTATATATGAGTACAGTATAAGATTTATAGAGCAGAAGAATATGAAACCATAAATATGAATTCTATAAACATATACAAGAGAGATTATATACAATTTTCATATTCACCAACTCTTAATATATATATATATATATATATATAAATATATATATATATATATGCATGTATATATATACATATGTATGTATATATATATATATATATATATACATATATATGCATATATAATATACATATATATTATAATATAATACATACATATATATATATATATATATATATGTATATAGATATATTATATATACATATATGTATATATAGATAGATAGATAGATAGATATACATATAGATAGATATATATAGTATTTATAACATATATATATAATATATATATATATATTGATTTATTACATCTTTTATTTTCTATTGCGTCGAAAACATGACTTATTAATTATTGGTAATTATTTACTTTAAGTAACAGGTTATTTGAGTGGTGAAGATACGTAAATTCATTTTGATGAATGAAAAGCTAAGAATAGTTGTTTCCATTGTTGATTATCTTATTTTTGCACAAAAATATAAAAAGAAAATATTCATGCAGGTTATTTTTGCATTATCTATCAATTACTCAAAATATTTTGTCCGTTGAAATATGTGTATTACCTTCGTTATTCCAGCATTAACATTTATACTCTAATCCCCCCCTCTCTCTCTCTCTCTCTCTCCTCTCTCTCTCTCCGTAACCCCATTTTCACTTTTAAATATCATGCAAATGATCTTCAGTAGTTTCGAAAACTTTTTTTCGTACACAAAATATTCATTATTTTCATCCTCATGTTCTTAATCACCAAGCTGAACTGCTTCTAAAACCGAATAAGGAAATAAAAAATCTAATGTTTGTAACTACAAAGTAAAAAGCAGATTGGATGTTTAAAATTATACCTCATAGTCCATGGCCTGGGGGGGGGGGGTTCCCGTGTGCATGAGATATACCATATGTTACCCACTTTGGTTTTGTGGCAGACACCTTGAATTATCAGAAAAGTCAGGGTGGGCATTTTGAAACATGTCACCAAGGGAGAAATTACGCCCTATTTCACCAAACCAGCCGATAATTTCAACCCGTTAACTCCGGGTACCTGAACTAAAAATGCCCATACCTCCCATTAAAAATAACGTAAAAAAAAAATAAAAAAAATACGAGTCAACATGTTCCTCATGATGAGGTCTTCCCAATGCTATATGAATTATCAACTTTTGGGGCTACATTATGTCATAAATCCCAAAAATGGTACCAGAAATCGAAAAAAATAATGATTTAACTCATGAAGGAAAAGTGCTCAGAATCATACAATATTTAAGAATGAATGGTTTATTATTATTATTATTATTATTATTATTATTATTATTATTATTATTATTATTATTATTATTATTATTATTATTATTACTGCTACTAGCCAAGCTACAACCTTAATTGGAAAAAACAGGATACTATAAGCCCAATGGCTTCAACAGGGAAAAATAGCCCAGTGGGGAGAGGAAATAAGGAAATAATTAAACGATATGCGAAAGAAATAACAATAAAATATCTTAAAAACCGAAACAACATCAAAACACATATGTCATATATAAACTATGAAAAAACTTAAGTCAGCCTGTTCAACATGAAAACATTTGCTGCAACTTTGAACTTTTGAAGTTCTACCGATTCAACTACCCGATTAGGAAGATCATTCCACAAATTGGTCACAACTGGAATAAAACTTTTAGAATACTGTGTAGTATTAAGCCTCATAATGGAGATGGCCTGACTATTTGAATTAACTGCATGCCTAGTATTACGAACAGGATGGAACTGTCAGGGAATATCAGAATGTAAAGGATGGTCAAAATCATGAAAAATCTTATGCACCATGCATAATGAACTAATTGAACGATAGTACTAAAGATTAATATCTAAATCAGGAATAAGAAATTTAATAGACCGCAAGTTCTTGCCCAAAAAAATTAAGATGAGAATAAGCAGCTGAAGACCAGACAGAAAAATAATACTCGAAACAAGGTACAAGGTCATCACCTAAACTTGAATAACTTTTGAAATAAATAATCATTTCCTTTTACTTTTCAGACTTATCAAGAAAAATTGATGTTCTAAGAGTCTACCAAATTCGACATTTGAGATGCCATGGACTACTGAGGAAAAGACATTTATATTTGAGGAATATTTTCGGTTGAAGGCATATGTTTGGTTTTCGGACGAGGCACATTTTCTGTTGTCAGGTAAAGTGAACTCGAAGAACAATATCTTCTGGGGTAGCACACCCCCTGAGCACTGTCTGCAAAGGCTATTACACTTGGTGAAGTGCACTGCCTGGGTCGCCATCTCCAAACATGGCATCATTGGACCATTCTGGTTCGAGAACGACAACGAGCGGTCTGTGACAATCAACACCAAGCGATATGTCCAGGTGCTTGGCAAGTTCTGGACAGCACTTGGTCGATGGAGAGGAGTCATCAGGGTCCTCCAGTGGTTCCAGCAGGATGGTGCCACCCCCACACTTCAAACGAATCATTGGCATGGCTACAGCAGCGTTTCCCTGACCGACTGATCAGCCGCAGGTGTGACCCGGAGTTGATAGCTGCATTCACCGGACCTAAACCCCCCCAGATTTTTATCTCTGGGGATACCTTAAGGACAGGGTATAAGGAAACAACCCCCAAACTATCCCTGACCTGAAGGCAGCAATCACAGCAGCAATAAGAGTGATCCCAAGGGAGGAATGCGGGAGGGTCATCGAGAACTCTGCCCGCCGGATCCAAATGTGCCTGCCGCACCGGGAGCTCATTTGCAGCACATTTTGGAGAGCTAGTGAAACAAAGAGATTTTGTTGTACAGACTTGAAACTTTGGAGATGTCTGCTACACAGAATGACCTAAAGTAGCTAAAGTTTTGTGTCGATCTAAATAAAATTTTGGAAGTTATTCGTTTTTTTGGTGATGACCGTATTTTTCTTTTTGTGTCACCCTATAGAATGAAAGAATTAAAACACTTTTTCAAAATAAATTGATCACCGAAAATCTTAAAAGACTTTTTCAGCAAGCCAATTTTTTGTGTAATTGATGAAAAGACAGACCTGATGTGTTTCTCAAAACTAAATTTGCTGTAGAGAATCACACCTAAAATTTTAAAAGTTATACAAAGTTAAAGAAACAATATCAATGCTGATATCCGGATGTTGAGGAGCCACTGTCCTTGACCTTCTTACAATCATAATTCGAGTTTTGTTAGGATTCAACTTCATACCCCATAATTTGAACCATCCACTAATTTTTGCTAGACCTCTATTAAGGGATTCAGCAACCCCAGGAGATGGAATTAATGCAGAGAGAGTAGCATCATTTGCATATGCAACAAGCTTGTTTTCTGGGCCAAACGACATATGTGCATATAGTATGAAAAGTAATGGGCCAAGAACGCTACCCTGAGGAACACCAGATATCACATTTCTATACTCACTACAGTGCCCATCATCAACAACTCTTTGAGATATATTACTTAAAAACTCAATAATAATGCTAAGAAACGACCTACCACTCCAAACTGTTTGAGTTTGAAAACAAGGGTGTCATGATTAACACGGTCAAGGCCAGCACTAAAATCAAGGCTGATCACACAAACTTTCTGACCTCAATCAAGGGATTTTTGTACAGCATTGGAGATTGTATTAAGGGCATCACATACTTCAAGGCCTTTACAAAAAACAAATTGCAAATATGGGAACAGATTATTACCATCAGCAAACTTATTAAGACGTTTTGTCAGAACACATTAAAAAACTTATAGATAATACTGGAGTTATGGAAATTGGGCGCTAATCAGTTGGACTTGACGTACCACAAACACATTTACATAGTAGAATAACATTACCAATTCTCCAACAAGTGCTAAAAGCTCCTCTTCTTGCTGACTTGTGCAAAATAACAGATAACTTTGGAGCTAAGAAATCTGCAGTCTTTATAAAAAAACAAAGGAAAAATACCATTTGGGTCTACACCTCCCAAAGCATCGAGGATATTTAACAGAGCTTTAAACTTCATGAGATCGAAAAGCTAAACTAGTTAGTTTAGCCTCAGGAAAACCTGAATGAGGAAGTTCGAATTTCTCATTACTCTTTTTACTGTCAAACACATCAGCAAAAATTATTTCCTTTTCCTCCGGACAGTGAGTGACTGAGCCATCTGGTTTAAGTAAAGGAGGAACTGTTGCATCTACACCAAAGAGTGCAGATTTAAGGGTAGTCCATCACTTATGTTCCTGGGTTGTACCAGAAAGGGTTTCTTTTTTGGTTAGATTGTATTCCTTTCCAGTTGAAGCATAATAATTCTGAGCAAAAGCTCTAAGCTGAGTATATTTATTCCAGGTCAAATCTGATCTGTTACCTTTCCAAAGATGATAGGCCTCCTGTTTCTCAAAATAAGCACGTCTACAATCATCATTGAACCACGGTTTGTCTTTTACTTGGTACCTTAGCACACGAGAAGGGATACGCCTATCAGTTATGTTTACTAGATTCTCATTCAAAGGGACAGCAGGATCAACACTATTATACTATTGTGACCAATTTGAGCCTAAAAGATCATGCAAAATCCTATTCAAGTCTGCCTGAGGTTTCATATAAATCTTACATGAGTATGATACATCAGGGACAGGCTGCTCAGTCTTCACTACTAATGCAGTTAAGGCATGATCAGATGTCCCAACTGGAAAACCAACCTTACTTGTTATAACGCCAGGGGAGTCAGTGTATACGAGGTCCAAACAGTTACCAGACCTGTGAGTAGCTTCACTTATGATTTGCTCACTGCCTGATTCAGAGGCAGAGTCTTAAATCTCCTGAGCCATGGCGATCGACAGGCAAAACAGAATTTAACCAATTCCTATGGTGAGCATTGAAATCACCAACAAAGACAAAAGAGGCCTTTTTATCATCTTCTTGTATCTTAGCCATAATGGTAAGAAGACAATCGAAGATAGAATCATCCATGTCAGGATTCTGTTAGATTGAACACAAATAGAAGTGGTTATGCCTGCCACAAACTTTTATTACCTTAATCTCAAAACATCCACATTGATAGCAGGACTTATGAGAAGCAGGGTACTCAGTCCTAATATACACCTCCATTTCCCTTGCCCTAGGGATGGCATCACGTTTCAACATTATTGGCTTCTTAAAACCAGTTTTAAGGAGCTCATATAAGTGCCTCATATTAGAAATCTAAGTTTCTGAGCACAAAAGAATATCATACTGTCTGGACGCAACTGTAAGGTCTTGAATATTTACATAAAGACCACGAATATCGCAATACAATAGATGAAATTAACGAAATCAAGGACGTACTGGTCTCCAGACAGCATAGGAATTAATGGTAAAAAAAGAGATATATACGTAAAAACTAGATTAACAAGAATATGTAAAAATATGTAGATAAAGTGATTGATCAAATCCATAGACTATAAAAAAAAAAGTTCAGAAAAACGGTCAACATGGAGGAGCGGAGCCAATACACCATGTAAGGCTAAATACCCTCCAGAATAGCCAGTTCAACTGAAGGGGGGACAGTAAGGATGCTTTTGAGAATAAAAATAATCAGATAAGGAAAAGACAAACTCTTGATAAACCACCAGGCATAGATGGCCCTTTTATTAAGCCTGCCCAACACACCATTTAAAATAAAGAGGAAGAGAAAAAAAATAAAAAAATAAGATAGAATAGTGAGCCCAATAATTAACAGATCACCACTGTATTATTAAAATAATAAGCACTTTATTACATTCTATACATACAGATGCATACAGTAACTTTTTATAAGAACTCCAATTTTTAGGTTGCCACTTTGTGTCGTTGCTATCTACTGTAGGTGGCACTTTATCATGCTATTAAGATTGATATTTGATGATTATCCTTTTTGAAAATGTTCTCGGTTTGATTTCCTTATAAAATTATTGATTATATAAATTGTGACACAGAGGAAGGACAATTTTCATATTGTTAGGTGCTATTCCTCACACCAGCCATGGCGAATGAGGCTGTACTATTAATCATAGTCCTTGAAGATGTAGTAGATGACAATAAATCTATAATCTGTTAGGCTTCCTCCTCTTAACCAACATCTATCACAGAAAATGGTCGAAAACGTATATGGGAAGTGGCATCAGTCAGAAAAAAACAGTGCATATAAGAGCCGCTGGGTAATTAGAGATTAGGATCTTGTGCATCATGTTAACAATCAATGTTACAAACCATACATTTTCAAAAATACAGTAGAAAAACCTAAAGTATTGTTGTAAACAGTTATCAGACTGCAGAAAAGATTCCTCTGTCCATGGCATCAGCTCAAAGACCTCTCCCCAGGAGAAATCAATAGTTCAGTGCAATATGAATGACCATTAATGTGTTATATGTGGGTTTTACAAGTACCGAGGGGAATACAAAATATATATAAAACCAGTAAATTCATTGAAGCAAGAGTTTACTTTCAGGATGAAGTATTCACTAGGACAATTCATTTTCAAGACACTAATAGTGTATTTGGCGCAGAGTTACGATTGTCATAAACTTAGCATTTGTAATTACTTCCTAAAGTATGACCGTGTTAAGGAAAAAGCAACAAGTGGTGAACATATCCCTGTAAAGCAAAAGGCATGGAGAAATCTTGTTTTAACTGTTGAGAGTGGACTTTAAAATGTCCTGGGATATGAATTAAGTTTTGCTAGGAACTCCTTCAATGGGTATCTTGAAGAACAATTTCCATAATGTAACCTAATTTGACAAACCGTGAGGTCAAGCTACTTTTCGTCAACCACTTTGACGATAACATTTACTTCTCACAGCCCAAACAAGTAAATAAGTCATTAGTGTTTTTTAGTCAAAATGTAACAGTACAGGATGCAGTCTAAGCAGCTCGATGTATTAATCCAATAAAAGAATGCATTCAACAAATAAGTAAGTCACTCCTATATGCTGGTTTTTAATCTTAACGATGGGGTTCTACGACGCTGCAGAGTCTTTGAATGCCGTTTCCATCGCAGACCCCTGAGTTTCTTTGCAGCTTTGTTTAATTTTAAAAAATAAAAAAAAATAAAATAGTTCAGAGCAATCAATGATGAACAAGAAGAAAAGTATGATGTTCCTGGTTCATTGGGACTCTCTGTATCAAGAGAACGTAGGTTGCAGAGTATATTTTAGATAATGTACTAAAATGTTCATACTGGAAGAAAAAGAAAACAATAGCACATTATGAACAGTGAAGCAAAATTTAAATACTCATTTCGAGTTTCAATCATCTTGGTTTATGAATGAGCTACCAGGAGCTCATGCATCCTGAAACTGATATGTCCACAATTCTGTAGAATCCAGGACTTCATGGAAGGAAAATTTGTAATAAAGCCAACTCTAGGATGTTTCAAAGCAGTTGGAGCTGATATGGCCATAGAGTAAACAATTAATTGATCTGAGAAGAGCACTGCAGGAATTATTGCTAGTTGAGGACAAACAAATTCTGATTTAAACCTATCTTATACAGCATCACACCCTCTGACTGAGAAGGGAAATATTCAAGCAATAACAAGACCCTTAGAAAGATATGAAAAACCACAAGCAATAACAAGACCCTTAGAAAGATATGAAAAACCAATCTTTAGTAACTACAGACGAAAGTTGACTTCACAATATCATGACAAATGAGGTTGTAAACGCTGAAAGCATTGGCAAGACTACATACAAGATTTTCCGCAAAGAAAGATTTAGCACTAGAGAAGTTCGTACCTGACACAATTCGCACGACCAACCGGAAAACATTTGCAGTAAAATACCCCCCACTAAAGAATGAGGACACTATGAAAGAATTACTTCATTATGATAATTCATCTCCTCCCTATCTGTTTGATGATGATGCCCTAATGATTATAATAAAGAAAGCCTTAGTTCATGAGCTGGACAAACAATTGAAGAAAGGGGATAAAACATACACCTTCAACCACCATGAAGACTGAAATTATTGAAGATGTAACGGGTAATGTCCATAAGATGGAGACAGCTGATGTAAGAACATTTGGAGATTTTCGTAATAATACGTTAAATGCAACTTGTGTATAACAAACTGTACTTCAAAAGTATATTTTGTGTTTGATTCTTACGATGAAATATCAGTAGAAGATTCAGTGTCGGAAAAGGGAAAACAAACTTCCAATAGAATTACAAAACAGTTTTAGCTATCATTTGCAAACAAGAAAGCTGGAGTCTATTCTTCATCAAAGGCTTTAGAACATTTATGGAAAGATACAGCACTAAAGATTTTTGCCAGGAATTTCAGAGGTCCCGATGAATATAATCTCACCCCAAAAAGATTATCCGCTGGATTGGTAACTGAAATTCCGGAACTGAATTTTTATATAGAACAAGCAGAACCACGATGAATTGTTTGTGCACTTCGCTCAATTCAACAAGGATGCAACCAACTTGTAATCCTTTAATCTGATACTGATGTCTTAATTCTATTTTTGTATTACTGGAATGAGCTTCATTATCAACGATGCAGTAGACTGTGGATTGAAATTGGATCTGGGAAATCATTCAGGTATATTTCCATTCATACTTTGACTGCTCAGCTGGGGAGGGAACTCTGCCAAGTGATATTTTGGTGCCAACTGATGGAAAAAACCCAACACCTGAGGAATTCCAAAAATGTGTAACATATCACTGTTACTATCTCAGCAAATTATGTTCCTTGTTGTAGCTTTTGTAAATATCAAATTTGAATGGTTGTGAGTGATGCAACATGTAGCAATCCTTTTGGTATTATATTGAATGAATAATTTTCTCAAAAATACAATCATGAGAAACAAATACCGTCATTCGTCCATTAGAACTTGTCTAAATTTGACTCATTACGAATGGAAGTTAAAACTTAGGATATTTAGCCATGAAAATAAATAAGCAATAAAAATTTCAATCATAAATTTAATACATGCATTTACATTGCTAAGTATATGATAGTTTGAATGAATACCTGATAGTTTGAATTGATCTTTTTGTAATAAAGAATCTAAGCTCAGTGTTACTCAGAAATATTATTTTATACTTCTAATGATTTGAGGGAGGAACCTGATGAATGTCCATTAGTAAGGTGTTTGTTGAACTAACTAAAAAGTTCCTGTGATTTTCCTACTGAGTCTGAAGGGATTGATCATGGTTAAAACTGTTATATTGATATTTGAATCAGTTTAATTTAACCAATATAACTTCTTGATTTGCAATGTTATAGTACCCTTTCAAAATTAAAACTACACCATAGGTTAATAGAATGTTCTTGCCACAGCTAGAATTTATATATATATATATATATATATATATATATATATATATATATATATATATATATATATATATATATATATATATATATATATATATATATATATATATATATATATATATATATAAAAAATAACTGGCATTATGAAAAGTTTTTTTTTACGAAAAGTTACGGTATGCTCTTGTGTGCATAGAATGTTATAAAATGCCTATTATTCTAAAAATACAGTTTGGTTCTGTTGATTATTGTCAATATAAGCCATTCATTCCTTAATATCGTTTGAATCCGACCATTTTTCCTTCATGAGGTATTTCATTAGTTTTTCTGGTAACATTTTTGGAATTTGTGACCTAATATAGCTCAAAAGTCTATTATCTAAATATCATTGGAAAGGGCTTATTGATATGATAATTATGAGGGATAAATCATCCTTTTGCGTTAATTCTCAAAGGAGATATGGGCATCTCTAGTTCAGGCACCCGGAGTTTACGGGTCGAAATTATCGCTCGATTTGATGAAAGTAGGACTAAACTTCTCACTTGCTGCCAGGTTTCAAAATGTCCACCCTGACTTTTCTGATAATTCAAGGTGTTTATTACAAAACCCAAGTGGGTAAATTAGGGTACATCTCATGCACACGGACCCCCCCCCCCCCCCCCCCCCCCCCACCAACCCGCACCTCCAGGCCATGTACTATAACTGGTTGTAGCCTGACACTGTAGGCAATCTTCAACTAGGCAAGATTTCGTCTCGGTATTGACTCCCATAAATATTATACTCATCGTGATTTTGAGATAACCTAATACCCACTTTAATCCATCGTCCTTTTTTACTGTAAATATACATTATGGAATATGTGTCAAAAACAATATCCCAAGTGACGGGAAAATTTAGCAATTATTCGGAATCTGTTCACATTACTTTTGTTATTGCGATGCTACTGAAAACGACAAAACCCAGTGATTAATAATCTCCTGATAATCATTTGTTTTTAAAAGTTACTAATCTCTTCAAGTAAAAGTAAAAAAAAAAAAAAAAATACATATGTAAGTTTTCCCGTTTTGAGTGTTTCGTTATTCACTCCTGAAGACGATAGTTAATGAGAAAACTTTAGCATTTCCCTAGAGCAACTAACTTTTTGGTTATATGCTCCACGCCTTTTAACAGAGATGAACCTGCAAGAAGAGCAACCTAACTAAAGTTCACCATATGATTTTATCAAGAATTTTCAGTTTTATATCAAACTGCTTTAACCAAATCTCAAGGGGTTCTCTTAAGTTTCACAGTTGTGGTTTTAGTATATTTCAATCTAATCTACCTTCCTCTATTCACATGAAGATGACCTATTTCCATTGAATTACTGTTATCACTATAATTCTTCAGCCCAAATAGAAAATACCTGAAAATACTATTTCTTTAAGAGTTAGGATTCGAGCCCACTCACGATAATAAGAGTAGGTATCACGTAGGCTGAATTCTGACAGGAATGAAAAAGGATATATTTTCGTCCGGGAAGAGATTGAAACCAAAGAACAGTAGTAGTGATATATCATTTTACACAACAGATTTTTTTTTCTATTTTTCATGAGTGCAAACCCTACAATGGAAAGAAAAAATATTTCAGACAATATTTTTTATGGATTAAACATTCGTAGTAATAATCATATCCACAATTTATGAGGATATAGGGACATTGATAGCTTATTCCGATTGATACAAAAAAATCCAATCTACACACACTATCACATGTCTATTTAATCTTTTTCTTATTTATTCATCGAGATTATAATATATAAAATCATCACCATATATATATATATATATATATATATATATATATATATATATATATATATATATATATATATATATATATATATATATATATATATATATATATATGTATGTATATATATATATATATATATATATATATATATATATATATATATATATATATGTATGTATATATATATATATATATATATATATATATATATATATATATATATATATATATATATGTATGTATATATATATATATATATATATATATATATATATATATATATGTATATATATATATATATATATATATGTATGTATATATATATATATATATATATATATATATATATATATATGTATGTATATATATATATATATATATATATATATATATATATATATATATATATATATATATATATATGTATGTATATATATATATATATATATATATATATATATATATATATATATATATATATATATATATATTATATATATATATGCATATATATATACATATATATATATATATATATATATATATATATATATATATATATATATATATATATATATATATATATAAAATCATCACCATCTCTTCCTACGCCTGTTGACGCAAAGGGCCTCGGTTAGATTTCACCAGTTGTTTCTATCTTGAGCTTCTAATTCAATACTTCTTCATTCATCATATCCTACTTCACGCTTCACAGTCCTCAGCCATGTAGGCCTGGGCCTTCCAACTTTTCTTGTCCCTTGTGGAGAACAGCTGAACGTTTGGTGAACTTCTCTCTCTTGGGGAGTGCAAAGAGCATGCTCAAACCATCTCCATCTACTCCTCAACATATGGCCCTCGAGTTTTCATTTCTAATCCTGTCCTGCCATTTTATTATTATTATTATTATTATTATTATTATTATTATTATTATTATTATTATTATTATTATTACCACTAGCTAAGCTACGGCCCTACTTTGAAAAGCAAGATGATATAAGACCAAGGGCTCCAAAAGGGGAAAAAAAGCCCAGTGAAGACAGGGAATAAGGAAATAAATAGCCGATATAAGAAGTTATGAAAAATTTAAATAAAATATTTAAGAAAAAAATTAACATTAAAACAGATATTTGATAAATAAGCTATAAAAGGACTTATGTAAGCCTGTTCAACATAAAAACATTTGCTGCGAGTTTGAACTTGTGAAGTTCTACTGATTTAACTACCCGATTAAGAAGATCTTTCCACAACTTGGTCACAGCTGGAATAAAACTTCTAGAGTACTGTGTAGTATTAAGCCTCATGATGGAGAAGGCCTGACTATTAAAATTAACTGCATAACTAGTATTACGAACAGGATGTAACTGTCCGGGAAGATCTGAATGTAAAGGATGGTCAGAATTATAAAGATATCTTATGCAACTTGCATAATGAACTAATTGAACGACAGTGCCAGAGATTAATATCTAGATCAGGAATAAGAAATTTAATAGACCGTAAGTTCCTGTCCAACAAATTAAGATGAGAATCAGCAGCTGAAGTCCAGACAGGAAAACATACTCGAAACAAGGTAAAATGAAAGAATTAAAACACTTTTTCAAAAGGATCTATTACCAAAAATCTTGAAAGTTTCTCAATAAGCCAGTTTTGTGTGCAATTGATGAAGACACGGACCAAATGTGTTTCTTAAAAGTAAATTTGCTGTCAAGAATCACGTCCAAAATTTTAAAAGTCATAAAAAGTTAGAGAGACAATATCAATGCTGAGATCCGCATGTTGAGGTGCCTCTGTCCATGACATACTTATAATCACACTTCGAGTTTTGTTAGGATTCAACTTCATACCTCATAATTTGCACCATCCATTAATTTTAGCTAGATCTCTATTAAGGGAATCACCAAGCCCCAATCTACATTACGGAGATGGAATTGTCGCAAAGATAGTAGCATCATCTGCATATGCAACAAGCTTGTTTTCTAGACCAAACCATATGTCATGTGTATATAGTATGAAAAGTAATGGGCCAGGAAAACTACCCTGAGGAACACCAGATATCACATTCCTATACTCACTCTTGTGCCCATCAACAACAACTCTTTGCGGTTTATTACTTAAAAATTCAATAATGATGCTAAGAAACCACCCACCCACTTTGTCATGGATAGACATAATACTTTTAAAGAAGATTTCTTACAAGACAAAAATATCAATTCCCAAAGTGTGAGCAGTGAGGCGAGACGAGATTCAACTACGGCCCTGTTTGAGCTAACCTGTTATCACTTCATTGTCGTCAGCATTTTAGAAGTACACCAAGCCTCGCCGATGGCCTCTCCCATGATAAGCCGATGGCACCTGCCGTGATAAGGTAACTGTCCTGTTTTGACCAAGATGTCATCGTTTTAATTAGTGAAGTCAGCATATTTTGAGAAACAGAGCCTGAGGGAAATCCTTTCTTAGGATATATGTCATCATGGAAGGACACATGCTGCCCTTTTAACACGTGGTCCAAATTGCATCAGAAATTTCTTCTATAAGCTTCCATGGCGTGATCGAAGTGGCCGTTTTTGAGGAAGCCAATAGAGATGCAGAATTGTTTAAAAGAATGCCTTCCATGGAAATTACCACTGCCCATTGTAACTAACTCCCTCATACATGGGTATATAAACTTCAAGAAGAGATTGGCTAAGGGAGATAGGACAGGACATAAGACAAGACAGGAACTATGTCCAAAGCAGATAAGATCCAAGTCCTAGCGAGATAAGAAACAGAGAAGACCAGAAGTCTGATAGAGCCAGATTCTAACCTTCCCTTCAGGCAACAAAAGCCTACCTCCAAATCTTCCTGTTATGGCCGAGAAGAAGAGACAAACTGAAGTAGCCAGCCCTCCCTGTTTGTGACGAGAAGTATCCAATACTGCCTGCAGCCTGCCTTAGTTCAACACTATCACCAAATTCTTGGAAGGACCCCTCTGATTTCACATTAGATGCCACTCCTTTTATGACGTCTTCGAATCCAGTCATCGTACCAGTTTCATCTGAACTTCAGCCGCCCTTCTGTAACATTCTCAAGCCTGAAGTATCCATACCAGTATCGTCTCAGCAGTTGCAGAAAACTATTCCTTAAGGATTTCTACCTTACTGACTGTTCCCCTTTTTTATTGGTGTTTTGATTGATTTGGTTTGTCAGTCAAAGAATCCGAAGAAGTAAAATTAGTTTCTTTGTAAGTTTTTGAATAAATGTGGTGTTTTTTTTTTCTTTTTATATTTTTGTGTGTTTCTTTTTATATTTATTTCCCATGTTTTAAATGGTTGTTGTTGACATTTATTTTACTTATTAAAAGAACTTATAACGATTTTAAGATCGTAATGCACTACCAACTGTTTAGTTTGTAAACAAGGGCAATCATGATTAACACATTCAAAGGCAACACTAATATCAAGGCCAATCATACGAATTTCCTGACCACAATCAAGGGATTTCTATACAGCATTGGAGATTGTAAGAGGGGAATCACGGGCTCCAAGGCCTTTACAAAAACCAAATTGAAAACAAGGGAATAGATGATTACCTTCTGCAAACCTATCAAGACGTTTTGCCAAAAGACATTGAAAAACTTTAGAAAATATGGGATTTATGGAAATTGGGCAGTAATCACTTGGACTTGAGCTACCACAAACATCATTTACATAATGGAGTAACATTACCAGTTCACCAACAAGTGCTAAAAGCTCCTCTTCTTGGTAAATTGTACAAACTAACAGATAACTTTGGAGGTAAGAAATTTGCAGTGTATAAAAAACAAAGCAAAAATACCTCTTGGGTCTAAACCTCCATAAGCATCAAGGTCCATCAAGAGAGCTTTAATTTCAAAAGATCGAAACGCTAAACTAGTTAGTTTAGCCTCAGGAAAACAGGAATGAGGAAGTTTAAGTTTCTCGTCACTGCTTGCTGTCAAATACATCTGCCAAAAGGGTTGCCTCTTCCTTTGGACATTGAGTGACAGAGCCATCTGGTTTAAGTACAGGTGGAACTGATGCATCTATACCAAAGAGTGTAGATTTGAGGGCAGTCCACCACTTATGCTCCTGGGTTGTACTACAAAGGGTTTCTTTTATGGTTAAATTGTATTCTTTTTCAGTTGAAGCATAAACTCTCTAAGCAAAAGCTCTAAGCTGAGTATAGTTATTCAAGGTCAAATCTGATCTGTTACCCTTTCAAAGATGATGAGCCTCTTGCCTCTCCAAATAAGCACGTCTACAATCATCATTAAACCACGGTTTGTCCTTCACTCGGTACCTTAACACACGAAAAGGGATATGCCTATCAATTTTGCTGGCTAGATTCTCATTCAAAGGGACTACAGGATCAACACGACTATACTATTATGACCAATTCAAGGCGAAAAGATCATGCAAAATCCCATTCCAGTCTGTTTGAGAATTCATATAAATCTTAGATGAATAAGATACTTCAGAAGCAGGCTGTTCAGTCTTCACTACAAATGAAATCAAGGCATGATCAGATGTCCCAACTGGAGAACCAACCTTACTTGTTATTACGCAAGTTGAGTCGGTGTATACGAGGTCCAAGCAGTTACCAGACCACTGAGTAGCTCCAATTATGATTTGCTCACAGCCTGATTCAGAGGCAGAGTCTTAAATCTCCTGAGCCATGGCGATCGACAGGCAAAACAGAATTTAACCAATTCCTATGGTGAGCATTAAAATCACCAACAAAGACAAAATAGACCTTTTTATCCTCTTCTTGTATCTTAGCCATAATGGTAAGAAGACAATCGAAGATAGAATCATCCATGACTGGATTCAGGTAGATAAAAAACAAATAGAAGTTTTTATGCCTGCCACAAACTTTTGTTATCTTAATCTCATGACATCCACATTTATAGCAGGACTTATGAGAAGCAGGGTACTCAGTCCTTATATACACCTCCATTCCCCTAGCCCTACGGAGGGCATTGTGTTTCAACATAGGAGCTCAGATGAGTGCCTCATATTAGAAACCAAAGTTTCTGAGCACAGAGGAATATCCTACTGACTGGGCGCAACTTTAAGATCTTAATTATTTGAATGAAGACCACGAATATAGAAATACAATAGATGATATTGACGAAATCTAGGACGTACTGGTCCTGGATTTTGCTCAATGTCTCCAGAGAGCATAAGAATTAATGGTAATAAAAAAGATACATCATACTTGACAACTAATTTAACAAAAATAATAACAAAAACAATTTGTTTTAAGCAAATATAAATAAAATCGCAAGGACATAATTACCTGTTTACCGTCATCGACCGCTCCACTCGTTGGCCTGAAGCCATTCCCATGGAAACTGCAACGCCCGCCTCATGTACATCTGCCTTACACTCAGAATGGATAACAAGCTTTGTTATCCCTGAGCATATTACTACTCACAGGGGTAACACTTTCACCTCTCAATTATGGACATCATTAGCAAATCTCTTGGGCATCACCCTAAATCAGACAACTGCTTATAACCACGCTCTCAATGGAATGGTTGAACGTTTTCAACGCACCCTCAAAGCAGCTGTTATGTCCCACTGCAAGGAATCCTCCTAGTTTACTCAGCATCCCTGGGTCCTCCTGGGACTAAGGAACACTCCT
Organism: Palaemon carinicauda; assembly: GCF_036898095.1. NCBI lineage: Eukaryota > Metazoa > Arthropoda > Malacostraca > Decapoda > Palaemonidae > Palaemon > Palaemon carinicauda. The sequence continues at coordinate 115,128,577 of NC_090732.1, forward strand.
AAAGATGCCCTGGATGCCTTGGCAGCTGAAATGGTGTATGGAGACCTGTAGGTCATTCCTGCCAATTTTTTTCCTTCTGCAACCTCCTACAACGATCTCCAGCGCATACGTCACGTTGTGGGAAAATTTACTCCATGCCGCCAGACTTGCAGGGCCCCAGCGAAGCATCAAATACCAACAGACTTACATTCTGCAACGCACGTCTTCCTACACAACGACACTAGCAAGAAACCACTAACGCCCCCTTACACCTGAAATCGACAGGTATAAGTACAAAAGAATTGTCATTGAATTTTATCTTTCTTCGTGGCCAAGTGGTCAAGTCACTGTCTATACAAGTTTTCTGGACCAGGATTCGACTCTCGGCCGGTAACAAGCTCTTGTCTTTGTGTGATTTTGCATGGACCTCTCATCCCGAGGTCGTTAAGAGAATCCAGACATTATTGTATCAAAACTATATGGCTTATTTGAATATCAAAGACACGTCTAAATGTGCAAAATTTATCATTAATCGAATACCAAGTAACAAACTACCAATCAACTACGATGGTGAAGATGGGTTGATTTCAATTCTAAGTACAAAAAAACCTTGATTCGACAGGTATAAGTACAGAAGAATTGTCATTGACTTTTATCTTTCTTCGTGGATAAGTGGTTAAGTCGCTGTCTATACAAGTTTGCCGTACCACAGTTCGACTCCCAGACTGTCACAAGCTCTTGTCTTTGTGTGATTTCGCCTGGGGCTCTGATCCTGAGGTTGTTAAGAGAATCCAGATATTAATGTATCAAAAATATAGGATTTATTTGAATATGAAAAACACGTCTAAATGTGCAAAATTTATCATTAATCAAATGTCAAGTAACAAACTACCAATTAGCTATGACGGTGAAGATGGGTCGATTTCAATTCTGAGTACAAAACACCTGAATTCGACAAGTATAAGTACAGAAATATTGTCATTGTCTTTTATCTTTCTCCATGGCCAAGTGATTAAGTCACTGTCTATACAAGTTTGCCGGACCACAGTTCGAGTCCCGGCCGGTCACAAGCTCTTGTCTTTGTGTGATTTCACCTGGGACTCTGATCCCGAGGTCGTTAAGAGAATCCAGACATTAATGTATCAAAAATATATGGATTATTTGAATATGAAAAACATGTCTAAATGGGCAAAATTTATCATTAATCGAATGCCAAGTAACAAACTACCAATTAACTACAATGGTGAAGATGGGTTGATTTCAATTCTAAGTACAAAATCCTGAATTTGACAGGTATAAGTACAGAAGAATTGTCATTGTCTTTTATCTTTCTTCGTGGCCAAGTGGTTAAGTCACTGTCTATACAAGTTTGCCGGACCAGGGTTCGACTCCCGGCCGGTCACAAGCTCTTGTCTTTGTGTAATTTCGCCTGGGGCTCTGATCCCGAGGTCGTTAAGAGAATCCAGACATTAATGTATCAAAAATATATGGCTTACTTTAATATATATATATATATATATATATATATATATATATATATATATATATATATATATATATATATATATATATATATATATATATATATATATATATATATATATATATATATATATATATATATATATATATATATATATATATATATATATTTATATATATATATATATTGTATTGTCACAAGCTCTTGTCTTTGTGTGATTTCGCATAGGGCTCTGACCCGAGGTCGTTAAGAGAATCCAGACAATAATGTATAAAAAATATATGGTTTATTTGAATATGAAAAACACGTCTAAATGTGCAAAACTTATCATTAATCGAATGCCAAGTAACAAACTACCAATTAGCTACAATGGTGAAGATGGGTTGATTCCAATTCTAAGTACAAAATCCTGAATTTGACAGGTATGAGTATAGAAGAATTGTCTTTGACTTTTATCTTTCTTCGTTGCCAAGTGGTTAAGTCACTGCCTATACAAGTTTGCCGGACCAGGGTTCGACTCCCAGCCGGTCACAAGCTCTTGTCTTTGTGTGATTTCGCCTGGGGCTCTGATCGCGAAGTCGTTAAGAGAATCCAGACATTAATGTATCAAAAATAT
>NC_090732.1:115135654-115148154 GCF_036898095.1 Palaemon carinicauda
TTCACTGATTTTCAGAGCTGCTACCTTTCGAAGCACCATATATTTAATAAATCGTTATTTGGGCTAGATAAGGATATAAAGTTTTATGTCAATTGAATTTTTAAACCAGTAGATATTCTGATCTCCTACTATCACTAACGCATACTTAGAGAAAATACAGAAATAGCTACCTTTTTCCTTCGTTGTAAGGATGGGTAATGAGCTAAATATTCAATTAATTTGATAAATGAAAGCATTTATTTACTGTATCTTTGTAGGAGAATAAATGCAATACCCTTTTATTCTATTTCTTCTTGTAGTATAGAGCTTTTATCTATTTTTTTCAATAGTCTCTTGTCCATTAAACAGGGAAATACATTTTGTTTTCCTTTCTTCTGGGTAGCAAGAGCACCAGTATTCTTCAGATGCATAAAAAATAAAAAGTTCCTCAAACAAAAAGAAAAAAAAACTCATATCTGATATACTTTAGTGAATGCAACTATATAAAAAACAATAAAACTATAAAGAAAAATATCAAATTAAAATAATAAGAAAATGGCGAAATATTTTGTCAATTGGTTTCAGGCTACAATCATCTATATACTTTTTACATGATACAACATTTACTTTGGATTTTAATGCTTACTTGGTTAAAATGCAGGTGGGGATTGTCAAAACGCTCTCAATACTTTATAATAAGCTAACGCTAGCTTATGAAGAATATTTCACCAAAAAGGCAGTTTGTTGTTTAAATTGTGTGGAGAAGAAATCTGGTACAAGATGTGTTATCGTGATATTTAAAACAATGTTAGCTGCAAGAGCTTACATAGCTTATTTGATCATTTTATCAGAACAGCGTGTTAAGACTGGCGATAGGATGCACTTCCATCTTCAGTATAAAACATTTTTATAGCAATACTCAAATAGACTTTCTATAACAATACTCTATCTGTCTCTTATAGAGAGCTCTCTTTCATACTCTTTTCACAACAAACATGCAATATCAGTTCATTAATCAATATAATATATCCTGCTTACCAAGAAACAAACATCAAATGACTTTAATAATTAAGAGAAAAGACTTTTAGTTTTCAAGGTTTATAAAGATTATGCAATTAACATATAGAAATTCAGTTAAAAGAGAAATCAAAGAATTCCAAATATTCGTTCTGGAAAAATTGGAAGCCGATTCTTGTATTTAAACTATCATTGGGGTTTATTTTGACAAAAAATATCAGAAACTTTTATTAACACAGTTATTACAATGAATGTTGATATTACCCATTCACTCAGCGTTTCGAAGGCTCAACACATATCAAAGTCAAACTTACACCATTTCAATTGAAATTAGCCATATTTAACAAACAAATGATCATCAACTATCTGAATATTCCTTGATCCTCTTTAGGAAACAAAGAAAATATTCCTTGCCAAGATTATGTTCAATAATAGAATTTACTATTATGTTGAACAAAGTCTCTCCTTACAATGTTTATGTCGTTCGTTGCCCTAAATCAGATTCGAAATATTTTCATTATGATCTTCCAAAATAAAGTTTTGTCAAAGGTGCTGTGCGGTCTCCAAGGACTTTCCTGCCAGAGACTTGACCAAAGAATTCAATGTGACCATAAACACCAAAGAAATATTGTTTCCTCTTCTCTAGGGCCAGTGTATCAACGTGCAAAACACGGACCCATAAGTTCAGGCTCATTTGAACTTACCACAGCACCTCAATGGTTGAAAATCACCCTCTATAGGTGACATCATGCACAACGTCCTATAAAGGAACCATCCTATCAGGTATTCAGCGTCCCTACGCCACAACCACCATTCGTGATCAAAGGCATATAAACAATGCTCCACTCGCCTGCACAAGGCTAGGGAGGAGGGAGGGTTATGGAGACAATACAGCACCTACCAAAATAAGTTCCTTCTTCGTCTAAACTTCTTTCTTTTGAGTTAAAATGGTGTGTGATCTACAAGGACTTAGTACCAGAGCATTAATAAGTGTCTCGTGCCCAGTTCACGAAAGCTGCCTGCAACCAAGCAAAACCTACAACACATACACTCACTCCAAGGTTATGAAGAAAAACTGACAAGCCTGACTCTTTCCCAACATTCCATTACTCTATTTCTTCTGAAGGGCCTGCCTGACTTGGTCCTTCTTTTCAGATTACCCCTGCAGGGATCTTGGATATGTCAAGAACCATACATGAATTTGGCACAGCTTAAATTTGTTTCAGGTAGTATTTATCAAAAACCCTATGTCCAGACCAAGCAGTAAAATCCTGGATGTTCTGAAATTGCACATTAGCAAAAAACACTAGAGACGAGGGAACTTTATTTTTCTCATATAGTGAGATGTAGGGATGGTAATGAGGTGAGTTTTTTTTAATTATAAGGTCATAAAAATATGGATGGCTCCTGTTGAAAGGAACTTGTTAGTCTGGATATTTTGAAAAAAACAATAAAACAACTTTCTGAAGCCATGGTTCTCTATAAATACAATTTTAAGGTCGACACAGAACAGAGGTTACTATCTCTTAACTCTAGAGCCGGATCCCATTTTTGAAGAGGCTTTTCATTTTTAGCTAGAAAAGGGAGCCTCGCGTATCTAAGTAAAAGACGATTTGGGATTATTTTATTGAATTCCAGGTCCCCCTGAAAGCCTACCAGTTCACTGATTCTTGCTAGAGGCTAAAGCTATTAAAAATATATGTTTATACAAAAGTTTGTTAAGGGGGATAGTGGAATTATATAATATATCCAAAAACTCAAGAACCCTATCCTGATACCAAGAACCACAGGAGTAGGTGGAGATTCTCTATGCAAAGAAAATGACTGGCTGATCTTATGAGATCCATGTCAAAGGTACAATAGAGAGGTTCTGATAAAAAATGATGTATATGACAGTACAGTCGATGGCTGGAGCTTTCTTTCCTCTAAGAAATGGACCAGGAAGGAAGCCGAGATGCAATGGCCGACTCCTTACAAAGGACATCCATGTTTTCCACAGATTGGTATTGTCTTGTGGATGAAGACCTCTTGCATGCAATTAAATAATTCATATTGTGTGCTGAGAAATCTTTCTCGGAAATACGGGAGAGATAATTGAAGAAAGGAGGTTCGGGGTCAGAAACAACGAAGCAAGGGTAATCTGCACACTAAAATAGGTGTCTCAGGCTCTGAGGCAGTAGATACCAAGGGCTGGTGGGCCAAAGTGGTGCTATTAGCAAAGCTGTTGTTGAAAAATCCAGAAGGATATTAAAATCCTTTGAAATCAAACTCGGAGGAAACCAATAGATCAATGACCATCTGTTCCAATATAAATTTAGAGCATCTCTTGCCACTGCTCGAGAGTCCACATTCGGAGCTTCATGTAATGGAAACAGGTCTATTTGGAAATCCAAATCTAGCTCCAAACCTCCTAAAATGAACTCTGGCCTAGGGTCTATTCCATGTGCAGGACTCTTTACCTGGATAGCGCATCCACCAGATGACTGACAGTAACAGTTTTAAAATGCTAATTTGAATATCAACAAAATTAGACAAGTACGCTATATTTTAGGTGCTTCGAATGTTATTGATGACGATACTATGTTGAGTGAACCCAACAGATAGAGGGGTGATATTAGCACATTTCTCCCCTGAAAAAAAAACTTCATAATAGGAGGGGTTACTGCACTGAGAATTCTTGAGTAGGATCCAGCCCCCCTCTCCTGAGGCAAGAGATAGCCACCAAGTCGTTTATGAAGATCAATAAATGTGAGTTCCTTCTTGGACCCATTCTCTTCAAGGACAGGAAAACTGCCATTACTTCCAACTCATTTATGTGAAATGCTGCATACTGAGGGGATTATTTCTCAAACACGAAGGTCTCCTCTTATTTATCTCCCCAAACATGGCAAGGATGCATCTGAATGAGTACTCATGGTAATTGAGGCAGGAACACATGGGACTGATGTAACCAAGGAATTTGGCGTCATCTCTGGCTGAGCAATAAAGCCAGGTGGTCCCAAAACCCCTACTGTGCAGCCCTTCTCCACACCAAATTGGTTTCTTTCAAAGTGTTCTTTAACACCGTATTGACTATCGAGGCAAACTGAAGAAGCCCCAAAATCTTCTACAGTTACTACCTGGACGAAAGCAGTTTGAAAAAAAGAATCTGTCCTTGTTTACTCTGCCGAAATGCTTTTGTAAAGCTTAGTGTAACATTCACTACATTCCATTTGCTACCTAACAACTGAAATATCCTTCTCTAAATTAGCCTTGCCTTTGCAAAGTTGATCAGGAAACCCAGGCCCTGAAAAACCTGCAAAACCTGATTGTGTATTTGAGGCAAGATTCTTTGGTCTCCGCCAAAATCCGACAATCGTCTACATAAGCTATGCTTTGAACTCCTTGCAACTGCAGGTGTTTAATCACTGCCTTTAAAAGATTTGTAAACACTCTTGGGGCTATATTGAGGCCAAATGGCATTGATTTGAGCCTGTACACTACCCTCCTGAGTCGAAATCCTAGGTAAGGTCAGAAGTGGTGGGCAATAGGGACATGCCAATAAGCATATTTTAGATCTGTAGTACAGGTCGAAGCCTCTCAGTGTAGTAATTGGTTGGTATAGAAGACGGTCATCGTTTTAAATGGATCACACCTCATGTGTTTTGTTGAAGTGAGGCAGGCCGTGGACCAGTCTTCTCTCTAGCACGTCTTTCTTCGGTGAATTTTAGAAACCTCTACCTTTCTATGACTCCATTCTTCAGTATCTTTCTTACAAAGGAGGTGAGTTCTAGGGTTCTGCCCTGATGAAGCTTGTGGTGAGAAGGGAGTTTTACTAACCACGACCAACTGATACCAGTTAAGACTATACATTATGTCCATTGAGAAAAGGTCCAACGTTCCTGAAAATGGAGAGGACCAACAACCCAAAGCTCCTCATTAACGAGATTATCTGCCACTATGTGGTTTACAAGCACCTTTGCTTCCCTTGGATGATCTCCAATGGCCTCTCCTTGCTCTAAAATCAAAGTTTGACTGGCCTTGTTATAAGGTCTCACCTTGAGAGTAGTAGTTTTCCTTGTTGAAACTTCGGTGTAAGTCGAGGCTTGGGATAGGAAATAGAAGCTGGTCTCTTTGCGGGATGTTGCTGAGCCTGCTGCTGAAATGAAGCCTTCTCTTCAAGGAAGGATAAAATCCTTTCCTCCATTTTTCCAGAAGTGACCAGATCATTACCTACACCTTAGCTTTGTCTTCGTCCACTAGAGCTTAGGGGAAGAGCAATTTGCATAGTGGATTGGTGTAAAAAATTCTTCTACCTCTACTTTTTCCGATTCAGAGGCAGCAAGTCATGGCCCTTAACCTTGAACTTGGAACTAATAAAGTTCTGCAAGGCTTACTCAGCAACTTATTCAGTAACTTAACTACCGCCGAAGTGGCCATGGCAAACACTAAGTTGAACTAGGTCTGCCAAGAACTAAATTCCGCAGACTATAAAGTGATCTTGGACTAAAGGGAAATAGTGCCTCAATAAATTGGTACCAACCTGAGCGTCCCAATTTGTATGGATAAAAACTTCACAAAACCCTTTTAGTTCTGTGAAGCCTTCAAACTTATTAGAGTATACTCTCAAAAAGGGGGTACACTCTTTGGGCAAGTTAAAATCTCCTTTAAGTTGCACCGTCACTCACTAAGAAGCTAATTTTGCCAATTTGATATTTCCGGCCAGCTACTGTCATTCTGACCACTAAAGCAAACTGTGGTCAAGACAAATATCCAAAGCATCTAATACTGCTTCTTCTAAGGTATTGAGAGCAGCCTTATATGATATCAGAACAACCTCCTTTGGAGTTGGTAAGGATAATACCCTAGATGGATCTTTGAATCTCCATATTCAAGTCCAAAAATACTGCCAGGTTATAAAATTCATTATCATCGAGTGGTAAATCCATAAACTTACACCGAAAAATAGTCTACCTAGGCCAAAACGTCTATCCATCACAGGATCTCCAAGGGTTACCTACAAAATCCCCTTCCTCTACATATAATGTCCTGTTTAATCCGGAAGTAATAAAAAAATTTCAGGATCAAACAAGGGATTATTGGAATATTTAACTTTGCCCTTTTCAATCTAAATCAACTTGGTGTTAATGAAGATGTAAACAAAGATTAAAATGTCTGTCTAAATATTTTGACACTCTTAACCAAAGACAATGTAATTGCTTGCTTATTGATTAACAAACATAAGCCATATTTTGTTAAATTTATTCACACTCTGGTAATTCGAAAGGTTTTAATTCTTTTAAGAAAGACAAAATCAAAATGTTTCAATTATCTATGCAAAGGCAATGCAAACCATCTTGATTGTTTTAAATGAAATACTCCGAGGTGTCTCTATGATCTTTAGAAAAATTATGTAATCCTCTTTTATGAACACGGAATAAACTGTCTCGATCATTTACACACAAGCAGACTAAAACATCTTGAATCAACAAATACGATAATGTAACAAGCAATTCTGGGAAAACGAACCACGTCTCGTTTTATGAAGACTGCTTGGCCAATGCTTCTTGATAACCGGATAAATAAGAAAATGAATTTTCTTGACCATTACCAAAAGAATCTGATCCTCTTTACACACCCTATCAAACATACAAAATCTAAATGTATCTAATTATTTCCATAACAACATTCCAAAATGAATTGATCATTGTGAACAGACAGTTGACCAAATTGTCATATTTGAAGATAATCCAAACTATCTTAACTAACGAAAATATTTCATCAAATCCTATAAAGACACTACCAAATACAATATTGAATTTTAACATACAAAAAATTAATAATTATTTTCCCTTTCACATAAGTTGGAGAAATTTTAATCTTTTTCCATTAGCCAAAGCAATGGTAAAAATTCCAACTAGAGCCTGACCATCATTATCAAACAAAGGCTGACTAAAATGTCCCATTTACTTCCACAAAATAAATCTTTAGAGCATTGATTTTCATGACTAAATGAAGACAAAAACGTCTAGTTCGTTGTCACAGAATAAAGTTTGAAGAATATTGATTAGCTTTAATACAATGATTACTACAAATGTTACGGTGTCATGTGAAGATGATCTTTGTATTCTAAACAAAAGAGGAGTCAAAGAGATCTTCCACTACAACCCGAACGATTTGAAAGACTTGATCATCTTTAACAAAGACTGTGATACGACTAATATGCTGTGGTGTGATTCCGTAACGACGTGCCATTGTATTTACTGTTCAGCTTTAAGTGTGATAATTTGAGGCTTTCATGGCACCCACAAAGGGACCCGGTGCCATTTGTCGTAGCAGACGCTGCTATTAATTTTATTAGTGGGCAATTACGAAGAATCATAGTACGGCACAGATAGGTCTATTCCCTGCTTTAGAATCTAGAGAGAAATTCAAGGCGAAATTTAAGATATACGAGTCACGCAGTACTCGCAGGATAGGGAGTTTCCTTATCAAAAGAATACTTTGAAAGGATATATTTTTAGAATCTTACACCCGGGAAGGAAACCAGAATTTTATCATTAAATTTTTGGGCCATTTCATTTGATTTGTGAAAATTAAAGTAAAGAGATAATATTATACTCGTTAAATTCCCGAAATAGTTTCTTAAACTGTGATTAAAGTTTGGATAATAATAATAATAATAATAATAATAATAATAATAATAATAATAATAATAATAATAATAATAATAATAATAATAAAACCTAATGACTTTCCAATATACAAACTTCTTTTAGGGTTAATCGTCATATGCCCTCTATATTTGTGGGGATTCTCCATAACTGACTAACTACACCTACATTTTTACGCCAACATATCAATTCTACAAAACTGCACCATAATTGAATTTCACTTGATTGATACGAGGACACTCAATCATTATAACCACATGTAAAAATTCAATCAAGTATATATATATATATATATATATATATATATATATATATATATATATATATATATATATATATTTATTATTACTATCCAAGCTACAACCCTAGTTGGAAAAGCAAGATGCTATAAGCCCAGGGGCTCCAACAGGGAAAAATAGCCCAGTGAGGAAAGGAAATAAGGAAATAAATAAATGAAGAGAACAAATTAACAATAAATCATTCTAAAATAAGTAACTACGTCAAAACAGACATGTCATATATAAACTATTAACAACATCAAAAACAAATATGTCATAAATAAACTATAAAAAGACTCATGTCCCCCTGGTCAACAAAAAAGCATTTGCTCCATCTTTGAACTTTTGAAGTTCTACTGATTCAACCACCCGATTAGGAAGATTATTCCACAACTTGGTAACACCTGGAATAAAACTTCTAGAGTACTGCGTAGTATTGAGCCTCGTGATGGAGAAGGCCTGGCTATTAGAATTAACTGCCTAACTAGTATTACGAACTGGATAGAATTGTCCAGGGAGATCTGAATGTAAAGGATGGTCAGATTTATGACAAATCTTATGCAACAAGCATAATGAACTAATTGAACGATGGTGCCAGAGATTAATATCTAGATCAGGAATAAGAAATTTAATAGACCGTAAGTTTCTGTCCAACAAATTAAGATGAGAATCAGCAGCTGAAGACCAGACAGGAGAACAATACTCAAAACAAGGTAGAATGAAAGAATTAAAACACTTCTTCAGAATAGATTGATCACCGAAAATCTTGAAAGACTTTCTCAATAAGCCTATTTTTTGTGCAATTGAAGAAGACACAGACCTTATATGTTTCTCAAAAGTAAATTTACTGTCGAGAATCACACCTAAAATTTTGAAAGAGTCTAATATATATATATATATATATATATATATATATATATATATATATATATATATATATATATATATATATATATATATACATGATATTCTATTGTGCTCAGAAACTTTGGTTTCTAATATGAGGCACTCAACTGGGCTCCTTATAACTGGTTTTAAGAAACCAATAATGTTGAAACGTGATAGCATCCCTAGGGCCAGGGGAATGGCGGTGTATATTAGGACCGAGTACCCTGCTATCAATGGGGATGTCATGAGATTCAGGTAATAGAACTTTTATTTGTGTTCGATCTACCGAAGTCCCGACAAAGATGATTCTATCTTCGATTGTCTTCTTACCATTATGGCTAAGATAAAAGATGATAGAAAGGCTTCTTTTGTCTTTATTGGTGATTTTAATGCTCACCATAGGGAGTGGTTAACTTCTATATCTCCTACCGATCGCCATGGCTTCAGAGCTTTAGACTTTGCCTCTGAATCACCCTGTGAGCAAATCATAAATGATGCTACTCTCTTTGCATCAATTCCATCCCCTGAATGTAGATCAGGGATTGTGAATCCCTTAATAGAGATTTAGCTAAAATTAGTGCATGGTGCAAATTATGGGGAATGAAGTTGAATCCTAACAAAACTCAAAGTATGATTGTAAGTGGGTCAAGGACGGTGACTCCTCAACATCCCGATCTCAGTATAGATAATGTTTCTTTAAATTTGTATGACTCTTTTAAAATTTTAGGTGTGATTCTCGACAGCAAATTTACTTTTGAGAAACACATTAGGTCTGTGTCTTCTTCAATTGCACAAAAAATAGGCTTATTGAGAAAGTCTTTTAAGATTTTCGGTGATCAATCTTTTCTGAAGAAGTGTTTTAATTCTTTCATTCTTTCATTTCGAGTATTGTCCTCCTGTCTGGGCTTCAGCTGCTGATTCTCATCTTAATTTGTTGGACAGAAACTTACGGTCTATTAAATTTCGTATGCCTGATCTAGATATTAATCTTTGGCACCGTCGTTCAATTAGTTCATTATGCATATTGCTAAGATTTTTCATAACTCTGACCATCCTTTACATTCAGATCTCCCTGGACAATTCTATCCTGTTCGTAATACTAGTTAGGCAGTTAATTCTAATAGCCAGGCCTTCTCCATCATGAGGCTCAATACTATACAGTATTCTAGAAGTTTTAATCCAGCTGTTACCAAGTTGTGGAATGATCTTCCTAATCGGGTAGTTGAATCAGTAGAACTTCAAAAGTTCAAAGTTAGAGCGAATGTTTTTATGTTGACAAGGCTAACATGAGTCTTTTTATAGTTTATATATGTCATATCTGTTTTTGACGTTGTTAATAGTTTATATAGGACATATCTGTTTTGACGTTGTTACTGTTTTTAGTATGATATTTTGTTAATTTATTCTCATCATTTATTTATTTCCTTATTTCCTTTCCTCACTTGGCTATTTTTCCTTTGTTGGAGTCCTTGGGCTTGTAGCATCTTACTTTTCCAAAAAGGGTTGTAGCTTAGCTAGTAATAAGAATGATAATATATATATATATATATATATATATATATATATATATATATATATATATATATATATATATATATATATATATATGCATACATACATATACCAAGGCACTTCCCACAATTTTTGGGGGTAGCCGACATCGAAAAAATGAAACAAAAAAAGGGGACCTCTCATCTCTACATTCCTCCCAGCCTGACAAGGGACTCAACCGAGTTCGGCAGGTACTGCAAGGGTGCCACATGCCACCCTCCCCCATTACCCACCAAAGATGAAGCTTCATAACGCTGAATCCCCTACTGCTGGTACCTCTGCGGTCATCCAAGGCACTGGAGGAAGCAGCAGGGCCTACCAGAACTGCATCACAATCACTTGCTATTCATTCTTATTTCTAGCACGCTCTCTTGTCTCTCTCACATCTATTCTCCTATCACCCAGAGCTTTCTTCACTCCATCCATCCACCCAAACCTTGGCCTTCCTCTTATACTTCTCCCATCAACTCTTGCATTCATCACCTTCTTTAACAGACAGCCATTTTCCATTCTCTCAACATGGCCAAACCACCTCAACATATTCATATCCACTCTAGCTGCTAACTCATTTCTTATACCCGTTCTCACCCTCACCACTTTGTTCCTAACCCTATCTACCCGAGATACACCAGCCATACTCCTTAGACACTTCATCTCAAACACATTCAATTTCTGTCTATCTGTCACTTTCATTCCCCACAACTCCGATCCATACATCACAGTTGGTACAATCACTTTCTCATACAGAACTCTCTTTACATTCATGCCCAACCCTCTATTTTTTACTACTCCCTTAATTGCCCCCAACACTTTGCATCTTTCAATCACTCTCTGACGTACATCTTCTTCCACTCCACCATTTGCTGCAACAACAGACCCCAAGTACTTAAACTGATCCACCTCCTCTAGTAACTCTCCATTCAACATGACATTCAACCTTGCACCACCTTCCCTTCCCGAACATCTCATAACCTTACTCTTACCCACATTAACTCTCAACTTCCTTTACTCATACACCATTCCAAATTCTCTTCCTCGCCTGCAACCAGTACAGTATCATCCGCAAACAACAACTGATGTACCTCCCATTCATGGTCATTCTCGTCTACCAGTTTCAATCCTCGTCCAAGCATACGAGCATTCACCTCTCTCACCACTCCATCAACATACAAGTTAAACAACTACGGTGACATCACACATCCCTGTCTCAGCCCCACTCTCACCAGAAACCAATCGCTCACTTCATTTCCTATCCTAACACATGATTTATTAACTTTCCAGAAACTTTTCACTACTTGCAACAACCTTCCACCAACTCCATATAACCTCATCACATTCCACATTGCTTCCCTATCAACTCTATTATAGGCTTTCTCCAGATCCATAAACGCAACGTACACCTCCTTATCTTTTGCTAAATATTTCTCGCATATCTGCCTAACTGTAAAAATCTGATTCATACAACCCCTACCTCTTCTAAAACCACCCTGAACTTCTAAGATTGCATTCTCTGTTTTATCCTTAATCCTGTTAATCAGTACTCTACCATACACTTCTCCAACTACACTCAACAAACTAATACCCCTTGAATTACAACACTCGTGCATATCTTCCTTAACCTTATATAGTGGTACAATACACGCACAAATCCAATCTACTGGTACCATTGACAACACAAAACACATATTAAACAATCTCACCAACCATTCAAGTACAGTCACACCCCCTTCCTTCAACATCTCCGCTCTCACACCATCCATACCAGATGCTTTTCCTACTCTAGTTTCATCTAGTGCTCTCCTCACTTCCTCTCTTGTAATCTCTCTCTCATTCTCATCTCCCATCACCGGCACCTCAACACCTTCAATAGCAATTATATCTGCCTCCCTATTATCCTCAATATTTAGTAAACTTTTTAAAATATTCCGCCCACCTTTTCCTTGCCTCTTCTCCTTTTAACAACCTTCCATTTCCATCTTTCACTGTCAATTCAATTCTTGAACCAGCCTTCCTTACTCTCTTCACTTCTTTCCAAAATTTCCTCTTATTCTCTTCATATGAATGACCCAATCCCTGGCCCCACCTCATGTCAGCTGCCCTCGTTGCCTCACTTACCTTGTGCTTTACTTCCACA
>NC_090732.1:115166990-115186990 GCF_036898095.1 Palaemon carinicauda
CACAAAAAATTGGCTTATTGAGAAAGTCTTTTAAGATATTTGGTGATCAATCTATTCTGAAGAAGTGTTTTAATTCTTTTATTCTACCTTGTTTTGAGTATTGTTCTCCTGTCTGGTCTTCAGCTGCTGATTCTCATCTTAACTTGTTGGACAGAAACTTACGGTCTATTAAATTTCTTATTCCTGATCTAGATATTAATCTCTGGCACCGTCGTTCAATTAGTTCATTATGCATGTTGCATAAGATTTTTCATAACTCTGACCATCCTTTACATTCAGATCTCCCTGGACAATTCTATCCTGTTCGTAATACTAGGCAGGCAGTTAATTCTAATAGCCAGGCCTTCTCCATCACGAGGCTCAATACTATGCAGTACTCTAGAAGTTTTATTCCAGCTGTTACCAAGTTGTGGAATGATCTTCCTAATCGGGCTGTTGAATCAGTAGAACTTCAAAAGTTCAAAGTGGGAGCAAATGCTTTTTTGTTGACCAGGCGGACATGAGTCTTTTTATAGTTTATATATGACATATTTGTTTTTGACGTTGTTAGTAGTTTGTATATGACATATCTGTTATGACATTGTTACTTTTTTTAGAATGATTTATTGTTAATTTGTTCTCTTCAGTTATTTATTTCCTTATTTCCTTTCCTCACTGGGCTATTTTTCCCTATTGGAGCCCCTGGGCTTATAGCATCTTGCTTTTCCAATTAGGGTTGTAGCTTGGATAGTAATAATAATAATAATAACAATGATAAGGTTTATTTATTTGGTATATTATATTTTCATTTTATGCCACGTGGCTGTTATGGAAACTGGTCTGCCACTTGTTTTACCAAACAAGAAAACAAAATACCTTTAAATTATCTGATTTTAAAGGAAAATGTGGCATTAAAAGTATATAATCTGGATTTCAGCTTTATTTATCTAGTGATTTTTTATATAATGTAAATTTAATACGAAATTACTCTTAACATTAAACAATAGAGATATTTATGACTATCTAGAAAAGACAAAAGCTGCCAGAAGTTTTTATAATTTTAGATTTTTACCAGTTTCTATTTCAAGAATTTAATATATTAAGGTTGGAACTTAAAGAAAATATAATAATTATCATATACGTTTTAAATGTAATTGATTATAAAGAGCACATCTTGCATAAAAATACCTTTGCATAATTGTTAAAGGTATCTCGGATAGTTACTTTTACTGTCAGTAGGGGTCCTTACCATCGCAGTGCCCATGAATTTCTTGGGATTACAACCCTAATAGAATATATAAATACTGAAAAATCATTGAATAGATTAGACAGCCAATATCTTAGGAATTCGGTTTTAATGTTACAATAAGCAGTCAGATGATTTCTTTTGTAGTATTTTAATACTTTATTTTGGTTTCCCTGTTAGAAAATCGTCTGCCAACAGAAAATCTAGATTTTATTATATATCAGATCAAGTATAGTTCTTTCCAGTGTTGTATATGCATTATTGGTTAATTTTATTCAATTTCAAAAGAATACATAGTCTGTAAAACGATGTTTTAATGTTATATAAGCTTATAAAGAAGGTCTCTCAGTTATGTCTCTTGCTTTGTGTTCATATGTAACATTGGACACGTAAAAACACACGATCTTTAGATAGTATTTTGTTCAACCAAATTTTAATTCCATTGCATCTTTAAGGTTAATTTGTTGTATACATTATAATTTCATTTTATGCCACGTGGCATTATGGAAACTGGTCTGCCACTTATTTTACCAAAGAAGAAAATGAAATACCTTTAAGGTATCTTATTTTGAAGAAAAATATGACATTAATGATATAAAGACTGTATCTACATTTTATTTATCTAGTAATAATTTATAAAATATATATTTTATATGACACTTTTATAAACATTAAACAATAGATATATTCATGACTAATCTAGAAATGGGAGAAGTTGCTAGCATTTTTTTTAGAAAATGTATATTTTTACCAGTTTTTATCCCAGGAATCCAGTATACTACGAATGCCAATGAAATAGACACAATTTCTATGATATACGTAGCAAATTTCATTCATCATATTGAACACGTCTTGCACAAAATACCTTTGCATAATTCACTAAGTTGAGATTTATTATTAGCATAATTAGTTATGTTTGCTGTCAGTAGGTGTCCATACCATCGCAGTGTCCATGAATTTCGTGAAATTATAAGCTTTAAATAGAAAATAAACATCTATAAATAATGAAATACAATAAACAGCTCGTATTTCAAAATATTCAAAATTAACGTGATATAAAACAATTGGATGAACTCTTCTGCATTATCTAATTACTTTAGTTTTTCCCTATTAGAGAATCGTCTGCCAGCACAAATCTAGATTTGTTTAATGTTTCAGGTTAAATATATCACTTTTTAGTGTTGGATATTCATTATTTATTGATTATAATTAATTATAAGATAATGTATTCCATTTATAGGACTAGAAAGCAGTCCCTGAAAAGTTTGTCAGTCAACTTTCTTGTTACTATTCATAATCAAGTTATGAAATATAATTCCACTTTTACTGTACTGTCCATGGTGTATAAAAAAATAAGTTTTATTTTATAATTTACAGGAGCAAATCGTAGATACGAAAATATATCATATTTTTTTCCCGAGATTCTCGAAAGTCACTAAGTCAGTGTTGCCAGATATCGGAATTTATCCCTAGATTTGGGGATTTCGGATGTCTGACGGGGATATTCTGTACCAATTTGTTGCAATTAGTTTTTTTTTGCACTTATATGCAGTATAATGAATAATTTCTATAATACTAAGCCATACGTGACCAGAAGAAAATATATTTGTGAAAATTGGGATTTTTTATTATGAGTTTTAGGAATTTGTACAGTAGTAGATCTCAAAGAGTTGTTGTTGATGGGCACCATAGTGAGTATAGAAATGTGATATCCGGTGTTCCACAGGGTAGTGTTCTTGGCCCATTACTTTTCATACTATATACACATGACATGTGGTTTGGCCTAGAAAATAAGCTTGTTGCATATGCAGATGATGCTACTCTCTTTGCATCAATTCCATCCCCTGAATGTAGATCTGGGGTTGGTGAATCCCTTAATAGAGATTTAGCTAGAATTAGTGCATGGTGCAAATTATGGGGTATGAAGTTGAATCCTAACAAAACTCAAAGTATGATTGTAAGTAGGTCAAGGACGGTGGCTCCTCAACATCCGGATCTCAGTATTGATAATGTTTCTTTAAATTTGTATGACTCTTTCAAAATTTTAGGCGTGATTCTTGACAGCAAATTTACTTTTGAGAAACATATAAGGTCTGTGTCTTCTTCAATTTCACAAAAAATTGGCTTATAGAGAAAGTCTTTTAAGATATTTGGTGATCAATCTATTCTGAAGAAGTGTTTTAATTCTTTTATTCTACCTTGTTTTGAGTATTGTTCTCCTGTCTGGTCTTCAGCTGCTGATTCTCATCTTAATTTGTTGGACAGAAACTTACGGTCTATTAAATTTCTTATTCCTGATCTAGATATTAATCTCTGGCACCGTCGTTCAATTAGTTCATTATGCATGTTGCATAAGATTTTTCATAACTCTGACCATCCTTTACAGTCAGATCTCCCTGGACAATTCTATCCTGTTCGTAATACTAGGCAGGCAGTTAATTCTAATAGCCAGGCCTTCTCCATCATAAGACTCAATACTACGCAGTACTCTAGAAGTTTTATTCCAGCTGTTACCAACGACAAGAGTAACAAAGGTGTAAACACGTGTGTTCTGATAATTATAAAGCCGCTAGAATAACATAACATAACCAAGCTCAAAATATATTAAACATGGTACCTAAGAGAGAATCAGTGAAAGGTGCAGTGGGTGTGAGTGTGAGAAGGAAGGAAGTGAAAGGGGCAAAAGGAGAGGAAGAATATTCAAGTGACTCTGACCATGAAGAAAGGATGGCTGGTCCAAATGACTGCGGATGGTGCAAAAAAGGGGTAAGATCGAACCAAGAAGCGATATAATGTGATTTGTATGATGTATGGTTTCACATAGGCTGTGGTCAATTAGAAAGGAGTGAATTTAAGAAAATCAGTGAATCTAAACATGCCCGATGGTTCTGTGGTAGGTGCAGGGGGGATTTCAAAAACTTGAAGGCAGAAAACAAGAAACTTAGGAAACAGTATGATGAGCTCAGGGATAATTTCATAGGACTGCAGGATACGGTAGATGAGTTAAAAAAGGAGATTAGGTCATTGGTGGATAATAATATGATAGGAACGGGTCAGCTGACAAGAGAAGAAGTTAGGGAGGAAGTCAGGGCAGAGATGATAGAAATAAGGGAAAAGGAGAAAAAAGAAAAACAATATAGTAATTTTCAATATAAAAGAAAGTACAAAAGTTGATAATAATGAAAAGCTGAGAGATGATTTTGATAAATGTGGGAGTTTGATTATTGTCGAGTTAGGAATGAATGATGTGGAAATTGAAGAAGTGGGTAGGTTAGGCAAACCAAGGGAAGAGAGAGAGGAACAAAGACAAAAACCAAGGCCCCTGCTAGTTAAGCTTAAAAGCACTAAGGAAAAATGGGGAATAATTGCAAGGGGCAAACACCTCAGGAAATCAACAAAAGAGGAGTTGAGACAAGTTTTCATTGCACCTGACCTCACTTTTAGGGAAAGGGAAAAAGAAAGGAAGTTGCTAGAGGAATTGAGAGAGAAAAAAGAAAATGGAGAACAGGGGTGGTACATAAAGAGAGGAGAACTAGTAAGAAACGACAATTTTCGTCAAGAAGCAAACGCAAGCAGAGCGAATTAGGAAAGGTATAAATTTAGACAAAAAAGTTAACCAATGTATAAGAATATGCCTGTTAAATATCCAAGCACTAACCAAGCAGAAATTAATAGAAATAGAAAACGAGATGAACACAAATAAAGTCCATATATTTTGTTTGACAGAAACGCACCAAAAAATAGATAAAATACAGCTGAGTAAAGGTCTGTTAAAGTTAGAAAAAAGAAGGGATTTTAAAGACAAAAAGGGTGGAGGGTTAATGTTAATTTTTAAAAACAATAACATCACTGAAGTAGAGGAAATAGAAACCAAACATAGCGATATAATAATGGTACAGTGCAAAATCCACAGCTTAGTATTCCTGATAATACTGGTATATTTCGCAGCAGGAAATACAGAAGAAGATAGAAAAAGAGATCAAGAATTGAGAGTGGAATGTGAAAATTTAATACAAAAAGCAGGAGAAACAACACCTTTGCTAGTTATGGGGGATTTTAACGGCCACGTGGGTTTTCTTGGGCACCAACAAGTAGACAGAAATGGGGATATGGTGCTAGATTGGATGGGTAACCACAACCTAACACTATTAAATGGAGATGAAAGGTGCTCAGGACTATACACGTGGAATAGACAAGATCAGCATAGTGCTATTGATTTTGTACTTGCAAATAATATGCTATATAAAAAATTTAAATGTATGGAAATAGATGAAGATAAAACAGTATTAGATATATCAGATCACAACTTAATAACAGTAGAATTGGAAGCAAAAACAAATAGTGAAAATAATTACAATAAAGGGAAGTGGGAAGAAATTACATATTATAGCAGTGACGCAAAAGATATAGACGAATATGTGAAATCTATAGAGAGAAAACTTGTCAGCAAGGATGTAAAAAATATTGATGAGCTAAACATAATAATGGCAGAAATGAAACAAGAGCATTTGGCTAAAACATATAGGAGAAGGGTAACAAATGAAGGGAAGAACAAAGAACAACCTTGGGTAACCGAGGAAATAAGAAGAAAGATTAAGGAAAGAAAGGAACTTAATAGAAAAAAGAGAAATGAAAAAGATATTAGGATA
Organism: Palaemon carinicauda; assembly: GCF_036898095.1. Classification (NCBI taxonomy): domain Eukaryota; kingdom Metazoa; phylum Arthropoda; class Malacostraca; order Decapoda; family Palaemonidae; genus Palaemon; species Palaemon carinicauda. The sequence continues at coordinate 115,172,865 of NC_090732.1, forward strand.
AAAAGAGAATTAGAAGAAAAATACAATCATAAGAAGAAAGAAGTACAAATACTGGTGAAAGAGAGCATAACGTTATATGAGAAAAAGAAGACCAGGGAGATAAGAGATGATAAAAACAATAAACTATGGGAAAACATAAACAAATTAAGAAATAGCAAAGAAATAAAAAGCGAGGCAATACAATTATATGGAGAGAGCGGAAATAAATTATCAAATGAAGAGGCTAAAGAAGAATTAGTAAAATTTTGGAAAACAGTCTACAACACACATGAAAATACAATAACTGAGATCTGGAATGAGGAGGAGGAGAGTGAATACCTTGATAATTTGAGAAGAGAAAACGACATTATAACTGTAAATGAATATAGTATACCTGAACATCTAAGGGAGCATTACGATGCTGTACTTAATGTCGAAGGAATAATTAAACCCATGCCCGCCGCTGAAATGAGTAAAGGTAAATTAGAAAAATGCTTAAAACGTCTGAAGAAAGGTAAAGCAGCAGGGCCAGATGGACTAAAGCCAGACTACTACAAAGAAATGATGATGAGTGATATATGCAAGAATACACTAGTGAACTGCTACAAAGAGGAACTAGCCAGCAAAGAAAAACCCAAACGCTGGAAAGAATCCAGAACAAAAATGTTAAAAAAGAAAAACAAGCCAACAGCAAAGGAATTAAGACCTATAGCTCTCACAAATGTATCATATAAAATATACATGGCTTTTATCAAGGATGAAATAGAAAGGCATTTAAAAAGTAATAATGCCATAGAGGATAGTCAAGCGGGATTTACAGAAGGAGGAAGGATTGAGGATAATATATTCATCTTACAATACATGGTCGAAGAAACTTTCAAAAATAAGAAAAAACTCATAGTGGCCTCTTTAGATTTCAAAAAAGCTTTCGATTCCATAAAAAGGGAAGCACTGATAGAAACATTAAAGCAATACAAAGTACATACTAGTATAATTAACTCTATAGCTGAAGTGTATGTGGGAGACTCGACTACGTTAGACATAAGGGAAAGAGTAGAACAAAAATTGAGCGTAAGTAGTGGAATAAAGCAAGGCTGTACTGCCTCTACAACATTATTCAAATTAATTACCTATCAGATTATAAAACAAGTAGAAAGGGAAGGTAATGGTTTTAAAAATGATATTATAAAGCTAGTAGTATTATTTTTTGCTGATGATGTCCTAGTGCTTGCTGAGAATATAGAGGATGCTGAATTAAACATAAGGAAAGTGATAGATATAGGAAAGCAGTGTGGTTTAGACATAAATAGAGACAAAAGTAGCGTACTTATATATAATATGAAGGAGAAACCAGATAATATAGAGGGAATAAGAGTAGTAAGCAATATTAAATACCTAGGTATCAAGGTAGATGATGGTAGGAATATGTTCAAAACACAGAAAAGTGAAATGATAGTTAACCCTGGATAGGTACGGTGGGTCGTTTGCGACCCCGAGCGTCAAAAAAAAACAGGTTTTTCTCACGTGACTCACCCCTGTGACTGAATTTGTGGGTGATCGACCTGCAGGAGGTGTCTCCCCTACACGCTCTAGTAGTGTCCAGATGTGCATTGCTGTAGCTGTACTCCTTCCCCGATTTCTGAGACGCGTCGGGGTCGTTCGCGTCCGAGTTTACCCTTCTGAGGTAGTTTGCATAATTATCAAAGTTATTACGTATTATGAAATTGTCGTAGAATGGTGCAACTTGTATAGGTTATCAGTTGTGGAAAGTCTTGGTGGATTGTTTGGCTACCATGTGCATGTTTTTTTTTTTAGTTAAAATGTCGTTCATCACCATGAGGACCATTTTACCGCGAGTGCCCCTTTTTCATTTTTTTTCATTTTTTTGCCAAGTCATTTTTCCGTAAGATATTGCGAGATAGTGTCGTAAAACTTTTGCTTGTTTAGTGTTGGAAAGTGTGTCTAGATGATCTGGCTACCCATGCATGACTTTGTTTTTGTCAGATACGACGTAGTTATTGGTATATTGGGTATTTAACTGCGGTTACCAATTTCTGTTTTTTTTTCAATATTTGTAAAAATTACTACGTAGTAAGGAATTGCCGTATATTATTCATTTTTTTTTCATGTTTATGTGTTAGAAAGTGTGCCTTGATGGTTGGGCTAACACGTGCATGTCTTTTTTTTTATCTGAGATGTCGTATATTAGAATGTCGGGCATTTTACCGCGAGTGTCCCTTTTTAATTTGTTTTCATTTTTTTGCCAAGTCATTTTTCCGTAAGATATTGCGAAATAGTGTCGTAAAACTTTTGCTTTTTTAATGTTGGAAAGTGTGTCTAGATGATCTGGCTACCCATGCGTGATTTTGTTTTTGTCAGATACGACGTAGTTATTGGTATATTGGGTATTTAACTGCGGTTGCCAATTTCTGTTTTTTTTCAATATTTGTAAAAATTTACTACGTAGTAAGGAATTGCCGTATATTATTGATTTTTTTTTCTTGTTTATGTGTTAGAAAGTGTGCCTTGATGGTTGGGCTAACACGTGCATGTCTTTTTTTTTTATCTGAGATGCCGTATATTAGAATGTTGGGCATTTTTCCGCGAGTGCCCCTTTTTATTTGTTTTGCATTTTTTTGCTTAGTCATGTTACCGTAAGGAATTGGCAAGTAGTGTCGCAAAACTTATATTTTTATAGTGTTGGAAAGTGTTTCTAAATGATCTGGCTACCCATGCCTATTTTTTTTTTAGCCAGATATGGCGTATATATAAGTATGTGTTCGATTTTCCTGTGATTGCCATTTTTTCGTTTTTTCCCATTTCTTTCAAAATTACTACGTACTAAGGAACTATCACAGAGTAATATTTCATTTATATGTTTATTTGTCGGAAAATATGCCTTGATGGTTTGCCTAGCACGTGGCTGAAATTTTTTTTTTCTGAAATGCCGTATATTAGAATGGCCATTTTTTCACGAGTGCCCCTTTTTATTTGTTTTGCATTTTTTTGCTTAGTCATGTTACCGTAAGGAATTGGCAAGTAGTGTCGCAAAACTTATATTTTTATAGTGTTGGAAAGTGTTTCTAGATGATCTGGCTACCCATGCCTATCTTTTTTTTAGCCAGATATGGCGTATATATAGGTATGTGTTCGATTTTCCGGTGATTGCCATTTTTTCGTTTTTTTCCAATTCTTTCAAAATTACTACGTACTAAGGAACTATCACAGAGTAATGGTTCCTCTAGATGTTTATTTGTCGGAAAATTTTGTTTACTTTTTTTTTGATTGAATATCATCAAATTTTTTTAGCTAAAATATTGTTTTACATTTTTTTTTTCGATTTTATTTCCCTTCAAAAAAAATTTTTTGGGTCAGAATTTTGATTTTTTAGTCGTAAAATAATCGACAATTATCCAGCAACCCACCATACAATTTTTATGCATATCCAATAATAATTAGATTAGTAAATAACACCTTGAAATTGACATACCCTTCCTACATTTCAAGTGGCAGATTAGGGAGTCTGAGTCAGTGTGGTTGGCGGCCATTTTGTGGACATATCCGAAGCGTAAGCTGCCCTATCTATATATATTCTTGTTCCCTATAGAATTTGTGATATTTTTGTATATTTTTACCTGCATAAATATCATATTATATATTAAATATATGTATTTTTTTACGAAATTTCCAAGTACTCAAAAAATTACCTTTAGATATGGCCCCTGATATAAATGTAATTTACAAAATAATGAAGATTTTTTTACATATTTCTATTTTAGGATAACATATGTTTATTCCCTAAAAAAATTAGCCACTTCCTATTTCATTTGGGTACCCAAAAAAATTCATGAAATTTGGACAATTTTTTTTGGCCAAAAAAAGTTACCCTTTTTTTCTCATTTCAGATCTTCACCTCCATGGGTCTGACTTCATCCAAAATACATCAAGATGTGTCCTAAACATTCAAGAATCAATTCCTAAAAGGATTTGTGTATATATGTATAAACTTTTTTTTTATGAATTTTTATGTCAGGTCTTTTTTTTTCTACTTAATTTTTTAAAATATTTATAATAAATAGTTTTTCTGCAGATGAGTAGTATTTATCTTTACAGTTGTTTTAAGCATTCATTGAAGTTTTTTTTGGCAAAAGAAAAAAGGAGGTTACTGCAAAAACTGATTTTTCAAGAATTTTTTTTGGCGTCGGGGTCGTTCGCGTCCGAGTATACCCTTAAAGGGGTGTCCGAGGACCGTACCTATCCAGGGTTAAGGCGCAAAAGCTAGCCAATCTTACATATTCGATCATAGAAAAAAGCTGTAATAAGATACTGATAGGAAAAACATACTGGAAAAGTGTAGCACTACCCTCTATATTATATGGAACAAATGTGATTAACTTAACAGAAACGGAAATAGAAAAGTTGCAGAGAATAGAGAATGGAGTGTATAGAAGGATGTTAGGGGCTGTAAAGAATACAGCAATTGTAGCCTTGAGAGGGGATGTAGGAGCATCAGCTATGAAAACAAGGGTAATGGATGGTAAGCTGAGGTACCTTAATAGCATTTTTAAGGGAGAAAAGGACCTACTTACAGCAATAGTCAATGATATTGAAGAAAAAGAGAGGAAGTGGTGGATGCATGTGAAGAAGTATGCTGAAGAATGTGGGATGGCGATGAGAGAAGTCAAGAGATGTACGAAAGAGGACATAAAGAAGAGAACAAGAGAATGGGACACAAGCAAATGGAAGAGTGAAATGGAGTGTAAGGAGAGTTTAATTTTGTATAAAAACTGGAAAAGTGAAATCAAGGAGGAGGAAGTGTATGACAATACATTTTCGTCAATTTTATTATTTAGAGCAAGGACAAACTCATTGGGCTTGAATATAAGAAACAGACACCAAGATGGAATTATAAACTGTGTATTCTGTGACGTAGAAGAAAATGCTAACCACTTTATATTATATTGTCCACAGTTTAGTGATATAAGAATAAAAGCAATTGAGCTTCAACAACCATACGAAGAAGATAGTGCACAAACAGTTGGAAAATTCCTTTTTTGTGAAGAGAATATTGGAAATAAGAAAAGTATACTACAACAAATGTGGATGAAAAGAGAAAAACTAGTGAAAATAAGGAACACACAAAACTAAAAGACACAGAGGCGCCGTTGTAAAGGCTATGCCTCACCCCAGAACCTGAACCTGAACCAAGTTGTGGAATGATCTTCCTAATCGGGTAGTTGAATCAGTAGAACTTCAAAAGTTCAAAGTTGGAGCAAATGCTTTTTTGTTGACCAGGCGGACATGAGTCTTTTTATAGTTTATATATGACATTTTTGTTGTTGACGTTGTTAATAGTTTATGTATGATATATCTCTTTTGACATTACTTTTATTAGAATGATTTATTGTTAATTTGTTCTCTTCAGATATTTATTTCCTTATTTCCTTTCCTCACTGGGCTATTTTTCCCTATTGGAGCCCCTGGGCTTATAGCATCTTGCTTTTCCAATTAGGGTTGTAGCTTGATAGTAATAATAATAATAATAATAATAATAACCCAACAGGCAGCAAGTGGCAACACTGCACACTAAGTCAGTAGTTTTCAACATGGCGTCTCGAGTGTGTTCGATTGTGTCCGTAAAGTTCAGCCGTTTTCTCGTTTTTCTTGCTAACCTTCAAAGATTGATCAAATGTAAGTTATTTCATATTTATTATTATATCACATACACAACATCCCTTATGCTAAATGCCTTTTTATGCAGTGATTATTACCAAAGTGTGGCATGTGACCATGTCAAAACTTAGCAATGAAGCCACAAAGTTGTATGTCATATGTTTAATTCTATTATTTTACGAAAATTGCTATGGATTTTGTGCCAAGGTGAGGAATAAACAAAGTGCCACTCCTAAATTAACCTGATATTTATATTATGCAACCTATGTGGAAATATTGACCAATTTGCTTGAAGATATAATCGTGTATGGCAAGGTGGCTGCCAATCCAAAATTTAATTTTCCCACTTTGTGAACCGTAGCTTTAGGATATCGAGTTGAAGCGGTGGTCATTTTTCTTTAGCGCCCATTCGTTGTATTTTTTTCATGAAAATTATCTTTCTTTTAGTTTTAAATTGTTCGGATATCTACCACCCTACGTATCCCAGTAGTAATGGGGTCGCAATTCGGTCCCTAGGTGGGAATCGGTCAGAAAACTTAACATAATTGTATTTCTTGTTACTCTTAAAATATTTTATTTTTCCTTGTTTCCTGTCCTCGCTGGGCCGTTTTCTCCGTTGGAGCCCCCTAGGCTTGTAGCATCCTGCTTTTCCAACTGGGGTTGTGGCTTGACAAGTAATAATAATTATAATAATATATGGTTTGACGTTGATACTGTTTTTTGAAAGATTTATTGTTGATTTCTCATTTATTAATTTCCTTATTTCCTTTCCTCAGTGGGCTATTTTTCCCTACTGGAGACCTTGGGCTTATAGCATCTTGCTTTCCCATCTAGGGTTGTAGCTTGGCTAGTAATAATAATAACAGGTTGAACCAACCCCTACCGAGTCACTGCGTCCTAGGTAGCTCTATTAAGGACCGTTTTCTATACACCAGTCAGAGTGGTCTGCTTCGCTTGCGTAATATTTTAATGCTCATTTGTTCCATGCAGCGTTACTTCGATGTACCATTGGGCAGGTAATGAGGCCCACTATTTTAGGCGTTCAGGGTGTATGTATGATGACTGTCATGCCCCATAACTCCCTTAGGTAAAGTTGTATTGTAATACAGGGTGTGATTTTGAACAGATAATATATGTTTTCCTATAGTAAATGACGTGATTTAACCGAATTTGACCTTCATTTCAACCGCAAACAAACAGATTAATCAATTCGACTAACTTTAAGTTGCCAAATTGGTTGCTGTTATTAGGGATGAAATGAAGGTGAAAACCGGTTAAATCACGTTATTTTCTACAGGAAAACATAATTTCTGTTAAAATTATTAAATATAATTGTCTTTTATTATATATATTTTGTTAAAATACTTGAATATAATGACTTGTTCAGATTCGGTGTCACTTAACTTACGTATGTACTGCGAACGAACAGTAACATTAGCAATGTTACCAACGGTAGACAACGTTGCCAACGTTACGGTGACAACGTTACATGGTATTATTATCGTGTGTATTTTAAAGAATTTTTCCATGTACCCTTTACACACTATATAAAAAAGTACAAAAAGGGTACAGAACCTAACAAACCCCCAAACCTAGAAGTTCCCAGGTCACAAACCCAATATAATGCCCTTTGGTATATCACTTCACTCACGTTACGGTAACGTTAGCACTGTTACGATAACATTATGTATAATGGTTCTTGTTTCGCCATTAGCTCGCTTCGCTCGCATGAAAATAAAACATCAAGCTCGTATGTACTGGCTAGCGGTAATGTTGAGCTGCGCATGCTAACATTACCAATATTGAATATAATGGTTCTTGTTCCTCACTCACGATCACAGGAAAATAAAACATCACCCTCGTATGCATTGGCAATTGGTAATGCCGAGCTTCGCACTGTAACGAAATATAATAAAACTAACACATTAAAGTTAAAGAAATTAAAGTCTTACTTTTATGACCGTGACGTCATAACTTAGGGGTCACGGGGGTGTTGTGACTGAGTCTGTGGTGTCTTAAGTGTTTTGCCTGAGATTAGCACTGCACTTGGAACACTGTAAAAGTTGGTATATTACATTACGTGATTTCAGAAAATTATCAACATTGGAATACACCAAAATAGTTTCAAGTATGGATTATTGAAGCGGTTACAATTTTCTAATACTTAGATCGTAAAATACGCAAAAGACAACACTTGAACTAACAAAGACTTGACTTGGTCAAAGGTTTCCTTGGAAAGGGGCTTGTTGGAAGGGTGGGGTAGGGAAATATTAACCCCCCTGTGCAACCTTTACATACGTATGGGTTCGTGATTGGTTAACAGAAAAGCATCGGAGTCTAGAGAGTAAACATGAATGAACAGAATGGGAAACTTGTCCAGAGCAAGTATTTATGTGAAATATAGGAGTGACAAGGTAATAACAAAATGTATAAAAGTAATATATGAAGATAAAATGGAATGTATGATAAATAATATTTGATGGTTACAGTATATAAAATGAGGTGATTTTATAAGGTATCGGATAATAAAACGAGTAATACTGGGGTCAAACGTAATATGTATACGAGGGTATTACATAACTAAAGTAATAGACTTGAACAGAGCTGGTAGAGAGACGAATACTTACATTTCATGATTAGAGAAGAAGAAATCCTATTAGTTGGGGAAAAGTCTGCGCAGGGAGGCGGGGTTTTTGCTCAGAAAGTTGAAACCTGCTATGTTCAAACGTACGTACAAGAGTGTCTACAACGGGCAAGTAGAATGAGAAAAATTAAATGAAAAACACTGCTAATGTTAGCATGATACGTTAACATTTGATCTACATTACAGTGAACCCTTGTTTATCGCGGTAGATAGGTTCCAGACCCGGCCGCGATAGGTGAAAATCCGCATAGTAGTGACACCATATTTACCTATTTATTTAACATGTATATTCAGACTTTTAAAACCTTCCCTTGTACGTAGTACTGTTAACAAACTACCCTTTAATGTACAGAACACTTAATGCATGTACTACAGTACCCTAAACTAAAACAGGGTATTAAAGGCGATTTTATATCATGCGTTTCCTAACACGCCAAAAAGCACGATAAAAAATGGCAACCAATGTTTTGCTTACGTTTCTCTGATCATAATGAAGAAACAAACGCATTTACTGTACACATCTGTGTATTGGTTAGTTTTTGCATCGATTATATTGATTATTCAGTACAGTGTGTTGATTTTGTTATTATCGATATGTATATATATATATGGGTTATGAAAAAAATCCGCGAAGTGGTGAATCCGCGATGGTCGAACCGCGAAGTAGCGAGGGTTCACTGTACACGTTGGCAGCACTGGTTACTGTATTATATTTTTTCATGAGACATAGTCTTAGCAACGGCACCTCCAAAGTTTATTCAGCCATACTGTTTTGTATTTTCCTCCGTTTATTATACATTCAAGAAGGTAATGTATAGAGAAGAAAAGGCTTGTTTTATGATTATATATCGTTTCCCCAGTATGTTTTCCCCACCCAAAACCCTGAGTTCCCACTGGGGGTCCCCCATTATCAAAGGATATATATATATATATATATATATATATATATATATATATATATATATATAGATATATATATATATATATATATATATATATATATATATATATATATATATATATATATATATATATATATATATATCTGAAACTATTCATTTGCGATGAGAACGAGTTTCATTTTCGAAGAGCGTAATTATTTCTATAAGAAAAAGTAGTTTTTTTTCCTAGGTTACATTGCCCTGTAATACACTACAATAATACCCTCCCTTATTTTCAACCCCCTAATGTTAAGAATAGTTTTTTTATTATTATAAAAAGGTCTGTTTTAATGTTACTTTTCTCTATATTTTAATTGTTCATAATTTTTTGTATAGTTTAGTTATTTCCGTAGATCCTTTCCTCTCGCTAGTTTTCTCTGTTTGACTCCTTATGCTTATGTCAGGGTTTTCTTATTAATATTGTCTTCACTTATCATGGGCTTCTTACCCACATCCCCCTTTAAAAGAAAGTCGTATTGGATCTTTTTCATAAATTATTGTTTTTGGGCTGTACAGACTCTTTTTGACGTTCGTGTAAAAAGCGAACAAATACAGCTGTAATTTTATTATATTTAAGATAGCAAAGTTGTTACGAAGCCTTCAAATATATTTTTCTAAATGAAACTATGTTCGGAACCTCAATTTGGGTACCTCGCAAAATAGGCATTACGTTGTGGTCTTACCGTGATTTAACTGACGCCAAGTATTCCTCTTTAAAATGTATAGGTACACTAGGTTGAGAAATTTCACAACCTTGGAGACACCTGTTATCTTGACGAAACCTTAGGTTGAATAGTTTCACAGATGCCGATATATATTTCATTTTAAGTAATTAAGAGATAACATGGTAGCTGGCTACAATTAACAAACTTGAGTAAGTTCAAAGGTTGGATAGAATAGATAACAAAGGTTTTCCTGTTATAGAGATTAGACGTCGTCAGGTTTTGTCGATAATGAAAAGGGTAAGTTTTAAGTAGGTGAATTACTTTTTCAAGTGAAATTGGGTTTCCAGGAAAAATATGATAGAAAGAAATTGTTAAGCATTAACAATGATTTAAGGGGTCAATGAAAGTACTTGAGTATTGTGAGCTACATATTAAGTTAAATTGTCTATGAATGGTGCACAGGCTATGTATGCCAAAGAAATGTAAACTGATGGCTTTAAATTTTGAAAGTATTTAGTCCTTCTGTCCTAGCTATGTACACTTATAAATTTGCCGTAACAAAAAAAAGTGAAAATCCTGGAATAAATTTTGCTTGGCATTTACAGTTTTAAAAACATATATTGACATAAAGGGGTGAGATTACAGTCAGAGTGAAGAACGTTCTGGGTGATAGGAGGATAGATGTGAGAGAGGCAAGAGAGAGTGCTAGAAATATGAGTGAATGGCGAGCGATTGTGACGCAGTTCTGGTAGGCCGTGCTGCTTCCTCCGGTGCTTGAATGACCGCGGAGGTAGCAGCAGTAGGGGATTTAGCGTTATGAAGCTTCATCTGTGGTTGATAACGTGGGAGGGTGGACTGTGGCACCCTAGCAGTACCAGGTGAACTTAGTTGAGTCCCTTGTCAGGCTGGGAGGAATGTAGAGAGGAGAGGTCCCCTTTTTTGTTTCATTTGTTTGATGTCGGCTACCCCCCAAAATTGGTGGAATTGCCTTGTTACAGTATATGTATGTATTACAGTCACCAATCCATAAAAGATAATAAAAAAAAGTAAGGTAACAATCCGGTCAACCGAATTTTACTGAAAGTACTGTAACCATGTAAAATTTAAAACAACTTATCAAATTGTAATCAATATTTTCATAGTATCTGATAACACTACCTGAATCTGTACTCTTCTTTCTTTGTAAGTTATGTCAGGAATAGGTTTATTAGGGGTGTCATGCTAATTTTATTACTATTTCAAAGTGGCATAACTGTTTGTTTGACATTGCAAGAATTAAGATTAAACCATTAGGCTCATTACATGTTTTATTGAACCATTTAATACCTACATTTTCAAAGTTTCTTACATGTTTAAGTTAACCTTGTGTAACAAATTAATTTAGTCTTAGTCTGTTTTTCATCATTTTAACCATCAGTTGCTTCTTTATAAAGGTATCTGGTGTCAGTTCCTGTAACATCCGGGGAGGTGCACACCAGAATGTTAGGGCAAGCCCAATGCACTGTGGTGCCCAGCCCAAGTAAATGGATTAAACTCTTGGTCCCTGCCTGGTATCAATCTGCCGCCATGTGAATGCTAGGCCAACGAGTTACCGCAGTACTAGCCAGGAGGTAAGTTATTGATGTAGCTCTGCTCTTGAGAAACTTATCACTTTCATTGAATAATTTTCTTGTAGTTTGCATTGGTAATTACTAATATGCAACTATGGATTAGCCAAAATTAGTCTGGTTGAATGATTTGTACCTTATAACTTGTCATGATGCTGTTACAGTCGCATACGGTAGGTTACAGTAGTGGAGCCATTGTTAAATTCTGTTGGTTGATTTTGCTCCCATTGTTTCATGATACAGTAATGTATAGCCTTGTATCCTTTTATGCTGCAGTATTACTACAGCACATTAATTAAGTACTAGTTAGTTTCCTTTGGCTATAAAGTTAATGATAAAATGATAAATTTATGTTGTTACTGGTGTATATGGGAAATGTTGCAGAAAATGTTAAGCTATCAAGCCTGGATTGAGTCGTACTATATCAAGGCTGAGTTCTTGTGAGAAGTGCAATTCTGTACTACACAGCATAGTTAAATGATTAGGGAAAGACACACAAATGTTTACCCAAATTTTATGATTCTTGTGATATTTATCTCTACCAGTGAAGTTGAAAGGCGGTTATGCTTCTGCCCCTGTATGTTTGTTTGTTTGTTCGTGAACAGCTTCCTGGCCACAATATTAATCGAAGAATAATGAAACCTGCAGGGATTGTTATGTAAAAAACTGAAAATGATTCAGTTTTGGATGGTTAGGGTCACTGTCGAGTAAAATGTCCAATTCATGTAATCAACCATAACTTTGGACATCGTTGTCACAGAGACTTCAAACTTGGTTTATAAGTGTATGAAACTCCACGCCAATTAATACATGTTAAGGTCAAGGTTGCGAAATAAGCTGCCAAGGGGGAGGTCGGCGTTCTTATTGAGTGTCCCTCTACTTAGTCATTGAGATAAGTAGTTCAATATTGTCAGTTTGCTACTTTCTTGACGCTTCCTAAAGCAACTGCAGTGTTCCCCCTCATATTTGCCTGGCTGTTGAGTGACCTTAGGCCAGAATGGCCATCCGTATGGCCCAAATTCTCTAAAAGCTAATGCCGTGCTTTTGCATGAGTTTCATACCCTAGGGTCAAGTGCAAATGATCAACAGTAGGAAAGTCTTATTTGTTATCGAAAATATTTCCATTGAATTATAGACTTAATTTAAATCAAGATATTTATAACCTGATACCTCAGAAGGAATTAAGTTTTCCTATACTCTAGCTTGAATATGGCCATTTAACTAATGCTTTGTGTAAAACATTAACAATTGAACATACAGTATTTCATGTGAATGTGTGAAAAAGTGATGTCATGTATTGATATCAAATCACTTAATCTTTTTTTTTTTTCAATCAACATATGTCTTGTCAATTGTAACCTTTTTTATGATAGCATTATTTTCTCTTCATGTAAGAACAAACCTCCAAACCAGTCTCGTACCATCTAATGTATTGGAATCGGTATTACGTTAGATTTAATTATTTTCTCTACACAACAACAAATTCCAAAATTAGTCCTGTACAAGCTATAGATTGGAATAAATAGTTTGGTTGAACTATGGCTACTTTCTACTAGGTAGAAAGAGTGGAAGACATTAGCCATGGTAAGCAGCTCTTATAGGAGAAGGACACTCCAATATCAAATCATTGTTCTCTAGTCTTTGGTTGTGCCATAGCCTCTTTACCCATTGTCTTCCACTGTCTTGGGTTAGAGTGCTCTTGCTCGAAGGTACACTCAGGCACACTATTCATTTTTAATTATTTTATTTCCTCACTGGGTTATTTTCCAGTTGGAGCCCTTGGGCTTATAGCATCCTGCTTTTCCAACTACAGTATATATATATACACATATACATCTATATATATATATATATATATATATATATACATATTGTTATTACTAGCTAAGCTACAATCATAGCTGGAAAAGCAGAATACTATAAGCCCAAGGACTTCAACTGGGAAAAGTAGCCCAGAGAGGAAAGGAAATAAGTATACTACAGTATGTGAGAAATAATGAACAATTAAAATAAGATATTTTAAGAATAATAATAAGATTGAAACAGATCTTTCGTGTATAAAATATAAAAAGAGACTTATGTCAAGCCTGTTCAACATAAAAAGCATTTACTGCAAGTTTGAACTTTTAAATATACTGTACACAAACTAAATATATATATGTATATATATATATATATATATATACACACACACACATATATATATATATGTATATATATGTATTATATATATTATATATATGTATATATGTATTATTTATATATATAATTATATATACATTGTATATATACGTCTATATACACATATATAAACTATATATATATATATATATATATATATACTGCATATATATACATACACATATACCCACGCTCAAGAGTGTTTTTCACGTGGGTACTGCTGCTGTGTGAATACGATGGGGTGAGGGCGAGTGTTGAAGGAAGAGGAGAGTGAGTTATTTTTAGTATTACTGCAATTTTCAAAAGTCTTTCTGAGTAAACATTTGTTCCAGGCGTGATATGAATGTGTGTAGGGAAAGTCTGTTATTTCCTCATTTCCTTCCCTCACTGGAAAATTTTTCTGTTGGAGCCCTTGGGCTTATACCGATCCTGCTTT
>NC_090732.1:115191990-115354490 GCF_036898095.1 Palaemon carinicauda
GAACACAGGCGATGACACAGGATCGTCCTTGCCTGGTGACTGCCCGAATGGGGTTCGAGTCCCTCTCAAACTCGTTAGTTCCTTTGGTCGATGCAACCTCATCATTCTTGTGAGCTAGGGATATGGGGTTTGGGGAGCCCATAGTTCTATCTGCTGAGTCCTCAGTAGACATTACCTGGCCCTCCCTGGTCTTTGCTTGGGTGGGGATGGGGCTTGGTCGCTGATCATATGTAATGTGGTCAGTCTCTAGTGCATTGTCCTGCTTTATAAGGGTAATGTCAGTGTCCCTTGCCTCTGCCATTCATGAGTGGCCTTTAAATCTTTAAAAGAGAGTGTAATAGATTTGATGAATAAGGGGCAAGTGGCTTACAGGGTCTATAGACTGAGATGGCAGGTCCCCTTGAATCTGAACGACTTGGAAAGTATTTGGAAAGTATTTTTCAGTCAAGTATCTTAAGCAGTCAATCTATAATTTGAACATTACATACGAGTTTTGGGGAACATAATACAGTCATTTTTAATGGCATGATCATGCAAAACGAAATGCATGAATGTCTAAAAAAGAATTTACATGGTTGTCGGTTTCTATATTAACTACATTAAAAAAAAATTTGCCCCCCCCCTGTCTCTCTCTCTCTCTCTCTCTCTCTCTCTCTCTCTCTCTCTCTCGCTGAATGTCTTCATAGCCGGCATAACCCAGTTATGTGTTAGGCCCTATTTGCCATCAGTGACTTGAACAAGACTGATGTCGAAATAATCTAATGTCGCTTGTTAACGGAAGGAATTGTTTAGTTCTGTCACTCCATTCATTTTGACATGCTTTTCCTCCTCCTCCTCCTCCTCCTCCTCCTCCATCAAATATACTATATATCTATATACATTTTAATATATATATATATATATATATATATATATATACATAGGCTATATATATATATATATATATATTTATATACACATATATAAACATATACAAGCTTGCCGACCAGGGTTCGATTCCCGGCCGGACCCAAGTTCTTGTCTTTGTGTGATTTCGCCTGGGGCTCTGATCCCGAGGTCGTTGAGAGAATCCAGACATTAATATATCAAAAAATATATATAGCTTATTTGAATATATATATATATATATATATAGAGAGAGAGAGAGAGAGAGAGAGAGAGAGAGAGAGAGAATTGACCATGATTTTTTATTTTAAGGAAGGTTTTTGGCCAACCAGTTCACATTTATGAGTTAGTTAGTGTTCATGTCTTACATTGGGTATTTCTTTGGGCCCTGATTTATGTGACTCTCTTTGCATTTACCTTGCATTTATATTCAGTTTGGAAAGCAGAGTCCTGAGATATTTTAGCAGAAGAAACAGTCTGTTGGAATCAGTTGTAATTATTTCCATTTCCTTGTGAGAAAGGTAGGACAGGAGGAATGATGTTTTCTATTGTTATTATCAGATTTATATTTCATTAGTATTATTATAATTATAATTACAAGCTAAGCTACAACCCTAATTGAAAAGCAAGATGCTATAAGCCCAAGGGCTTCACAAGGGAAAAATAGCCCAGTGAAGAAGTGAAACAAGGAAATAAAGAAACTACAAGAAAAGTAACACTCATAATAAAACATTTTAAGAAAAGTAACAACAATAAATTAGATCTGTCATATATAAAATATAAAAACTTCAAAAAAAAAATATCAAGAGGAAGAGAAACAAGATAGTGCGACCGAGTGTACCCTCAAGCAAGAGAACTCGAACCCAAGTCAGAGACTATGGCACTACCCAAAACAACAATGGTTTGATTTTGGAGTGTCCTTTCCTAGAAGAGCTGTTTACCATAGGAAACGAGTCTCTTCTACCCTAACCAAGAAGAAACTATCTTCTGTTTGAGATTGAAATTATTAAGAAAAAGTTTTAGAGCAATGCTCGAAACAAATAACATTTTTGCATTATCCAGTGAAACTTGATTAGGTTGTTGTGGCCTTATTGGTAATGTCTCTGCCTGGTGATCACCAGGGATTCGTTAGTTCCTTTGGTCGCTGCAACCTTTCCATCGTTGTGAGCTAAGGATGGAGGGTTTGGGGGAGCTTATAGGTCCATCTGCTGCGTCATCAGCAGCCATTACCTGTTCCTCCCTGGCCCTAGCTTGGGAGGTGAGGGGGCTTGGGCGCTGATTATATGATTATGGTTTGTCTCTAGGGCACTGTCCTGCTTGCTAGATCACATATTGGAAGAGAAACAACCCGGTAGATCACATATTGGAAGAGCACCCAGGTTTTTCTCTGCCATGACCTGTAGTTCCTCAAATAATAGTATGATGCCTGCTACTGGATCGAAAAATTTACTCTTCTTTCATACTGCTTTCCCGATTAGGGTTGTGGTTTAGCTAATAATAATAATAATAATAATAATAATAATAATAATAATAATAATAATAATAATAATAATAATAATAATGAATATTTCTAATATTTCGTAACCTCTAACCACAATCACCTTTTTACCTTATAACAGAACAAGGAACAAAACTATTTGAAAAAAGCACAGAATCTCTTAAGATTTATTTAATAGATTTAATAACCATAGAATAACTCCTTTCTCTCTTCGTCTCTGTAGCGTTCCCTTACTTCATTAATCTCTATGTCAATTTCCTGGCCCCTGTCGTATCCACACACTTTATTTGACTCCCACTAACAAACCCTTTAATGCAAACTAACTGTATCCTTTGATATTCCTCTATATTTATCACGAATTCCCTCTATACCTCCTCAGACACTATTATTTCAAATATCTAAATTATTCTTATCATAACTAACACCATCTAGTCATTTTCATTCCATTATCTCTATTATTCCTCTGGATCTTATTCCCTTTCCTTATTCTGTTTATTCGATGGGTTTCGTTTTTCCCTTCACCGTCTTTCAGAATCTATTTTTAGAAACTGCCAACCAACTACCCCCGTCCCCCGTCCCCCGTCCCCTACCGTCTACCCAGGCTATCTTAACACTCCCCCCACCTCTATCCCCCCTGTTCTAGGTCTGTAACCAAATGCGTCATAATCCCCCCCTCTCTCTCTCTCTCTCTCTCTCTCTCTCTCTCTCTCTCTAATTAACTTAACGCAGGTCTCCTATCATCATGAAAACTCTCTGGATATTTCAGTTGTTTGTAAGATTCTGATTTCGATTTTTTGATGTAACTCGAAATTGCCCTTTATATATATATATATATATATATATATATATATATTCTTTTTCATACATCTTAGTTTCCTATAAAGTATGGAAAAGCAACAATAGTTATGATAGGGTAGGTGGGGAATATATATATATATATATATATATATGTAAGCATGTATATACATGTATTAGATATAAAAATATGTACTGTATACACACACAAACACACACACGTACACACACACACACACACACACATATATATATATATATATATATATAAACTGATAAGTTTAATTACAGCAAAATAAAATTACACGAAACATTCATTAAACCCACATAATATTGAATAAACTCCACCTATCTCCTTTGATATTTCATGCAAAGTTGATATCTCATTGCATGAATCGCAGCGTATTTGAAAAGGCAGAAGTTGTACCATATTTTGAATAGGACCATGAAAAGAATTTGGGGGATTTTGGGCTAATTTCACTGAAGATTTATTAACATGTGTTTATGAAATAAAATTAATTGACTATATATTGTAACAAAAAGGAATATTCATATGGTAATACCTTTGTTTATTATGCTTGAGGGTACATTCAGATACAGTATTCTGTCTGTTTTCTTATTTCCCTTCCTTACTGGGCTATTTTCCCTGTTGCAGCCCCTATGTTTATAGTATCCTGCTTTCCCAATTACGGCTGTAGCTTAACTAATAATAATAATAATGATAATAATAATAATAATAATGATAATAATAATAATAATAATAATGATAATGAATATATATATATATATATATATATATATATATATAAATATATATATATATATGGTTATTGTTATTATTATTATTAATATTATTATTATTATTATTATTATTATTATTATTATTTTGATAATTCATAACCTCACCAATCTCTTCTTTAGAGAGAGAGAGAGAGAGAGAGAGAGAGAGAGAGAGAGAGAGAGAGAGAATTTCATCTACCACCTCAACAGTATCGTGCAATGTTGCAACTCTACATAGCTGTCAAGTCTCCTCTCAACTCTGGAAGCCCACCAAGCTTGCAATAACTCCGCCTTGCCCATTGCAATGTTCCTCCCTTAGCTCGTATTTCTCATGAATGCTGGAATATTCATTTAGAAGTATTTTATAATAGCAAACCCTTATCTAAGCTATAAATATGGCGAACTATAGATTAATACTTATTAGATTTATTTAGTGTTTAAGAATATATAAAAAATGGCGACCGTGCAACCTAAGATGCAAGAGGCAGACCAAGTCTCAATGTTGCCACACTCAACATCCTAAATGATTCAATACGAACTCTGATTGGTCGAGAATTTCCTGTGCTAGTCCGCCAATGCCAGCTCACAGTGCCATCCTCCGCTAACAGATATGGTATCGTAATTTTAACCGATAAACCATTAAGTGATGGAGAATATTTACTTATAAACATTACTGTTTTTGTATATAATTTTTGGGAAAATATGTTGATAATACATAATTTACATCTAATTTAATTTATTGTCTAATTTCAACTAATGATAAGGAAGCAAAATTTCGTAATCTATATTGTAGATTATGATTTGCAATCCTATCTCTTCTGGGTCGAGGAGAGAGAGAGAGAGAGAGAGAGAGAGAGAGAGAGAGAGAGAGAGCGAGCTAGGGGCCTTGTTTCATAATCCATGCAAATCGGTGCAATTGAATCCATTGCACAGAGTGAAGACACTGCAGTACAGTATTCTAGGGTGGAAAAACAGTCAATATAATTTCATAATCAGTGTTAAATGCCTTCAGCCCTTAATGTGAAGGATTATAGCGATGTATATTTGCATATTTTCTCAAGTTGTCTTGTGGCAATTTTCTTTCCTGACCAATCCTATATTAGTCTTACTTCATATTTCAGTGTATGTGGTTTATTACGATTTATTTCAGTTTTTCAATATTCTGTACCTATTTTCCTAATATCTGAAAAATAAACTGTCAAAAATACCTTCAACGTAATGGATTTCTCAGGCAAGATTTCAATTTTTAAAAATAAACAACACAAGATTAATTCGATCAGGAAAATTATTAAAAATATTTACCTAATCAACTATCAAAGTAAACAGGAATTTCATCACCATATTCACTACTGAAAGTGCATCATATATTTATAGGACAATATAGAAATAACGTTGATTTGCCTTTGCTTACAAAACTGGTAACAAAACTTTAGATCAATATGAAGAATGCATTTTTCAGCCAGAGGATGAGGTTTTGATTCAGAGTACCGTATAAATATAAGTATCGTATAAGTATGATATGGGCTTGATTTATTACACATATGTGCAATAAATGAGACATGATATATATATATAAAGGTTTTATTCTATATATTTATTCGAAAGAAAGTACAAAAATGGAAATTTTCCAATGGTTTATGAACTAGCATTTGTCTCTTTTACCTAGTTGAAAGAGCAAACCACAATTTCCTAACAGTTTGTCCGAATGGAGCGTTCCTATTGGCTAAGGACTATGTTTCTTTGCCCTTGCCCGAAAGGAGCGTTCCTATTGGCTAATTTCCTTACTGTTGCCCGAATGGAGCGTTCCTATTGGCTAAGGACATTGGAAGGTAACTCCCAATTCGTTCCTTAAGGCTGGATTTTCTTTCCAATATTTTACTTCCAAAATGACCTCACTGAGGCCATCTATTGATATCTTTAGGAACATTGCAAGTTCACTAAATCAACTGAAAGATTATTGTATTTTTTATTTAAAAATACATATAAAATATTCATTACATATAATAGATGAATAACATGAAATTAAATTATATAATTCAATAAGAATGTCTACATAAACAGTATATTGACATTTACAAAATAATCTTAAAGAGAAATACTCGTATACAGTTTTGGCAAAAATATTTTAGCACCTCATGAGGGGGTCCAGAATTGCCAACAAATTAATTAGGTAGAATATTTCTATTTACAGGAAAAAGAAACTCACTTGGATGATATATGAAGAGGAAAATATATATTTTTTAAATATAAATTCATCCTCCTGCTAAACAGGTCATGAATAAAATATTTAGTATAATTCCTTTTCTTTCTAAGTCGAAAGGTTTGCAGCCCTTATCACCAAGTGGGACAAGGATGTAGACATTAGATTCTTTTAGCTTTTAACTTATATAGCAACAGAATACTTAAAAACAAAATAGTCCGATCAGTTAACTACTGGTACTTTCTATTTGTACATTTGAAGACAGCACAGTGATAAAGGCAGTAATCAAGACATATAGTTCTTCACAAACCCTTTCATCTATTTTCGAAAGGAACCACCTCCAGACGACACTATATCAGAAAGGATTATCATCAGGATATCAATTTTGGCCCCACTCTCAATGCCGTATTTCATTTATCTACTTTTCCCTAGATTCCATATGATTTAACAGTCCAATAAGTTTGGAATATCAATTCGAAAAGGGTAAAATTCGTAAGGAAACGAACCAGAATAGCCAAGAATATTTTTAGTATCTAGAATTATGCTGTAAATTATCGTAGTTATAAGCATTAATAAATTTACATTATACTTCAGTTAAGAGTTTTATGTTCAATTTGAAAGTATTGAGAGAGTTACCATTTCGTTTTTCTTAACATTTTAAGGTTGGCAATCTTGATGTGTAAGAAATCTCCTATCTAAAACGTAGTATTTTCATTTTGAAATTGGCCATTCAATGCAACGTATATTTCACAATCTAATGATGTGGTTATGATTATGAAGATCTATTGTTGCTATTTTCTCAAAGACTATATAATAAGAGCAATTTCTCGAGTGTGAAAAAAATATATGGATTAGATGGACATAAGAAGTAACTCAATGAAGAAACTATGGTATATTTCTCTCAAAAAACAATAAAGAAATTCTCTAGGTAAATATGCATCAGCATTCTAATATTATGTTGAAATTCTTCAAATAATAGAAACAAATTCTGAATTATTTTGAACCTTATTCAAAGGTTTAAAGTATATTCAGGAACAAAGTTCTGGTATTACTGAAAATGGAGGAATCTATACAAATTGATTTCTAACTGAAGGGGAGGAAGGGTCTTAGACAATAGTCTTTTATGTCCTTTTCTCGTGAGATCACTTTGTAAACAAACTTCACTACTTGCCATTATGTTTTATTTCTCTCTTGGTTTTATTGTATCAACATATTATGATATATATGATAAAATTCATGACTTTTAAAGTTATCCTGACCATAATTCCACCCTATACCAATAATGGACTCGCCAATCCTAGACGATATTAATACCTTAATTAGAAACAAAATACGTAATAATTAAAAAAAAAAAAGAATAAATAAACGACCTTTTTGAACAGATGATAATACAATTAAAAGACAAGTGAATTAAAATACTTAATTCATAATATTTTCTTTAATTAATCGTCTTTTGATATTTCTTATTGTTATTTCTGACGGCTGGATTGACACGTAGCATAAGCGGTGTGATGACGTCATAGGTGTAAACATGAGCGAAAATAGGAATTTTAAAATATGCTTTGTAGGTTAATAAAGAGTCAAGTGATGCATTCTTCGATGTGTTTACTGTGTCAATGTAATAGCATTGTCAATTCAATAGAAGCAGGGGAGCTAAACTTAATGAAAGCAACACCAACTTTTCGTTCATATAGTTCTACATTGTGTCAGAGGTTGTGACAACCATTTCGTAGGTAGTATGTCTTGATCCATTATGATATGACTTGCTTTAATTATTATTGTTATTATTATTATTATTATTATTATTATTATTATTATTATTATTTTTGTTGTTGTTGTTGTTGTTGTTGTTGTTGCGAGCGAAGTATGACCTTATATGAAATGCCAATTTTTTTTGAAGATATCTCACCCAACCCGCAGCCCAATCATTCCCTAACCATAGATTTCGGAGCGAGGTGGTAGGGGCTGGGGGCTGGGGGAACAGCTGATATTTTCAGCGGTGGAGTCAATAACTCCTATACAAATAAATATATTCAAATGAAGTTTCAACAAATTATTTAAGAATATATAAGCTTTGTTGTAGCTATTTTAATCGTTAATACCTGTTATTGTTATAGACATGCCCTGGCTGTCACTTTTGTACGTAAATGACGACTTTTAACTAAAAAATCAGTGAGGAGGAACACACTACTCCTAGAATTTTACAGATATCCAAAAGATTTTTACAGGGTTTGAGGGTGTTATATAAACTACATTCATACCAATTTTCATGTTGATATCTGTCATAGAAAAGCCACAGCTAACGTTTATTTCAGTATGAGTTGAATGGTTATTTTTGGCGGTGGAGTAAATTGTTCCTAGAATAATTCTCATATCCAGATGAAAATTTCAGGGATTGATAGGAAACAGTTCCTGTGTTCCTGTCAAATTCCATGGTAGTATCTACAATTGAAAAGACACAGCTATCATGTAACCTTCTTAAATATGATAAATGTTGCAACATTACAGTGAACTGCGTGTTATTATTATTATTATTAAGCTACAACCCTAGTTGGAAAAGCAGGATGCTAGAAGCCCAAGGGCTCCAACAAAGAAAATAGCCCAGTGAGGAAAGGATATAATTGAAACTACTAGAGATATTGTTAACAATTTAACATGAAACAGTAATAACATTTAAATAATTCTTCCATATATAAACTACAAAAAGTAAAAAAATAAAAAAGCAAGAGGAAGTGAAATATGATAGAATAGTGTGCCCAAGTTTATCCTCAAAAAGAGAACTCTACCCTAAGACAGTGAAAGACCATGGTACAGAGGCTATGGCAGCATCCAAGACCAGAAAAATATGGTTTGTTTTTGGAGTGCTATTCTCTTTGAAGAGCTGCATACCATAGTGAGCAACATCAACAAGAGTCAATACCCATCTCATGAACAATATCCATCCCGAGTTCAGCTTATTCATTTATTTCATTACTTTTCATTAACTATTTTTTTTCTTGGGAGTAGCCCAGTAATTACTTTTAAAGGAAGGGTTTGGTGAGGGTGGGGGATTGGGGGGGGGGGGGGGTTTAGAGAATTCCCCTCTCCCCTGGCCAAGTCCGACACAGGAAATATAAGGAAGTAATTTCTGTTTTAGGGATTGTTGAGAGAGAGAGAGAGAGAGAGAGAGAGAGAGAGAGAGAGAGAGAGAGAGAGAGAGATTGAGATTCACGTTTCAACTCCATTCCTATTTCAAGCAAATTTGGAATGGTCTGTTCACACTTAACTATTTCCTGTTAGAAAAACCATATATTTCAAGGGCTCCAAGTTTTAGGGAGGTTTAAGGCTTTTGTAAGGGTATGTGTGGCATTTTATTATTATTATTATTATTATTATTATTATTATTATTACTAGGTAAGCTACAACCCTAGTTGGAAAAGCAGGATGCTATCCAAGGGATCAACACGGCAGGACAAAGGCCTCAGACATGCCTTGGTCATAATTGGGGTTTCGCCATTTTCATAACCACGCTGGTCATTGCAGGTGGGAGACTAGTCAAATCGCTCAAAGCAAACCAACCTAGTATGGGTGGCGCTGACAAGTTGTTAAAGGTTTGCTGATCATGGCAAGGAACAAATCCTTCACTTCCTGCAATTGGAACTCACTCTCTCTCTCTCTCTCTCTCTCTCTCTCTCTCTCTCTCTCTCTCTCTCTCTCTCTCTCTCTCTCTCTCGTTGACGCTGGTAGGTGTACAAAGGAAGCATGTCCCATACTTATACCAAAAGCATTCATGTAATTGTGTTCTTTGGCAATCAGTCTCTTCTCGTTGTCATTAACCCAGAAGATAGAAACGCTCGAACTATTTAACTATTCATATGGCATTAATATCCTCTACAATCAGAATAATCTTATTTCATATCAGGTAGCAAATGTATTTATTGTTTAAAAAAAAATATTCCTTTGTAACCTGGGAATCAATACCACTTCTGTTTGATTCGATTCAACTAATGTGTAACTCATACGCGTATATGAAAGCAAATCATTCGATCACACACATGTACGTTTCATGTGCTTACATGCATACACTCTGCTTCGAAAGGTGAAGACTTCCTAGTGAGGCTAAAGGTTAAGATTGAGATTGAAATGTAGTTAAGTTTAACTTTATCCGGAAAAAGTAAGAAAAGGGAATTAGGGAAGCACTTATATAATTGTTCAAAAGATCTATGAAGCAGAAAAATGAAGGAATTGTAAAGAGAAAGACAAACAAGTAGAGAGAGAAACGGGTTCCTCAGCTGCTGTATAGGCCGTGAGACAATAATTGTTGGAGGCCCTGGTGGGTGGGATCGTTGGGGGATCTCAGGGAAGGGTATGATATTGACACACTCGCAGAGAAGGTTCCAACTGCACCATAAACTATGGTGATCCCATCGATGGTGCATATATTAATATGGTGTTGTCAGTATGGTGATAGTTTTCTCAGGAACACGAAGGTTGGGCAAAAAGGGGTTGGGGTGGGGGAGGCAATGATGTAATGTAAATATCTGTTGAAGTTTATGCTCCAAAAGACAAGGCCTGACTCCCATGTACCATTTCGAGCCTCAGAGGAAGAGAATCTATTTGCTTAATTGATCTTCACGAGGGCTTATTTTGAGAGGTAGATCCGGGATTAGATGGCACCTGTAGTAGAAGGATATATCGTTGATTTTTTAAAAAAATAACAATCTTAATTTACTCAAATAATATTAGTTTTTAATTGGTTTTCTGCATTCGCTCATATTTCTTGTCTAATTCTTTGCCTTCCCAGACTTGCATATAATTTTTGTTTTCAAAGTCGGGATATTGATATTTTTAGCTATTTCATTTCCCAAACTGTAATAAAAACTCTAATTATAATTCTGTCTCTCTCTCTCTCTCCCCCTCTCTCTCTCTCTCTCTCTCTCTCTCTCTCTCTCTCTCTCTCTCTCTCTTTCTGCTGATAAGTGGCTGCTTTTATTTGTAGAAGACCCTTTGAAATAAGGGTTAAAGTGATGTCAGGGACATAATTAAGAGATCGAACATGTGGTGTCTTGGACTGGGGCAGATATGACTGGCCTTTGTAAAAAAGGGGGATATTTGGAATAGGGGAACAGGATATATATATATATATATATATATATATATATATATATATATATATATATATATATATATATATATATATATTTATATATATATATATATATATATATATATATATATATATATATATATATATATATATATATATATGTATACACTCACATTTGATATATGGGATTAGCATCAACCTAATTGAATGTGGTTGTTTATTTCATCGAATGACTTAAATGGAACAGCTGATGAGTACAGACTTTTACACATGGACCAAAGTGTTATTTTATTCCGCTTTAATCCAACTTTCCCTGTATTAATTTCAATATGCACGTTGTAGGTTGGCCAGAGCACCAGCCGCCTGTTGAAACACTACTGCCAGAGAGTTATGGGGTTTTTTGACTGACCAGACAGTACTACATTGGATCCTTCTCTCTGGTTGCAGTTGTTTCTCTTTGCCTACATGTACACCGAATAGTCTGGCCTGTTCTTCACAGATTCTCCTTTGTCCTCATACACCTGACAACACTGAGATTACTAAACAATTCTTCTTTGTCAAGGGGTTAACTACTGCACTGTATTTGTTCAGTGGCTACTTTCCTCTCGGTAAGGGTAGAAGAGACTCGGTGCACCAGAGACTCTTTAGCTATGGTCAGCAGCTCTTCTAGTAGGACACTTCCAAATCAAACCATTGTTCTCTAGTCTTAGGTATAGCCGTAGCCTCTGTACCATGGTCTTCCACTATCTTGGGTTAGAGTTCTCTTGCTTGAGGGTACACTCAGGCACACTACTCTATCTGATTTCTCTTCCTCTTGTGTTGTTAAAGTTTTTTAGTTTATATAGGAAATATTCATTTTAATGTTCTTACTCTTCTTAAAATATCATATTTTTCCTTCTTTCCTCTCTTCACTGGGCTATTTTCCCAGTTGGGGCCCCTGGCCTCATATCATTCTGCTTTTCCAACTGGGTTGTAGCTTAGCAAGTAATAATAATAATAATAATAATAATAATATGCTTAGGGAGACATTCTATTATTATTATTATTATTATTATTATTATTATTATTATTATTATTATAAGCGCAGACATCATGTCTCTAATTACTTGCTGTGGGCATGTTTGATTATTCCTAATTGAAGGTATCTGATATGTCTACTGAATATTGTTTATTAGTATCAGACTGATAAATCAATGTTTTCAATATGTCAGAACATGTTAACTCTCTGTCGTTTCTAACTGGCTTTTAGTACCCAACGGACTAAGAAAGTATTTAAGATTACTATATTGTTACAGCATCTAAGAGTCTGGTGAGAAATGTGGGTAGTTCTCTTGGTTATAAGTCAAGGAGTAGATTCATTTTGATATGGGTTAATCTTCTGATAGATTAGTGATTACTTTCTCAATCATCTTGACTTGTGTTTCTACGTGTTAAATGTTATTGTGGCTTTGCCCCAAGAGATAGGAATTTTGTCTTGTTTTTGTGGACTGAGGTTTTATGAAATACGATAAAATTAAGTCTTGATCATTTTTGTTTTCGCAAATAGAGTTGAAATTGGTTTTTAGAACAATTTCTTCTTATAAATGATAATGAAAGGGTTGTGGTGGCTTGGTGGTAGCGTCCTTGCCTGATGATTGCCAGATTTGGGATTCGAGTCCCACACAAACTCGTTAGTTCCTTTGGTCACTGCAACTTCATCTCCCTTGTGATCTAAGGATTGGGGGTTCGGGGGAGCCTATAGGTCTATCTGTTGAGTCATCAGCAGCCATTGCCAGGCCCTCCTTGGTCCTAGCTTGGGTGGAGAGGGGGTTTGGGTGCTGTTCATACGTATATAGGGTCACTCTCTAGGGCATTGTCCTGCCTGCTTGATAGGGCAGTGTCACTCTTCCTTGCCTTTGCCATTCATGAGCGGCCCTTAAACCTTTAAACTGATGTTGTTTCATGCTGGGCACTTTAGCAGACAACTTTTGTGGTTGGTTATAGATTTCCAAAGTTTATTTTTATTATTATTATTATTATTATTATTAGCTGAACTACAACCTACAGTGCTCCTGTTGGCAGGCACTGCACAATTCTCTCTCTCTCTCTCTCTCTCTCTCTCTCTCTCTCTCTCTCTCTCTCTCTCTCTCTCTCTCCTCTCTCTCTCTCTCTCTATCTCTCTCTCTCTCTCATAGCATTTGCATTTAGTTTTTTCATAATGATTATTGGAAAGTACGTTATTTTAGTCAGAAATATTCTTTACATGGTTAAATCTCTCTCTCTCTCTCTCTCTCTCTCTCTCTCTCTCTCTCTCTCTCTCTCTCTCTCTCTCTCCATCTTTTGCGTTTAATCTCCTCGGGAGACTTGTGAGAGGAAGGAAGGCTGGCCTGCCATCCTTCCTTGGTAGGCCTGTAGGTAGGCTGGAGGCGAGCCAGCTAGAGCAGGCTGCAGCCTGCTGTAGCTGGCGGTCTATTCAGGCAGCTGGTTACTTCACAGAATGCGAAGTTGCCATTTTATCAATGATCATAATTAATAGTATTTTTAAAGTAAATTAACCCCAGTTTGTGTATCTTGATTCTTAAACAACGTCAGTGCCTTTATACCTATCTATGTAAAAGGTGTTTCAACGAAATATAGGTCAATTTTAAAGAAAATTGTCGTCTGCATTTCATCAGTTTGATGTTTGTTGACGTCTTTTCTCTGCTCACGTGTGACAACTTGACACTATAGAGACATGGGTGTATGTTATCTGGTACTGCAGCCATCAGTAGGCCCTCAGTAGTGTTGATGAATGACAGCATGACTTCAGAGAAGTATTTACAAACAAGGAGAGACTGTTACGCCTCCTTTGCTGATAGTCGATGTGAATGTCATTCACCTCTCAGCCTTTTGCATCCCAGTGAAATAAGTGTGATAGGAGTAATAGACAATTGGTCAACTAGGATGATAATTGCTTCTCTTTTGTCTTTGAATTGTTGATTTCTGAGAAATCCCATCATTTGGGGTTCCTAAATTATAAATTGGTTTGCTGATTATTTGAATCTAAAATTGGCAGCAGATTATTCTCCAGTTCTGTTTCAGATGCTGGCCATCTTTCCTGGCAGGGGATGGATGTTTAAGACTTTCCCCAGTTCTGACTAATCTATCGGGTCCTAAAAAAGGTCTGAATGCTACTAGACCTCCTGGTAAGAACAACTTCAGGTGGAGTGGTACCTTAATTTTATAGATCTTATCGTGGAAGTTCCAAGGAGCTTCCAGATTGGCCAATTCTGCTGCAATAACTGCGCTTAATGAAGTTCCACTTTGTTGTTTTGTAAATACTGTATCTCCACAGTTAAAGTTTACCTACCACCCCTGGAAGAGGGACTTCGAGGCTGACACTGAAGTAACTGAGATCCCTGTTACTGGTGTCATCTACAGAAAAGTGCATCATTCTAGACCACTATTCTTGATGTTTATGAGAGCATGTTTATCTTTGAGAGAAGCATCTGATGGGGTCCCTCCCGAGGCTATATATGTGGTAATGCAGCAACTGTGGCTTCAGCAAGTACCATAATGGCACCTCTTACTCTCCTCAACAAGGCTTCAGATCAAGACCTACTACTAAAGACAGTCTTCCTTTTAGCTGTAGCCTCATCAAAAAGAGTGAGCAAACTACATGACCTATCTTTTTTGTTTTCACACACTAGAGGGTGGAAAGATCTGTCATTTACTTTAGTTACAGAATTTGTAGCCAAGATCCAAAATCTTTCTAATAATGATACCAGATTTCACTCCTCTACAGTACTGTCATTTAAGGAGGTAACTGATGATTTGCACAGTTTACTTTTTCCTGTAAGGGCAGTTTACTTAATACTTTAAGAGAATGCTCCCTGCCACCTGTCCTTCCATATCTTTGTTTGTTAGCACAATTCAAAACAAGAAAGGCAGGTCCAAGATCACAATCTCCTTCTGGTCACGGGGATGTGATTATGAGAGAGTATATCTTTGGTAAAAGCCCATGACATTCTTGGTCTCTCCTCAACCTTAGCATTATGCAATAACCACTCGTTAGACATGGACAGAGGCTGTTTGGAGAGCCTTCAAACCCTCGGGTTACCTAGCCCCCACTCAGGGTTCACAATATTCATGGGATTGCTGTGACCATAGCTTCCTGCAAGATCCAAAATTCACCTTTTCGTGTCGACTGATCTGACTTTCATCACTCGAGAAGGGACTGAATTACTACTATGCCCTGTTAGGGCAGTCTATCTCTATTTGATAAAGATTGAACCTTGTCGAACCCAGTGTCTCCAACTTATTTGTCAACAATGGGTAAAAGAAAAAGAGTAACCAAAAATACAGTTTCTCTTTGACTACAAAAGACTATTATGAAGCTTCCATCCCTTTGGAGCGCTTCTCTCAGGGCTGGTAATATCCGTGGTCTTTATAGGTAGTAGGTTGGCCGGGGCACCAGCCACCCGTTGAGATACTACCGCTAGAGAGTTATGGGGTGTTTTGACTGGCCAGATAGTACTACATTGGATCCTTCTCTCTGGTTACGGTTCATTTTCCCTTTGCCTACATACACACTGAATAGTCTGGCATATTCTTTACATATTCTCCTCTATCCTCATACACCTGACAACACAGATTACCAAACAATTCTTCATCACCCAAGGGGTTACTGCACTGTAATTGTTCAGTGCCACTTTCCTCTTGGTAAGGGTAGAAGAGACTCTTTAGCTATGGTAAGCAGCTCTTCTAGGAGAAGGACACTCCAAAATCAAACCACTGTTTTCTAGTCTTGGGTAGTGCCATAGCCTCTGTACCATGGCCTTTCACTGTCTTGGGTTAGAGTTCTCTTGCTTGAGGGTACACTCGAGCACACTCTCCTATCTTATTTCTCTTCCTCTTGTTTTGTTAAAGTTTTTATAGTTTATATAGGAGATATTTATTGTTGTTACTCTTCTTAGAATATTTTATTTTCCTTTTTTCCTTTCCGCTCTGAGCTATTTTCCCTGTTGGAGCCCCTGGGCTTATAGCATACTGCTTTTCCAACTAGGGTTGTAGCTTAGTAAGTAATAATAATAATAATAATAATCTTGCCGCAAAGATTGTTTTCACTAAAACCTCTGGATATCGTTGCTACTTTTAGCAGGAACTTGGGAGAGGAAAACTACCTTTCTTATTTGATAAATGGTGCATACAAAATCCTAGACACGTGCTCTCTAGGCCTTGTAGTGGTTGTTGCCCAATATTTGGTGTAGAGGCTATGCCTCAGCATTAATGTTATCATAGTGTCAACTCATCAGTTACTTATTAATACCTGATGTATGAGCTGAATTTAAGTAACCTTTTGCCCCATCTTCTTGCGGCTGTGGTAGTATCAGTACCTCTGAATCATGGGGATACTTGTGTGGTGAAAGGGGTTTGTGTATCGCCATGATCAGCAAAACTGTACTAGTCAAGGACACCATACTAAGTTGGTTTGCTGTAAATACTTACTGTGTAGTAGGGACCTCGTACCAGAAAGTATTTGTATTTATGGTGGGGATACCTGAATGTGTTAGTCTTGTCGAATCAAGTCTGATAATTATACAGCACTCGTATGCCATTGATCATTCTGAAGGTTGGAAGGTTTCTTTCTCTTTATGTCCCACAGTTTGTGGCGAGGACAGATGACCTGTCAATTTGGGATTCTAGCAGTCGAGACGATTTGCTACTTTGTCCTGTGAGGGCGTTCAGATACTAAGTCAGAAGAATAAAACACTTCACACCTTGGCATCGGAGAATATTTCACAGCTGTGACTCATAAGCTTAAGAAAATGATCTCCAGAAACACCGTTTCCTTCTGGCTTTTAAAACTATCAGACATTCCTACCACTCTTTGGAGGTGCAAGGCGCTGGACCCTCGAGAGTGAGGGCACACAGTCCAGAGTATCCGGGTCGGTTCGCCAAGCCAGTTTTGGTCTTAAGAACTTCCCCCTCAGGATAAGTCTCCCATTCAAAGTCCATGGTTTGTTACACCTTCAAGTTGCACAGCCCTCCTCAACCACCTCGTAGGCACCTAGGCCAAAGGTCAAAGTGAAGGCTGAGCTGCCTTACCTTCCACCCAGTAAGCAGCTATGTTTACCTCGTTAAAGTTCAACAGCTGCTCAGCTGCGCTAATTGTCATGCTACTATTAAAATTGTCGGGTTTTGTATGGTTAGGGAAAATACAAATCACCTTAAATTTGCAATCTTTAGCTGCTCATCACTTTTCATTTCTACTTAGTTCTGTCTGATGTTCAACTTGTAATACTGTATTACTTGATATTTAATTGCAAGTTCCTTGATTTATATTTTTTGTAGACTTTATTGTTGCTTTTGCATATACTGTTTCTGAAACGCCATGGCCCGTGCCGCGGAGGAAACACTAGGCTTCACCACCAAGAAACGGCAGGATTGGTTTGATGAGAATGATGCTACCATCTCTCTTCTCATTGAAACCAAACGACAAGCACGCCTGACTTTGGAAAACCAACCAACAGCAGCTAACAAATGTGCTCACAAGGTGGCTGAAGCTGGTTGCCAAAGAGGTATCCGTGAAGCCCAGAACACCTGGTGGCAAAGAAAAGCTGCAGAAATACAGAGTTTCGCTGACCAACGTGACCTGCGCAGCTTCTATGCAGCAACAAAAGAAATATTCGGTCCCACACAGTCATCAGTGGGCAGCCTGAAGGACGCGGATGGGGCCACGACCATCACCGACAGCGAGGGCATCCTGGCCAGGTGGAGTTCTCACTTTGAGAACCTCCTCAATGACCAAGCAAACACCCCAGACGATCTCCTGCGAATGACCCCGCAGCATCCCGTCCGTCACTGGATGGCACTACCACCCTCCATCCATGACTTCAACAAGGCCCTGCAGCGCATGAAGCCCGGCAAAGCCCCAGGGCCAGACAACATCCCGTTGGAGCTCCTCACTCACGGTGGCCCCGGCTTGAGGAACTGTTTGATGCTCCTTATACTGAAAATATGGGAGACCAAGACCCCCCCCAGTGACTTCCGCGATGCAAACATCACTACCATCTTCAAGAAGGGAGACAGGGAGAACTGTAACAACTACCGGGGAATATCACTACTAAGCATCGCGAGTAAGATTTTCGCTCGGATTCTCCTTGACCGCCTCCTTATTCTCGCAGAAGACGTCCTGCCAGAGTTCCAGTGCGGCTTTCGACCTTCCCGCGGGACCATAGACATGATCTGTGCGCGACAACTACAAGAGAAGAGCCTCGAACAACAACAGCCCATAATGTTCATCTTCTGGGATTTGAAAAAGGCCTTCGACAAAGTACCTAGACCTGCCATGTGGGCTGTCCTCAAAAGATATGGCTGCCCACCCGATTTTGTCAAGCTGGTGCGTGCCCTCCATGACGGAATGGTTGGGAGAGTCTGCCACCAGAACTCTCTTTCAGACCCATTCCCCATCAACGGCGGCCTGAAGCAGGGCTGTGTTCTGGCCCCGACGTGTTTCTCGCTATACACCGCAGCAATGCTCAACGAGATTCCCCCAGACACACCCTCAGTCGACCTACGTTTCCGCATGGATGGAGGCGCTTTCAACCTCGCTAGACTCCGCGCCAGAACCAAGACCACCTTGTGTGCAGTGCGAGAACTGCAGTATGCTGACGACAATGCCACCCCAGGTCAGACGGCAGAGGACCTGCAGTCATTAGCTGATGCATACAACTCTGCCTACAAACCTTTTGGGATGCAAGTAAACTCAGACAAAACCAAGACCCTCGTCCAACATCCACCAGGACTGATGCTCCCCAACTTCAACACCACAGTGAATGACCAACCGTTAGAACAGGTGGACCAGTTCTCCTACCTAGGAAGCATCCTAACATCAGCTCCCACAAGCAAAAAGGACGTGGAGAACAGGATCAGGGCAGCCCACTCCGCCTTTGGCCGACTCAACCGCCGCGTATTTAACAACCACGCACTGACAATGACCACCAAAATAATGGTGTTCAGGGCAGTAGTCCTCTCCACGCTCCTGTATGCATGTGAAACATGGACGCTATATAGTAACGATCTTAAAAACCTAGAACGCTTCCAACAAATGAAACTGAGGCAGATCTTGAAAATCCCCTGGGAGAGCCACACCACCAACATTGAAGTCTTAGAACGTGCCTCGCTGTCCAGCGTGGAGGCCACCATCATCCACCACCGCCTCCGCTGGATAGGACACGTGCATAGGATGGATCCATCTAGGCTCCCAAAGAAAATATTCTACGGAGAACTGACCCAGGGCACCAGACCACGAGGAGCCCCGAAAATGCGCTATAAAGATCAACTAAAGCGCACCCTGGCTCTAACTGACATCGATCCTTCCTCATGGGAAGAAACAGCCAGGGACAGGAAAACCTGGAGGAGTACAGTACACCATGGCACCGTGGACTTCGAGGAGAGGAGGAGACAAAATGAGGAGGCTAGGAGGAGAAGAAGGAGAGAGCGATTAGAACAGCCCCGCCCACCACCTACCCTCCCTTGTGAACACTATCCGCAACTCTTCCACCACAGACTAGGACTTAACAGCCACATCAGGCATAAGCACCCACCCCACAGAGAGGAGGCTGATGGCTAACGACAGAACCCAATACTCGGACACGAGTGGGCGCCGACGACGATATACTGTATTTCCTAATCTCACTGAAAGGCCACTATATTAAATCCCGTCTGTTGGTTTAGTATTCTAGTTTCCATTTAAATCATGCCCTCCATGCAGGGTCCTTTGCTGACGTGTCAATTTACAAGTTGGGATAATGTTGCAGATTTCTCTGCTGCCCTTTTTTACTAGGTACAGTAAGAAAGTTCTTTTGGAATTATAATGACATAGCATTATTATTTTTGGTGCTACTGTCATGAAACTTGTTTTTAAAGTTTGCTGTAAAATGCACCCATCACAATCCCACATGAAACTGGTCCCCTATTTCCCTCTAATGTCAAATCTTAACAGTTCTCACCTTTTTTCCCAATCATCTGTCACTCAAGAGATTGATAATGCATAAAGTTTCCCTCAATTTCTAATCTTAAGAGGGTATCTTGTAGAGAGAGGACCTTTCACCCTTTGCCTTATGCTTATCGGATAAGATTGTTCTGAAGGCTCTGCATAGCATCGCTTTTTTGGTCATCGCATTTTCGATGTTTTCTTACTTTCATCATGATCCCTTTCGGGTTTTTGTGAATAGCCATCCAGTTTCTGATTTAGCCCAAGAGATGTATAGGGTTGCGTTTTCACGCTACTGATGTCTATCCTGTGTCATTTTAAGCGGCTAGTCTCTGCCTCCTTGTGCCTAAAAATGTTGATAGACTTTGTAATCATGGAATGGGTCTTTTTTTTTACTGTGTGGGACCAGTTCCTTAATGTTTTTTGCTTCCAATTTCCAGTTTCCTTTTGAAATTGTCTGTCATTGAATCATTTTGATTGTTACCTTGGCCAAAAGTTGCAGTACAGTACTTCAAACTTTTTTAAATGAAATGTTTAGAGAAATACAAGAATTTTTAAAACTTTTTAAGTTCTCTCCTAGTTTTGAGAAATTTGTGATGAAGTTACCATAACACAGTTACTTTTTTTTCTTTTCTGTAATTATTTACCCGAGAAATTACCAGAAATATTATTGCATAGGTTTCTCTTGTATTTCC
The DNA here is from genome assembly GCF_036898095.1 of Palaemon carinicauda. Taxonomy (NCBI): domain Eukaryota; kingdom Metazoa; phylum Arthropoda; class Malacostraca; order Decapoda; family Palaemonidae; genus Palaemon; species Palaemon carinicauda. Next base: position 115,212,886 of record NC_090732.1, read on the forward strand.
ATCCAATTTGCTGTACCACTTAAGAAAATTAGTGTCAATATGTAATCTGTCTTTGTACACTAGTTTGAGATATTATGATTTTGAGATGCTCTACTTTCATTTAGCTTATTCATGATTTGATAGAGAATCAATTTACATCCGTAAATCAAGTTTAGATTTTTAATAGTTCCCTTGAATCATCCGCGCTGTTCAAGCGCAAACTGAAATTACCATTCAAATCTGAAGTTAGTCAATTGAAAACCTTGTTTGTACTGTATGTTTATTTTGGTTTTTTTAGGGGCAGTAGATATATATTTATATTTAACATGCTAATGTCTAAAGAAATAATTAATTGAACAAATGTAGTTTGTCAAAGCCTTTTTTTTTTTTTCTTTCGTAAATTTGCCTCCAACTCGGGGAACAAAATGACCAATGGCTGATTTAACCTTTGGTGTTTCCCAGCCACTACAAAGTTGACATATCTTTTATGGTGTTTTAATTTGTATTTCAGTTTTTAAAGTTTGTCTAAAGCATAGAATTGTCTTTTCACAAATGACCAATTTAATGTCTGTCAGAGGAAATTTATGGTAAAGGTTGAATGAAATTTAGTGTACTGATTACATACGTACATTGGGCATCATAGGAAGTTTCTTGTCATAATGTTAACCATGGAAAAACTATAAATAAGTTAGGGATTGTATAGGTAAGAGATAGTCTTCAAATGTCTTTTTCACCAAATGCATAACAGATTTTTTTTGCAGATTTTTTTAGCTATCTTTATTGACCCCCTTTTCTTTGTTAATAGAAATATTTATGTAAAATTTCTTTAGACTAATTATGTTTGTCCACTTTTAAATGGTGCCAAATCTTTTGCCAAAGTCAGGAGTGATTTTAATCAGGCTAAAATCCAGTAAAATATTTATTGTAAATTTCTTTAGATTGATTTTGTTATTCAATTTTAAATGTTGCCAAAGTCAGAAGAGATTTCTATCAAGATAAAATCCAGTGAAATATTTGTGTAAAAGTTCTTAGACTAATTTTGTTTCTATTTTAATTGCCAAAACTTTTGTGTTAATAGATTTACTTAACTTTTTTGGTTAAATATCTGACTTACGGTAATAACTGCATTGGTTAGAAGGTATCTCAGTTGGCATTTTAATTTCAAAGTATTTACATTTTCATTACAAGAATAATTTGCATCACTGTACACTGTATCATACATTTGAGTTATTAGACCACAAATTTAGCAATTCTGGTCAAAGTTTCAGATGTAAAAGCATGTTTTAATTTTTATTTTTGTACAGTTGACTGAGAGATTAGTTCAAAGTCCCACAAAAGTACTTATGAATCCCAAGGATTTGTATGGACTTTTGTAGGTCATTGACTCGATCTCTCGAGTCAATTGTGCAAAAACCATGATTTTACATCCAAAACTTTGACCACAATTGCTAAATTTGGTGGACCATTAACTCAAATGCATGAAACATAGTGTACAGTGATACAAATTATTCTTGTAATGAACTTATAAACACTTGGAAATAAAAATGCAAACCGAGATACCTTCTAACCAATGCAGTTGTTACCGTAAGTCAGTTATTTAACCAATAAAGTTAAGTATAAATCTATTAGCACTAAAGGTTTGGCAATTAAAATAGAAATGTAATATACTTATATCATGAAATTTATGTAAAATTTTACTTTGCAATGTTGTAAAAATCAACTTTGAAAGAATCTCCAATTTCTATGTATAAAAAAATTAAGGAAAACAATAAAAGAAAATTTTAGAACGAGAAACTTTTATTAACCATAAAAAATACAAGGGAAAATTATAACAAAATTAAAAAGAAAAATTTTTTTTTATTAATTTTTTTTCCCCAACATATTAGTGTCCCCCCCAAATAAGGGGCTGACCTCAGAATTGCATTTGCTGGCTCTAGCTGCTGCCCAGCATACCAGGGAACCTTACATAGAAGTCAAAAGAGTCCCGTAACGTCTCCTGTGATGAGTACGGTGACATCATTTCATTCCTCTGAATGGAGAAGTTGAAATTGTACGGCAACTCCTTGTTTACTGGAAGCAGACTATCGCTGGTACATCTCCCATTTGGTTAACATTTAAGGAAATGGGTATCATTTATAACAAATGATGATTAAAGTCTAGGAATATCATGACTAGAAACTGGTGCTGCAGACAATTTTTTATCTTATTGAGATAACACTTAGAAGCAATTCAAAGTGTTTCAGTATACCACAGTACCAAAAATATCTCTGAACACAGAATCTTAAAGGAAAAATCTGAAATTTGTAACTTAATTATGTTATTAAAGTTCCATTTAGAGTTGGTTGACTTTTAAAATCATGACTATTCTAAAGCAACAAATGGAAGTAAGGTTCTTAATTTCTTGCAGTGATCTAAGAACATATTGGACATTACAGTTTCATATACCATATGAATAACTTTGCCAATCAAAGGTAATCCTGGTTAACCATACCCGGAGTGTGTAGTTCTAAAAATGAGTACAGTACTTAGATAATTTTACCATGGACTTAATAGTTAACTCTTTATAAGACACTTCACAGGCAATTCAGTTTTGTTAACATATCTTAACACTATAATATACTGCATAGTCTATAATCTAAGTCCAGTTTACAAAACTAGAACCTTCAGAAAGCTGAAATATTAGCCATAACTCTTCCACACATCTTTGAGAGCAAAACTATTTTATTAAGCAGAATATGTTAAACTGCGTAAAAGCAACATTTGTCAAAGTACAAATTAATCTTTAAACACATTTAATGTCTAGCAAATGTCTCCCTGGATTTAAGATTATTTGGATTATATCAAAGTATTTCTCTATTACTTTTCAAGCGGATATATCTCTTTAATTTGGTCAGAATAAAAACAATTTCAGCTGTTATCTTAATTAAACTTAAGTTGTTGGTAATGTAACATTTAAAACCCCCAAAGAAACTTTAATATTTAAACTTGTATCTTACGTTATAACTGACATTAAAGTATAAACTTATCAATGCCATCATTTATTAAATGCAAAGAAACAAGACTAAAAAATTCCCATTTAAACCCCTTAATGTGAACGAATTATCATTAAAGTTCATTTATAGTTCACTTTTATGTCTCAAGTCACCACTGAGGACAGGAGTCATCATTTCAAATACAGTCCAATATACCTGGATGAAAAAGCTTTATAGAAAGCAGCAAGACCAAATACACGACCAAGGTAAAATTCGTGCGATGTTTCTCAAATGCAAAAAAGACTTCGAAAAAGGGGATGACATCAAATGCAGGGTACTACCCCGACACCCCGGCTTCACCCCAGCCGGCTATGTGCCAGATCGGACTGACGTCGCATTCCCCTGCACCGACGAGTTAGCACAGGCAGCGCACCTTTCAAGGGGGCACTGAAAGACATGGCATTGGTACTAAGGTAAACCTTAAATACCAAAATGCATCTGCCAGTACTTTCCTTGGAGGGTGACTGCCTGACCTTTACATTAAATCTAAATGTTTTTACATAGTCAAGTTATTTCCTGCATATTCTGAACCAAAAGATAAAAATATGGTTGAAATGTGCCCTTCTAAATTGTGGTCTTTTGAGCAAATGGCTGTCTCTAATAAATGTTTGGCCTTAATTTGTCTTATAACATGATTGCTGTCTTCATTTCAAGGGATTTCAATAACCTAGACTCTGTCAAAAGCAAACCCTGATGCACCATCAATTTTGAAAAACAGACCAAGTTGCTCCAACAAACAAGAATCTTTCTGATTTGAGTAAACTGTTGGAAATGAAACCAATTTTCTCTAGACTTGTCACAATTAGATAAACTTATGCATAAAATGCCAACAGCCGAAAGAAAAACCAACAGGCTAATTGATGTGAAATAATATTCCCAGAATAATCAAGAAGAGATTTCTTTTTAACCTGTGCAACAAAAAGGGGCATCCTCAGCAATTTCCTCTCAAGCAAACTAAAGGGAAAATATAGCTACTCTTATTTCCTCATAGGAGACCATGTTATTCACATAAAGCAGTTGAAAAAGATGCTTAGGTTATAATACAAATACCTTTCTTAAATTGAGGATAAATGTACAAGGCTAATCCGAGCTCATTCTGCGTCAACAAAACCTAAGAAATGGTAATCAAACTGAAATTCCTGAAATGGTATCGTACTGATGTGATACCTCATAGAACATCTAAAACCTCAAGTACTTGGGAATTACTGTCAGAGCAAAAACTGATATCAAATGCATTTCATTGCTCAATGAGAAAGACAATACTTGATTTGCCATAAAGGAGCTTTAGAAGCAAAATAAAAAGAGAAAAGCTAAGTGGAGAACCTCATGAGAATCACTAGAGAACGACAAAAGTTTATCACTTGCTAATAAGAGTGAGACCCGTGAAATTCAAATGGAAGACTAAGAAGTTTATGAAACTCATCCAGGCTATTTTCTATCTAAGAATCATTGCACTGAAATGCACTAGCTATTCTACTGGAAACTCATGAACTAAACAAAATTCTATGACCACTAGATCAGCTCCTCATACAGCTGAACTAGAGTACTTTACTCTAAGGAAACAATAAGTTTCTTCCTCAAAGAAATAAAGAGAACAAGGGCATTATCAATAGATTAGGGATCAATTTCTGCTAAAGATTCCTGCACCACCCTCTTTCCTGCCACTTGTTTTTCCTTCTTCCATAGAGGCAAAAGTCCAACAACTTCTTGAATGGGAGCTGAGCCAAAAGCAATTGCTTGGATCATTGTGAATCCTTTTCCTATAATCACGATGATTAAACAATCCACACGAGGCAAATAAAGCCATTCACAATGTCTACAAAACCCAGTTAAAGACAGCATACAATGACATGTACTTTGGATTTAGACAATCAACACCAAGAAAATGAAAGCACAATGGAATTCTAACACTTAGGAAATCCTGACCTCAACTGAGCAGGGACTAACATCATAGTCAACCCTAGTTGGAGATTACAAATCCAGATTCAAATCCAAGACTTGTAATAATAAAAAAGCAAAATTGCGATGATTTAGAGAAGGGTAAATCCTTAGACCACATCTCATAAGAAGGGACATTCCAAGTGAGTTAGCTTGCTTGCAAAAAAAAGCTTGTTGAACTTGGAAACAATAAGTATGTCATAGAGTGCAGAACACTACTTCCTCCAGACCTCAAAGTTCCACCTTATCACAGCTGTGATCCAAAACAAAGCGCACAGTGAAAAGGACAATGTTCTACACCATCTTACACTCCCAACAAGGATTGAGAAATAAATTTTTATTATATGCCTTTGGTGTTTAGTGAGACAAAATAATTTTTGTTTGTTCTTTCTAGAATACGAAACCTGAACTGGAACATACTGTTATAAATTCTCCACCACTGAGCATTGGTATGTACAATGGAGTTGGTGATTTCAATGTATTTCCCTCTAAAATAACTTAAGTATGAAAGTACTAACTGCTTGAGGAGAAATTTCCTAACCTTCACAATATGCCAGCTGTCAAAATACATCAAAGTCCATCTCAATTACTAGCAAACTGCACTTATATACAAAGTGATAAAAGATTTCAAAATCCAAAGCAATAACAAATGACAGCCGTACACTAAGTACAGCAGAAATGCTGATGTAAATTCCTTGAACAAATAGTGTACTAGTAAAAATAAGAGTGACCAGGATCTGAAAATAACTAGTGGCACCAACAATCAAAGGACTGGACAGTGCTACACTGATTCAGATCAACAAAAGGGCAGATCTAATGATATCCACAGTAAGCAATATGAAGTAGAGGATAAAAGACAATGAGCCAAACAAATAATTAACAGCCTCCTTGTGCACATAAGTCAGCTACAACCAGAGCTATAAAACTCAAAAGAACTATGGATCAACACTAACTGTATCAATAGCTGTTCATTAAAGCATTGATACAGGTATAATAATTCTATAAAAGCACTATGGAACTGAATTCCTTCCTTAAAATGATTGCACAAGGAAAATGTTGCAAACCAAACGATGAAAATGACTACCACCTCTTACTGATAGCTGAAGATGAAAGTCCACATATCTCAGGACAAGCTAAAATAAAATGCTGAAAGTACAGTAATCAATTGCCTTTGTGCTATGTTGCATCCTGAGTTGCACTGAAAGCAGTATTCTTTTCATCAAGATACTGAACACAACAGAATAGATAATTTCTTTAGCTTCTTTAATGGAGAAACTTCCTCCCAAGGAAATATGAAAATAATTACAAAAAGAGCAATACTGTAATAAAGAACTGTTTTCACCAAGTCTCTAAAACAGTACAATCTCAGGAAAAACTGAAAGGTCTCAGGAGAATATCCTCATTATAACAAAAATAGCCCAATATTTAGGCATGCAGCTAAAGAGAGTAGTACTCAAAACAAATACTGACAGAAAGAGCAAAGTAAAAAGAAAAATATACGTCCAAATCAGCTATCAAATGCATCATCCAAACAAAGATCAATGAGAAACAATTGACTCAAAGCATTTGAAATGAACAATTAAAGAAGATCTTCCAAATACCATGATACCTAGACCAAGCATCATATTCACAGAAGCTGTTTTAATAGAGAGCAAACAGGATGCATTTAGCTTCTTATTCCATGTAGACTTGTGTCATTCTTGGGAAAACTGAATCTTTTAGATCCTCAGGAAAAGATACTCGAATCAGACTTAAAATTGCAACGAGCATACGTATTCCTTAGGGAAGATAGAATGAAATCTATAATAGATTTATCAAAAGCAAGCGTCAAACCAACCTATTGAATAAGGAAAAGTTAATCTATAAGTTTTTGTGCAAATGAAGCTTAATTTTGGCCGTATTTAAATCCATCATCACACAAGACCTGAGTGGAATAGATTTTGGACAAGCACTAATTAAATCCTTCGAGCCAGGGAGAAAGTAATCTCGAAACATCCTCAGACTAGGAAAAAAATCTAGAATGAATTCAATTGCTTGCGTATAACATTAGAAAAGGATTGACAATGACAAGTATATTTTATATCTTTCATCCAAAAAGAAAAATACAGAATATTTCTGGATCACCAAAGACAATATGGCTTCAAATGAGCTTCTGAACAGTTAAATTGATTAATAAGAATTTCCATGGCAGAACTCAGATTCAATGTGAAAATCTAAACTATACAGTATTTCCCAAAGCAGTTATCTAAAAGATCTCAATGGAGAAATAAGCTTGGCAGTCTACAACTAGAGACTTTCAGCCAATAATATAACTCTAAAATGTGTACAGTAACTTCTCCAATGTCATTCAGTACTGAGCTTTCAATGTGTCTCAGCTTAACTGAAACCTTGGATGTACTATAACCAATTTGAAAAAGCTTCATCCGGAAAAGTCTTGTAGACTAAAATCAAAACTCAACAAAATTCCTTACATTTCAAAAAGAAAATTGTCTCAAGATCTGATCATTTTTAAAACGAACAGCCAAATTATTCATTACTCTTCCCAACTGTATACTATCTCCTGATATGTACTGTACATTAGTTCAAGTACTGTATAACACATCTAAAATCTCTCAAAGAAAGTAGAAATCTTAAATTTCTCAATCAAAGACTTTAGAACAGCTTATGATGGAGATGAAATCTGTAGTCAAAACAAGATATTACAGTAGTTTTTGTAACAAAGTTGACAGATGACTTCTGCAAGTTTAAAGATTCCTCATAAATGACAGAGGCAAGAGACAGTAACAATGCCCTTGAGACTGACAACATATACATATGGTCATCAGCTAAGGCCCCTCTCCACCCAAGCTAAGACCAGTGAGGGCTACCTAATTGCTGCTGATGACTCAGTAGGTAGACCTATAGGCTTCCCCAAGCTTCAGCGGGTCTCAAACCTTAGTCCGAACATTTATAATTCCCGAATATTGATACAGTATTTCTATTTCATAGAAATATTCTAATGACTTTTATTGCAATAATATGTTCATTAAAATTGGATTTAATTTTAAAATGCAATAGTTTTCAAACATGAAAATCCAGGTAAAACCTATTACTGTAAGTGTGCATCCCAGGATAAAAAGAAAGTAATGAATATCCATCATCAAGTTTCATGCAATATTCCTAAATAAAAACTTTCAGCATCAAGCTTTCAGTTTTAACAAACTCTCTGTACAGTACATTCTTTTTTTTTCATAAAACAATAAGATTTTATGATTTTTATGTACATAATTTTTTATATGAAATATGAGAAAGTAAGAGTATGAAACTAATCTTTGTTTGACACATTTAGCACTCATGAAAGTCTGTTAACCATCAACTTTCTAAGCTTAGAAACCAGCTGAAATGTGTAAAGCAATTACAAAGATTTACACTAAAATAGTGTAAGAAACAATGAGATTATTTAACATGCTTCATGATAACAGCTTGAACAGTTTTCATTCTAAACTCTTGACCTTTCAGGACTCCAAAGTCTAACTATCTACCATGTCACTTCAATCTATTTTAGAAGGTAGCCGACACAAAAAAGGATTTTTTCTCATCATTCCTCTTTGCCCAACGAGGCACTCAGCCGAGTTTGGTTGGCACTACTAGGGTGCCACAGCCCTGTTTTCCACCACAAATGAAACTTCATATGCTGACTCACCTACTGCCACTACCTCAGTGGTCACCAAGAGGACCCAAGGTAGCACAACAAAGGAACAGTAGATTCTCCGAAAACACCAGTGCTTAATCAAGAAAAGCAATTGTCAATCTTAATAGATTGGTGTAATAAAATCTACATAAAATGATAGCTTTACAGATCTAAGCTTCAAATATAAGTGTGCGCTTTGACCAAAACTGAAGTAGAGCCAGACAGGACCATGTAAAGCCAAAAAATATTGAAGACCAAAATAAAAAAGAAGCTGTCTTCTGCCTGTGATTCAAGCCTAAAATTACGAATGAGAGACACATCCAAATCAAGTCCTATTAACAAAATAACTCAATACAGTATGTATTAATGACCACAGCATATTAAGTATGCATGACAAATTTGGCAATATATTAGGGCAATGTTCAACTCTGTAGAACACAACTAAACTTGTTCTACTAAATACCATCACTTTGGCACAAGAATCTGACAAGGCCATTAGCTCTATCTTTTGGTACAGGGAATAACAAAATATGTAAAGATTTAAATAATGATAGGTTACCGCACCATATTTGGGTAAAAAATGACGCAGCAATGTGCATGTTGCACTTCTCCTCAGTCAAGGAAGCATTGCAGAAACATAACACGCATCTAAACTTGGAACATGTAAAAGGTGATGCCAGTCGTCTCTCTAAAAAGCTATTGGCATCCCGAATATAAAGAAAAATACTGAAACTCTTCCAAGTCCATCATGGGACAAGTTACAAATGAAACTAAAAAAGCCCAACAATGAATGACTGCATTCACATTCAGTGACATTTAATGATTATTAAGATGAAAAGATTTAATTACAATTTACTTTACTACTAATCTCACAAAAAAAAATAACACTCCCAGCTTCTAAAGACTAATTAAGTTTACACTACATTGTTCTTCTTCAAATCAAATTATTAGATATAAATTTCAAGACATAGAGATATATTCCCATATAATCTAAGATATAATCATAAATACAGGGGCAGGCAATTACCAGAAAATATCATATTTAAAATTAATAAAATTTTGGCAAATTATGCATCCAACACAGCAGAAAGTATTCTGTTTAACAAATTTTGAACTTTCAAACTCTGTGGAAGATCTACGACTCTTTCTCAAGCTTTCTGAGGATTCTATTCTTATAAAATTGACTTATCAAGTAATACAGTTACTATAAAAATTATGTTACACAAAACTGAATGGCCTGTATAAAATATCTGATGAAGACGAAACTTTTCACACCCAGGGTAAAATCATCTAACCACTGCACTCATGTTTGGAACAATACTCCAGGTACAGTAATCTTCCATCAGCTATAATGGAATTGGAAATCATTTTGAATGGCAAATCTATGTTCAATTGGAACATCAAACTGTAGTGTCCAAAGTCATCTTAGGTCACTTTAAGAACTCAAAAACTTTAAATTCATTTGTTCTTTAGTCATGATTCTAAAAGAAAACTGATTGGAACTTTATAACTCTGATTATTCATTAAGCTACAATGAATCAGGATTTTTCTTAAGAACTCTAGTGACAGGCTATTTTTAGTTCTGCGGCATACAGTAACTCCCTCAATAAGATGAAAAAATTATGACAGCAGTTTCATATTTCTAGACTAAAATATCAAATGTTCAAGATACCTATTTAGTAAACATTGACCGACTGGAAGATAATAACCCAGTGACACACTGCTTCCAGTAAACAAGAAGTTGTCACATAATTTCAAGTCTCACCATTGAGAATCCTACGTCACCAAACTCATCACAGGAGACAGGGACTGTTGTAACTTCCATATACGGCTTCTGGTAGCAAGGAGGCAGGGCCACTGCACTTCTGAAATCAGCCCCTGTTGATGGGCCTAAAGGCCTTTATTACAAATCTTTCGGAATATTATACAATCTACAGTACACCTGGAAGAGATTAAAGAATACAGTATTGTCACAAGGTTACAGAATACAATTAATGTTTCAACGTTACAAGACGGACTTCGTTTTGACATAAGTCTGGATATATGAGGAATCCTACTTATGATAATTAACTCAACACAAAAATAAGGAAAAAATACAATAATTTAACTATTAATACATTGTTCCCTTGCCTAAATTTCAGGACAGTTATCAAGTTAAAAACATTTTAAAACTATTAAATATTGTTACTCTGTAATGCCTTCTTAATTACATAACCTGCTTTATTATCTCCTCAACTAGATACTGTCAATCTATCTAAGGTTTGACTCACGATACAGTATCTACTTAGAAAACAAAGTTCAATTTCTTTTGATCTCATTACCTGCATCTCGCTAAAAGAAATGGGCTTAGAATCCCTTATAAACTCTCAAAAATAGATTTACCTATAATCACTTCTAACTTACAAATTATTTTGTTTATTTCTAACCTCCATAATATCAATGGCTGTAAATATTTGCTCGGGAATTTCAAACTTATATGCAACCAAGCTACCTGAATAAATCCCGAAATTATTAACCTGATGCATCACAAATGCACTTAAACTTTTATAAATAAGAATATAAATACTTATTCTGCAAGTTACTAACAACTCAACCCTGCCCTTGATCTCAACTAACAGCAATAGTACTTCCTCGACTGTATTCAGAAGGTTTGAAGCTGGAATATCATATCCAGACTTAGGCTATGTCAAAAGAAGTTTTACAAAACTTTTCAAAAACATAGAAGTAACAGTACTTCAATCACAGTTAGTACACGATTTAACCTCTAACGCAAACTAAGTTGTATCATACTGCAGTAGTGGCCATGGTTATCTAATTAAAAAATATGAATTACAATTATGCAGAAAATATATTCACGCTTTACAAAATAAGTGTTATCTATTAAACATTCTTGTGAAGTCCTAAGATTATTATAAGAACATCTTTAGTATTTAATCTAGTGTATATGCAAAAGAATGTTAAGGTCATTAAAATCTAAACTTAACATTTGGAACAAGACTGAAAAATTTCCTTAAACTTTCAAGATACAAATCTATCAAATAAAATCAGAGATTAAACTCCTTTCTGTCCAAAGATAATATAAAAGAGAATTACTCTATATAATCAAGCCTAAAAATACAAAATATCTATTTTATAAACTAACTGGTGTTTCATAAATACAAACCAACTTTAAATTGATACTTTATCACTGGGTTAGACAGAAACCAAGTTGCTATTGTGTGGTACAGCAATTGGCCGACACCAAATCTCCCTGAAGAAAGGAAAGCGTACTTTCGAAGATAATTCATTAAAAGGAACTAATAGAAAGTCCCACAAAACAAAGAGATCCTGAGGAAGCGACACCAAAAGACCGCATACACACCCGCAAGGGAGCGTCAACAAAGTGGCTGAGACAAAACCCAACAAGGTTACTGAACGAACGTGCGTCGCCACCTAGAAATCCCAAACAGACAAACACAATACTCAATTTGGGAGCATGGATCTCCAAAACGCCCGACATCTTCACAAACAAAACAACACAGAGCCACGAAAAACACGTCCGAAAGCTCACGGGTGCTAACAAGGAATGATGGGAGAAGGATAGGTAGTGGTGGTGGTAGGGGGGGGGGGGGCAGTAGCTGTAGTGAACGACACCTCGTAGTAACAGGGGATTTTGAGGAGGGAGAAGTCTAATTGGAGAGGGATCTCTGGTAGTGGTATCACTCACCCCAGTTTTAATACCGACACCCTTTAGGGGTGAGCGAGCTGGATATATTCCTGGCATTCCAAGCAACTTTTTTCTCTGGTATATTTATCAGTATTTATACCTTTGAAATGGTGCTATAAGGAGCATTTCACTGGGCGACACAGGTTCCTCGCCCAGAAATAGATTTTTCCTTCGTCAAAATACCTTTTATGGAGCAAAACGTAAGTCCTTTCAGTGATGACATTTTTAAAAGTTAAGTAGCCCTTCTAGGCAAATTATCCAAAGGGAATAACATCCCACTTTAGAAGTTGAATCTTAAAGGGAGCACACTTAAGTTGAAACCAAAATCATAATACTTTATCAGGCCAACTGGCAAACTGATTAGAGAATATAAGTTTGTTCAAAACAGCAGTACAGAAACAATCCCATTGTTCAACACACTACTGCATACAAGGGAACATCATATTTTGAAATTACAAATCCAATAATGAAGAATTTTGTACAGCACCTACAGATTTATAAATCTGTTCCCTAAGATAACCCTTTACATCCTACTTAGGGCAGTAAGCAATAATACATCATCATTCTGGGAAGACATACTCGGAACCACCTACACAGAAATCGCTTTTGAATTTTAAAGGATTTCTGAAACTGTCCTACATAGACTCTCCATCCATGTTTCCATTGATCCACTGTTCATGATCTATCTAACATTATTGCAGCCTTTCCACTATGAACTAATTGTCAAAGACCTAAATAGACCTCTGAATTCTGATTATCCTTTGCATTCAGATCTTCCCGGACAGTACCATCCGGCTCATAATACTAGGTACGCAGCTCATTCTAAAAGTCAGCCCTTCTCTCATGAGGCTCAATACTTCACAATATTGTAAGTTTTATTCCAGCTGTGACCAAATTGTGGAATGATCTTCCCAATTGTTTATTTGAATTGGTAGAACTTGTAGCCAATGTTTTTATGCTAAACAAGCTGACATCTCTCTTTTTATAGTTTATTCACGAAGGATCTACTTTCATGCTGTTACTGTTCTTAAAATATGTTATTCTAATTGTTCATTACTTCACTTGTAGTTTGTTTATTTTCTTTCCTTACTGGGCTATTTGTCCCTGATAGAGCCCTTGGGCTTATTGCATCCTGCTTTTCCAACTAGGTTTGTAGCTTAGTTAGCAAAAATAATCATAATAATATCAACTCTACAACAGCATGAGTAAAAAGTGTCAAAGTCTATACAACAGTGAGGATCTTGTCGCCTCCAGAAAGAGACTTGGCGCTGAATATAGGAGACTGCGGCAGTGTAACTCCTAAACCCAAACTTCCTTGAATACTGCTAACAGGTCCAGATAGTTTATGTGAATGACACTCCTTATCTGACCATATCCTGAACTGGTATGACATTGGCAATTTGTGAGGTCAGATTAAAAACCAGAGAAAAAAACATTGTAACATCAATGTAAAAAAAAAAACTCTGGAAAACTGTACTCACAAATTGCCAATGTCACACAATTCCTGAGATGCATTTAAAGGTACAGAATGTAAATACCTTTATGTGTAACATATATAAATGTTACAATAATCTATTCAAAGTTCTATAGAATTTGTCTTCTTTGATGATAATTTATTCTCTGGTTACACATTTTTCCTTTGCCTATATGTACACCAAATAGTCTGGACTATTCTTTACACATTTTCCTTTCCTCATACAACTGCCAACACTAAGATAACCTAAAAATTCTTCACTCAATGGATTACATACTGCACTGTAATTGTTCAGTGGCTATTTTCCTCTTGGTAAGGGTAGAAGAGCTATAGGAGGAAATTAAACCCTTGTTCTCTGGTTGGGTGATGTCATAGTCATGGGTTAGAGTTCTTTTGCTTGAAGGTACACTCAGGCACAATATTCTATCGGATTTCTTATTTCCTTTTCTCATGACCATTTTCCCTGTTGGAGCCTTTGGACTTATAGCAGGCTGCTTTTCCAACTAGGGTTGTAACTTAGCTAATAATAATAAATGGATAGAAAGTTTCATGTTGGAGACTCTTCATGTATTTTTTAATAAACTTCTGAAAATAAGAATAATGTCTTATAAACTGATATTGAAGGTCTTCTTAAATTCTATACCTCCCTGCATTCATACAGATATAGGAACCAGTTCCCAAGGAGGAATCCTCTTCAAACTTACGGAAGTCAGTAAGAATGTACCATACGTACTTTGGGATATTTTGGCCAGTTTATAATCTATCTATTTTGCCTTCTCTTTGAAAGTGCAAAAATAAAATAAAAATTTAGATACACACTAAGCAAACCTAATTCTGCGACAAGCTGGTTATATTTTTGCCACTAAAGCTGAAATTGGCAAAATATTAACAAGCCAGATTACAATGCCAGAAATTTGGACAAAAAGGGAGAAATTTTTCTGATGACAAAATATCCCAAAGTACAGTACAGTATTGTCATTCCAAGATGACATATGTAACTGAAAAAACCTTTAGAACTGTGAAGGATTTCTTTTATCTATCATAATTAGACTGTCCAATGACAGTTGATAATTTATCCAACATATAAAACCTTTTTCCTACGAACTAATTTTGAAAGATCTTCAGAGAAATCGACTACAAGCCAATACAAGCTGTAAAAGGTATGTACGCAGTGTACTGTACGTGTATACGTATGCACAGTACAGAAGACAGTGTACTTAACCCCTTGTTGGTGATCTGTAACAGTTCCTCCCATCCAAGTTCTGTAACTAGGTTCTGAAACCATGCACCCCTTAAGAGAAAAGTGAGCACTTTTAATTCCAGTTGAGATCACGTTAAAGAACGGAACTGGAAAACTAAACACTGACTTATTCCATTATTAGTGATTTGCAAAGCCAGATTAAAAAACCCCAAAACCACTGCCAACACAATGTTAAAGAAATGGGGAATACTGTAAAGACCTTAAGTAATGGAAAAACTCCTCTTGATTTAATAAGTACAGTAGTATGTTGGCACCATCCACCCGTTGAGACACTACCTCTAGAGAGTTATTGGGTCATTTGACTGGCCAGATAGTACTACATTGGATCCCTCTCTCTTGTTATGGCTCATTTTTTCTTTGCCTACACATAAACTGAATACTCTGGCCTATTCTATACACATTCTCCTCTGTCATACACCTGACAACACAGAGATTACCAAACAATTCTTCTCTCTCACAGGGTTAACTGCTGCCCTGTAATTGTTCAGTGGCCACTTTCTTCTTGGTAAGGGTAGAAGAGACTCTTTAGCTATGGTAAGCAGCTCTTCTAGGAGATGGAAACTACACAATCAAACCATTGTTCTATAGAACAATGGTTTGGGTAGTGCCATAACCTCTGTACCATGGTCTACCACTGACTTAGGATACAGTTTTCTTGCTTAATGGTACAGTTGGGCACAATGATCTATCTTATTTCTCTTCCTCTTTTATAGTTTTTATAGTTTATATATGAAAGATTTATTTTGATGTTATTATTCTTGAACATCTCTCGTAGTTCATTTCTTAATTTCCTTTCCTCACCGGTCAATTTTTCCTGTTGAAGCCCTTGGACTTATAGCATCCTACTTTTCCAACTATGGTTGTAGCTTAACAAGTAATAATAATAATAATAATAATAATAATAATAATAATAATAATAATAATAATAATATTATTATATATATACTCCTTACAGGAGTATGAAAACTACAAGGACTCTTACGAATGAATGAGATCTTGGCCACTGCTGCAGCAGTACAATATCAAACCCTACAGTAATTGTTAACAGGCAGAACACATTTACAGGATCTTAGCATACTAGGACAAGTCCTTTTCCTATCACATATGAAAGATAGAATAAGCGACACTCAAAATAATTGGAGAATTATTAGAAAAATAGTGACCTATTCAGCTACAATTATTCTCAAGCGAAATACAAACCAGATCATTTGTCTTTGGATTAAATTTATCATGATATGAAACTGCTTTGACTTTATCAAATTATTCTTTCTCAGTTAAAAATCTTTTGCTGTGACTAAAATGCAATAATGAAAACAGAAACTTTCTACAATATATCAACTGAAATTTGTTTTTAAACAATAAGGTTTCACAAAAATGTAAATGTGTCCTGCTTATTAACAATATTATCAAAACACAGATGGTCCTCGGCTTACAAACACTTGGAAATACGAACACAAAACCAATTGAAATCATAAATCCGAGATATTGTATAAAAAGTTCATAATGAAATTCTGTAATATAACATTATACAATTTGATAGAGTGCGCAAAACGACATTTGCAACATGAAACGGGTCTATTTGTTGACTTTTGCAGCTTTAAATTGTAGGCGTGTGAGTTGGGTGAAATTATAAAAAAAAAAAATCAACTTACAAACAGCTTCTTAGCACCTTTTAAGTTTATAAGCTGAGGACTTATAAAATAGTATAATACCGCATGAGGAACATGATGCCAAATAATTTCTAATGAAAAGAGCAAAAAATAAGGTAAATCACATTGAACTTTAGATGCTATTTGTTAAATAAAGTAAAAAAAAAAAAGTTGGGGGTTTTAGGTCCCCCCTGAGGCTATCTACATCATTCTCCTCTGGCGACCATAAGCCAGCAGGGACTATCACTAGCCCCCTCTAACCTCTCCCCCAGGCGGCACCCTGGGGAGTACCCCCCCGGTAGAAGGTTTCACACTATCCACATCCTAGCATGAACGCGAACTCGGAACCTCTGAAACTGAAGCCCATGACGCTACCAACCTAACTATCCGGAACAGTTTTTAAACTTTAAGATCTATTAGACTTTACGACCTTACACAGTAATACTTTTTACCTGCTTTCACAAAATCTAATGTTACATGTACTGCAATATTTTTTTCATAAGTACAAACTACACTACTTTAGTTCTCTTAAGACCATTAAACGCTATGTTAAATGAAAAAGCATTAATCTTGAAAAGCACAAATTGGCCCACTGGTTCAACTGGGCCACTCAGATGTGTTGCCTGAGTAAATCTACCGTAACTTCGTTGGAGTCTTCAGCGACAAGAGGGAGACAGTCTGTAAGTGGGATTCGACATCCTGAACGAAGGACTTCTGTAAAGGAAAATAAGGTTCTTTAGAAATGTTATCAGCTGTTAGCAAGTTCAGTACAGTCAACAACAACACACACTCAAATAGCTAATCACTTTATCATAATAAAAACTATACTTTAATTAAATGAAACAATGATTTGAAGAAAAAAAAACCCACTGATGATCCTGACTAATTCAAATGTTTCATATAACCTGTTTAACTGTTACTTGGAGCATGTATTATTATAAACTTACAGGTGAAATATATTATTTCATAATTTATAATACTACATTTTTTCATCATAAACAAATTTCTTCAGGTTAGCTTATTTTGAGGAAGCAAAAACCTCTAATCACTGTATCATAGTATCACAGTAGTACAACCTTAAACTACAATCTATAAACTACTGTATTAGCCTAATAGGGTATAAATCATATAATAAATAAATTGAATGATTTAAATAGAAGTAGTTATCAGTTAAGTATATTCCACTCTCTCTCTCTCTCTCTCTCTCTCTCTCTCTCTCTCTCTCTCTCTCTCTCTCTCTCTCTCTCTCTCTCTCTCTCTCTCTCTCTCTCTCTCGAGAAGTCCCCTGGAAAACAAATCAAGAAACCAAAATAAGATGAAATTGGTACTAAAGCTGATTAGATGAAATTTCAATTTTTTCAAATTTTGTGCTGCAAGAAATCTAAGAATCAGACTACAATTACAGTATTAGAATAATCACATTCACAGTTATTATTGGATTTCATTTCAATAATTAATTTGGGCTAATTACACAGGAAATTTAGCATTAAGGGGAAACAGGCGCAAAATTTAATTTGCGACGATGTATTTGCGGCAACATCATTGCGACACTTTTCTAACTTCAGCGTCATTGCGCGAAGCGTTGATGAAATGGTCATTCCGTCGTCAATGCATTGACAACTTATTTTGAGGACATATGATTGAAATCATCTTGCTTGAATTGTGTATTGAGTATTGTGCAGGGGAAAATTCATAATATCTATTGTATATCAGTATCAATTAAGGAAGATAAACTACAAATCTCAAAAATAATTTGTATTTTTCCTAGCTATACAAACACGCGTCATTTTAATAGGGAGTCTTCCTTAGGTGGGAGGGAGTCCTAATTGCAGGAAAAGGCCGCCTGTTAGACCCTCGGCCCAGAGCCTGGCCCCGATACGAGGTAGGGACAAACCTAAATACTCAATTATGTTATCCCTGCTCAACAAAAAAAGTAAAATGCTTCGAAACTGACAATCATATGTATTATAAAATCATAGCTATATTCTATAAGGTTTGATTCAAAATGTCCTCACCTGCTTGAGTGTCTACCAATGCTGATACTCCCAAGGCCACGAGAATTAGGATGGGGCGAAATGTTACTTACATTTGGCATTAAGTACTAATAAGTAACAGATGAGTTGACAATAGGATAATTGTGCTGCAGAAGCATAGTTTCTACATTGACTATTGGACAGCCACTACGGGGCCTAGAGTGCAGGTGACTTGGGTCTTTAAAGCGCTGGGTGGTTCTTGTGGAAAGCAATATTTGTGACACGACCACGGATGTCACGAGCCCTGGAAGAGGCCCTGGAAGACGCTTCTCCCAAAGGGTTTATAAACCTCATGATAGTCTCTAGCAGTCAAAGAGAAATGGTACCTTCTGTTACTCTTTTCTCCTTCCATCCAATCTTGACAAATAGATTAGAGACACCGGAAACACAAAGTATAGTCTGTATCAAATAGAGACTCACTGCCCCAACAGTGCATAGTAGTAAATCCACTACATCATCAGTCTCCTCCTCGAGTGATGAAAAAAAGTCAAATCACTTGTCACAAAAAGGTGGATTTTAGGGCTTATAGGAAGCTATGGTTGTGGCTAGCCCATGAATATTGTGAGCCGTTGGAGTTGCCACAGTAATCATGTCTCCAAAGGATTTGAAAGCTCTATTAATAGCCTCTCGATTAGTGTCTATCAAGTGGTTGATGCCAAATGCTAAGGTTGTGGCAACAACACAAAAGTTATGGGCTTTGGTAAGGGACTCATTCGATGCTTCTCCTTAAGATATAAGCCCTCATAACCACTTCTCAAAACCAGAAAGGGATTGCGATCTCAGACTCCCCCTTCTTGTTTGACTTGTGCTAACAAACATGATAGGGAAGGTCAGGCAGTAGTGAAACAGTCCTCTTAAGGTATAAGCAAACTGCCCTTATGGGACAAAGTAGCAAACCATACTTCCTTTAATGCTGATATTATAAAAGTCAAATCTGATATTATTAATAGCAGCATTTTGGATCTTAGCTGCAAATTTTGTAATGAAAGTAAATGACAGAACTTTCGGGTGAAAAAAGATAAGATAGGTTATGTAGTTTGCTCGCTTTTAATGAAACTAGAGCTAAATGGAAGACTGTCGGCAAGAAGCCACCGATTACACAACACCTACCAATCATCTGAGCACAGGGAGGATCTCCAAAGATGACAATATGGGAGAAAAGACTCACACCTTTGTAAAATATAATGCTTCACCTGGACACAAATACTGACAAATCTGCTATAATCATAAATGAGGAAGGATCTGGATCCAAGTATAGATCCTGATGGGATTGGTTCCTATTGAGAAATTCACTTAAAGCTCTTTCCCTTCTCTGAAATCTCTTCTTGTTCCCTGAGAGACTGACTTGCAAGCAGAGGATATTGACAGAAATGTCGTGTTACATTCCGTTAACGTAAATTCGTAATATGACTGTGAAAAAAGAAACAGTTTAACATATTTTTGGGCTCAAGCCATGACGTCCTAATGGAAGGTTCCTTTACTAGCTTCCGAAGGGTATATATGACTACAGTGATATTCCCAGAGAATCAAACCAAAGGTTTCACAGAATTCTAACTTCTGGCGCGAGTACCTTCAAGATTACTCTCAAGGGTATCGTATATCATCAGGGGACGTATTCTTGACAAGCCATATGGCAATCTGCACCCCGAATAGCCTTTACGCCTCGAGGGGAAATACGTGGCAGAATAGAAGGGTAACCGCAACAAAGATTACCCTGGTTCCCCTACTACAATCGTATCGACAACCCCGCCAACTCCCTCTGGCGGTCATTCCTTTATCTGTAGCGACTCGCTACGGTGGTGTTCCCTGTCGATCGATTTCTGGGAATCTTTATGCTTCTACGGCTTCTTTCTCCATCCAGAAAGTTGAGTATTGATTCTTTACAATATGTAATTTAGTTCCAGCCTCACAATGAATTTGTGTATTTATTGTGTGCGGATCTTAGCCGATCGCCGGTGTCGCCATGGCGCTGTCGTTCTTTGTACATGTGCTATTTAGTTAGCAGAACGATATTCCGGTGTAAATAGCTTAATCATTATTATGAAAGCTATTTAGGCATTATATATTGTAAAGATATCTATAAGCATATTTTTCCCTTTTCCGTGGCGATCGTATATGTCAGAGTTTTGGTGATTTAGGTAACCGAAATCTCGTCTTGTCTGGGTAACATAACCTAGACAACATATACTTTCGTCATTTTCCCCGGTTATCCTTGTGTATTGGTTATCATTCCTGGAGATCGATATCTCCTGGAATTATATTAACCGTTATTAATCTTACAAGAGATTTATGGGTAATCTCTCTTCCCTCTGAGAGTAGCCTTAGGCTACAACTCTCTGCGTCGGCCTTGAATTTCGAATTCAGGCATGACTAGCCTAGAGTTTTCTGTCTCATCCCTTAACGGCAAGTTTGGGATTCGATCAGAACCTCAGAGTATTTAGTCTTTGTCGGCAGTCGGTTGGCGGGGTGATTGCCTTCCCCTGCCGACGGAACTGTCGGCATAGGAGGCTAGCCCTCCCTAGACTACACCTGAAGTGGTCGAATGTTGCCGCCACCTTCTCCCTGTGGTCTAGTAGACTAGTCCTATGCTCGCCGACCCTAGGCTATAGAGTCGTATACTCTTGTGGCCTAGAATGGCGCTGGCTTTGGAACTCTGTTTCTCCCTTGTTGAGAGGAACGGCATGAGCTGCCGTCCCCTTAACTGTATTAGCACCTTCTAAGCTGGAGAATAAATGATTCTCCTGCCGCTTGTGGTCGTGCCAGTACTGAAACAGAGTTTCTTCAAGGTGTGTAGATCCGGCAACATTGCCGGTCCCTCCTATACCTCATATAAGACCCTTTCCCCTCCCCTCTCTGTTCTTTTACGATGGCCGAGCCATTGTCTTTCCTGTGCTGGAGTCCTGCAACCTTACCATTGCCGTTGGGTTGCCGAAGCCACCCAGACCCCCTCTTCCTCAGCCGTCAGCTGTCGGCGACTGCCGACTGCTGGCTTCCAGCGGCTGTGGATGGGAGACCCCTTTTGTCACCAAGGTTCTCCAGTTCTCCCTTGAACTGCTAGCCACAGTTTCTGTTGTCGGCGTTTTGTTCTGGCCGGCAGTAGACCGGCACAGATAGATACTGACTCAGTAGGTAGAATGCCGACTGTACTCGTGCTGCCGAAGGCTGGCCTACAGTAGTAAGCTGACAATAGTACTGTGGCTAAATGGAAGTGAACCTTCTTTTCGGAGAAAGACAGTAAAATTAGACTTTTACATCTTTTATTACGGTATACATATACAGTAATAGATAGCCTTCACTCCATGCTTTCTCTCTCTCTCTCTCTTTTCTAGCTTGCTAGATGCTCCGGCAATAGCTAGCTAATCCGGCAATATGACGGCTGAAAAGGAGTCGCCTCTGGTTCATTGATCCGCTGACTATGCGTATAGTTTTCACCACTACCTAGTCACATTGAATACTGGCTAGGATGGTGTGACGTCTGTCAGTGACCCGCTGACAGCGGACAAGTCACTGATATGTCGAAGACCTGCTAGCCATATCGGTACTGAAGTACTGTGCCAGTTAACTTACCCCCTAGCACTAGCCTTGACGGTGACATGGCAGTTGTATAGGGGTATACGATACCCTGTTCACCTGCAGTTTAGGACCATATTGCAGACAGAAACCTTTGGTACATAACCATACAATAGAATGGTTTTCCAGTACGTTATGCTTCTAAGCACAACCCCTTGCTGAGACCTACCTGATTTGGGGGATCCACTTTCCCCCCCCCCCCCTATTTTTCCTTATGCTGATTCTTCATGAGTCTCTTGATTCTCATTATTAATTCCCCGGATGTAGGGCGCTACTCTATCCTTATGGACTAGAATCTTCCATCGGCCCCTTCTTGAAAGGGGATGCCCTAGAATCAATAATTAGGAAGACCGCAGCAGTTGGCTGGAAGGATTTACACGTCTGTGTCTCTCCTCTTTTCAGGCGTACTTATCCAAAGCTTTATACAATAGAAAGGAATCTTCTATTACAGTGAAACACTGAAAAGCTGATATAGGCAAACAGTCAGGTATGGCCTGAAAGGAGAACGGAAGGGTTTCTTAGTTCTCCTTAGGATGTTAGACATCATCCCACAGTTACAATGACCGTTGTTCCACAGACGGTCAGATATATACACCTTCGGATCATGCGAAGCAAACAGACGCTTCTGGTAGGAGGGAAGTTTCTCCTGGTTCGCCGGACCTTCGATCCCTGGAGTCCTAGGTCTGACCAAGATGAGACTAGAATGGAAATGGACATACCTCCACCATCCTTTCCTCAACTCTTCTTATATTCAAATCCCCCCTAAAAGAGTATACCTTAGAGCTCTACAGCATACTAGCGGTGAGGAAAGTAGAGTACATCGATTTCCAATGAAGGCGGTTTAGTGTTCACATGAAAGACTCAAGAAAACTGTGAGTCATTCTGGACTTGGCGCCACTCAACAAGTTCCAATAGAACAGCAAGTTCAGAATGTTAATCCTTCTGAACATAAGGACCCTATTCAGTAAGGGGTGTTGACAATCTAGCCAGCCCTGGAAGATGTCTATCAGCAACTTCCAGTCAGTCACCCCCTCCCCTCCTACCTAGGATCCAAGTTACAGGAGATAACATATATCCTGAACGAGATTCTCGTCGGACTAGTTTCAGTCCTGGGATCCTTACGGAATTAGCAGACACAGTCAAGCGAAACCAAGCCTAGAAAGAGTTCAGGCAACGGATGGCCCTGGACGACAGGCTGGGGTGGGCAGCACCCCAAATGACTGTCTATGAGCATCCATGGAGATGATCTGGCCCTGGAACATTGAGGATGCAAATAACATCAAGAAATCTTGATTCTCTCCAGCCTAGGGGCTTCAATGTTTTAAAAAATCATTGGAACCTGTAGTCACCCTAACGCCCCCTTTTCCCCTAGGGATGTAAAAGGAGATCGCGAGGTCTGTCAAGAGACTATTGTAATCAGTCAGGATTCCATGACGCTAACAGGGAGGAGTTTCGAACTCCCTCCAGTTCACGATGATGACAGACCCAGTGCTACGTGCACAACTATAAGATGCGCTAAGAGGCTGGAGAAGATACGCATCAAACGCTCGAAGAGATCTAATGGGACCAATGATGGTCATTCCCTCTTCGCTTACCCTACAATGACCAAAGGCCACGGACCCGTAGGCCATTTTAGCCCTGTAATGGGTGGATAAACTCTCTCCACACAGATCGGACCTCCTCAGGTTGATCTGGGGCATCGAAGCGATAATGAGGCGTCGAAAATGTCGAGGATAAGGGACGTCTCATTTCATTAGGGAATGCTAGCCATCCCTTCCTTAAGGGAATGGCACCTATCAGCAGCTCATTTATATATGATCCGCAAGGTGACAGCGGATGCTCTTCTCGGGTTCAACCCAATAGAGTTGGAATGGTACACGGACGCAGATCCATTCCCTCCCAGAAGGAGACAAGTCCCCGAGCTGCAGATCGTTCTCTTCATCACGAGCGTTATCAAGATACTATCTCGTTATTTAGTCCCATACGAGTACCCTGTAATGGAGATAACAGACATCATGTCTCTACATTAGAAGTAGGATGCCTGAAAACTTTAAATCAATCAATCAATCAATCAATCTACATTAGAAGTGATGGACTTAGAATTCCTGTTCAGCCCATCAAATTTCCTCCGGAAGGCTCTCTACATGCTAAGACCCTTCCAGGGAAGAGGGGCTCCGTTGGCTCCCAGAAAGCCCAAGAACATCCCGTTCCCTGTAATGAAGGAACTGAGGCTGAGGCTAGTCCTAGTTATGCACCTAGGATTATCCACGAGGTTCAGAAGTTTTCTGCCTTCGATTTATCACAGTACACCTGATCCCTTCATTTTATGAATTCCTTGCCCTTAATGGTTGGGAAAAAATCTGGGATCTTAAAGGCAAAATAGAATTCCTAGAAGAATACAAGTCTAGTCAACGAGAAGACAATACGAGTCTTCTTGGGAAAAGTAAATTGTTTTGTAAAGCAAAAGGGCCCGAAAACAATCTCTGAATCTTCTGCCTGTCCTTCTCTGTCCACTCCTATATTCAGGGTCTGGCGGCTGACAGCACGTTGGCCTTTGAGGAAGGAGGCAGTGTATCCTTGGATACTATGAGAACGCTAGTTCTTGGGCCTTGTCTCCATATAAACCCTTGAGTAAGCACCAAGGGTATGGCCGACTTTGCGAGAGAGGTCACTTGATGGGATCTTTGGATCCATGGACCATTATCTCAGTGCAAGTCAGCCCCGACTAGACCTCTTCTATATGCCCTTTAAATGGATCTACCGATTGAAATCTTTAATAAATTTTCCGATAACATGTGCAGGCTTAGGCCCACAACGCCACTAAAGCCCATCTCATGGTCTTTGGACTAGGTCCTATATTATGCCTCACCTGTGAACAATGAGGATTATTCCCTCAAGCATCTAACCTAAAAGATTATTTTTTCGGTTCGCTATA
The DNA here is from genome assembly GCF_036898095.1 of Palaemon carinicauda. NCBI lineage: Eukaryota > Metazoa > Arthropoda > Malacostraca > Decapoda > Palaemonidae > Palaemon > Palaemon carinicauda. The sequence continues at coordinate 115,238,133 of NC_090732.1, forward strand.
GCCTCTGGGACTAGAGTTAGTGAAATAGTGGCCCTATCCGGAGATGAGGACCACATTAAGTGGGAGAACTGCAACTCTTTCTGATCTAACCTTTCTCATTAAAGACGTCCTACCTACTAAGAGGTGGGGCTCCTGGAGAATCTGCCCTCTGAAGGAAGATGTCTCTCTAGGTCTGCTAGAGCATCTAAGGTCTATCTTCATAGAACTTCAGACTTCAGGAGGAACAGCTCTTTACAGGAGAAAACTTTGGATCAAACTATCCCTACAACTGAGGGCGAAGCTCACCTACCTTTTTGGCGGAGCGGATCCTGCAGATAAAAGATCCGAGGAAAGTTGCTTCATCACTGAACCTTTCAGTGTGTGGACTTCAGCCTCTTCGTTCACCTACTGATAGGAGGTTGTCCAATGCGTCTTACAGACACTATACTAAGCAAATCTATGGATTGAAGCATTATGTGGTGGCGGTAGGTGCTATTTGGACCCTGTCATCTAGCTCTGCGATGAACAGTAAATTGATTGGGACTATCAATTAAAAGGAGAAGGGGTCAGCAATTTTTGTGTGATCTCCCTTTGAATAAGTGTTGCCAAGGTAACACTAAATCTGTTCAGAATCTCAGGTGTGAAATTATACGGATACCACTAGTGCCGTGTGTACATAGTACACAGTGTTGTTAGACTATTTCATGTACAGAAATTATAAAGAAAAGTCTTGTTAAAAGAGCTTTTTTTTCAGTTTGAGAGTGGCACTCATCATTTTCCCCTTTCAAAAAGGGGAACATTAATTTCTGTGTATGTCTCTCGTATAATTTCCTTATCATGCTACATTCATTTAGCATGTAGTCATTTATTAGGAATAAATGTCTATTAAAATGCAGTTGTGTCCTAATTCGCCCAACAATTGCATGTGTAAAATACCAGAGTTCCTTAACTTACTCATGTAAGTATTTCTCATATCATTGTATGCTTACAATCAATGAATGAGGACACTGATATTGGTTCCACAATATATACAATCCTTGAAACCGTTTGTATTCTCAGTGTATACCTATGTTTGTTCATACAATATATGCTACCTTGAGGCCCTTTTCTAACGTCTAAAAATGACTCTTCCCTGCAGGGGGCAGGAAGCATTAACATTGTTATGCTTAGTGATGATGACGGATAACGGTAACGTCATTTGTCTCAATTGGCCCTTTTTGGCTGTAGAAATATTGTCCCAAGGTTAAGGCACTGACACAAAACCACAGATACATTAATTCTCTGGTATGCTTCCATTAGGACGTCATGGCTTGAGCCCAAGAAACAGATTTTGAGCGAAGCGAAAAATCTATTTTTGGGTGAGATGGCCATGACGTCCTAATGGATCCACCCTTCTTTTCTATGAAAAGATCTTCACGGTTTCCCCCCCTGATCTACTGTATCTGTAGCACCTTCCTCAACGCTACAAGGAATGAATTGAATTGAATTGAATATAGGATTTAGGCATTAAGCCAAGCACTGGGGCTACAAGGAATGACCGCCAGAGGTAGTTGGCGCGGTTGTCGATACGATTGTAGTAGGGGAACCAGGGTAATCTTTGTTGCGGTTACCCTTCTATTCTACCACGTATTTCCCCTCGAGGCGTAAAGGCTATTCGGGGTGCAGATTGCCATGTGGTGTGTCAAGAATACGTCCCCTGATGATATACGATACCCTTGAGAGTAATCTTAAAGGTACTCGTGCCAGAAGTTAGAATTCTGTGAAACCTTTGGTTTGATTCTCTGGGAATATCACTGTAGTCATATACTGTATACCCTTCGGAAGCTACTAAAGGAACCTTCCATTAGGACGTCATGGCCATCTCACCCAAAAATAGATTTTTGAGCGAAAGAATGATGAAAATTAGATCCTTGCAATTTAACATTATTTCTGAAATAATAAGTTTTGTTCCCGAACTCTCCACTCGAAAATTAATTATATTCGCGATATGAATAAAGAGAAAGATCTAATCCCTGTTGTTCAAGTAATAGCTCGTCATGTTAAGTCAGGAGATACTGTTTTGGACTTAAATAATATCAATATAATGTTCTAAGCTGTTAAAAAGCGAAGATTCGTTGTTATATTCTGACAGCTTCAATGATGAATATCTGGAGAATCTAAAATCATGAAAATTTTCCCTATATCAAGTCCCAGGATACATTGCAAAAAAACATACTTAATGTTAGATCGACGTATGACACAAGAACGTGTAAAGTTAGTGGTGCGTTCAGCTGCTATTCCAACATTCAGGTGGTTCGCGTATATTGAGACGCATGGTACGTTCCAGTGGATTTTTTAGCAGATGCTTCTCCGATACCCTGTGGAAGAACGCAGGGGGGGGGGGGGACTACTTGTGGAACTGTGAATATAGCGATACTCTAGCACAATTACTAGGCCTATAATACATAATTTGTTGATTTTTCCTACAAGATACATATTTCTTTATTAGGAGAGGATAAAACTGTGGAACCCCTTGGGGTAACAGAAACGGTTGTGATATATTTTTCACTAACTCCTTCTCAGAAGAAAAGTACCTGTATGAAAATATCTGTAACATAGGCTTAAAAATTGATGCAGTGTACTATTTGGCATATATTATTGTCCTAGTCAGAGAAGTCTCCCTGATCTCCTTTATCTGAAATAAATAGCTGACCACAGGAACTTAGCACACACGGTATTTGCATGCGACGAAACAGACTCGTATACATTTAAAAAGAGCTAGCAGAGGAGAGCATTGCTTCCTTTCTATTCAAGGTTGAAAAGCTGTATAAAATAAAATAAAATAAATATCATATTTGATAAATATTACATTTACATAAAGGCTGGAAGACAAATCCTTCCAGATTTTTTCTTCTATGTTTACATATCTTCCCCCAGTTGAGAGGCAGCCATTTTGTGCACCTCGCTAGTGGGATTTACATCACACCTTTTTCTCTACCTACATAATTGATTGTGATCAAGCTCTATATGGGTGACCTTCCAGGGAATCCCAAGTTATCATAAATACTGATTCAGCACTCGTTAGAAAGTCCCGATCTTAGAACAAAGCAAACAAACATCCAATTGCTACGGTGCAACCATACAGTGTAGCCATAGCCACCAGTTTTCTTCTATACAGTTTCATATAGAATTCAAGTATTTCATCAATAGTTGGAACTGCTGATAGGCTAGAAAAATATTAAGTCATCGTTTCTTACTGAAAATACAGACCCCAAACCCCAATCACAGACACAAAGTCACCGTAACAGACCCCCACCCCCAAGCAAGCATAAATTATCACTGGTTTATATTGTTTACAATGCGTTCGTGATAACATGATATTACACAGACAACCTTTAACCAAGCCAGTCTGTCAATCCCTAGAGTGGATTGTTCAGGTAAGGATAAAAAATCAACAGTTGGATAAGAAAGTGAATAAATCTTTGAACACTAATACATTTGCCTCCGGTGCAAGTACTGTAGATTGGTGTCAAATACATACCTGAACCCTAAGACTGGAAGATTAAGGCAAATGCAGTAGTTTTCTTAAGGCAATGCAGAGACCAAGAATAGACACTTGTGCATTGTGGTAATAATTAAGGGTAGATCAAGGCATAGGTGGCACAAGGGTGAGAAGATAATAGAAGAGGAATGGGAAATGAAAGAAACACATACCAGAGGAAATGAGAGCTATCAAAGATTTCAGTCTTCCACCAATGAATATTGCCAACATTTTACTCGAGTCTTCTGACATTCCCTCGCACTTTTCAAATGCTGACTGTACAGTAGATAGTTCAATAATGATCCAGAATTGTGATCTTGATCCGTGTCACCTCCAAATTTTCATGGTTACTTATGATGCAAAATACAGTTAACTCACCATTAACATGAGTTCTATTAACCCAATTTCGAAGTTACATGAGTCCAAATTTATTAAGATATATTCTGTTAGCACAAAATGTCCGATGTTACGCAAGTTGAATTTCCAGCTTAAGAGCAAGAGCGAGAGAGAGAGGTTAATAAGAATTTATTTAAGCTTACAAACAAATAAATTTTAAGTTTTTAATGTAGTAACAAAAAAAGTAATCTAATTTTACAAATAAATCTACAGCCATACTTCTAAATGTAGATGTTTACAATTTAGCATGTTTACAGTACATTGCGACTCTTTACTTGTGAATCTGGTTTGTTCTAAGGTAGTATATAATGGAAAAATTTTGTAACGTTGAATAACAAATTAAGTTATAAAAATTATATTGCGATAGTATAAAATAAACTTAATTGTTACATTTACCAATATGTAGAAGGATGTGGATCGACAACGTCAACAGCTGATCCGTCTGTTGTTGTGGTTTGATGAGAGAGAGAGAGAGAGAGAGAGAGAGAGAGAGAGAGAGAGAGAGAGAGAGAGCCAACAGCGGTAAGGAGAGTGACGTTGTACATGGGAAATAACTTATTTTACTATAAAATAAATACAAGTAGAGTAAGAATGTGTGTTTTTGTTGTTTCTGTGACCTTCAAATACATTAATGTGTTTGTTTTAAGTTTCATAGTAACAAAATCCCAAAATAGACAGACTACCATGTCCAGGAACGTAATATCCTCTATTACCATTATTTCTTTTGGAGAAATTATGTTCCTTTAACACGACATCTCCATGAACATAACACTCGCGTTAACGGGGAGTTAACTGTATCTATCCATTGTTAAAATTTGGTGAAAATCCAATGTGCCAATTTCTTTTGACAATCTTTAAAATTGTGAAAAAATTCAATTTCGTATCTCAGATCTTGACCTGGTACTGCATCATCTCCAATAATTAATGGAGTTGTCAATGGTCTAAGATCTATCTGCGGTGAAAATTCTGTCAAAATCCATTGAGTAGTTTTGACGTAGTCTTGTCCACTGACACAGTCAAATAAATAAACTGACTTGATTTTATAACCTACTCAAATAACAAGGGTTTGTATTCGCGTAAGAACAAACTGATAACAATATCATAATTCCAGTTATATCAGTGCCTTACCGTCACATGCTCAGTATCCAGATGACAACAAGACTTGGGTACATGCTAACGTCGCCTATGCCTCATTCTTCGTTTCCTTCTGCTCTTAGAGTATTTGCATCTTGTCAATTTTTTCATATAGAAAACCACAGCCAGCAGATCACAAGCGCAAGGGAGGGGTTAAGGGGCAGCTCAACCCCAGGTCTATGAGGTCCAAATTTCAGGTCTCAAGTTGGAGCAGGACGGAATTCTATTTCTATCCTTCCTACATTTAATTTCAGCTGATCAGCCTGGAATAAAATATCAGATTAGGGCATTTCAATCTCTTGCCAACTCAAAGGGTAATACAATAGTCTTACTAATTAATCAACATCTACGAAATCTATTAACTGTTCTATTTAATGGTCTACAAAATATCTGCTGCTGTGCTGCACAGTTCAAGATAAATGTAGGTAAAGTAATCTTTCTCTAAAATTAAAATTATATTACAAAAAACTATTTGATGACAACCCTCACTAAGTTCTACTTGAGACTAACACATCTGTATTATCTAAATCACTTAAATATCTGATTGATTTTTACATGTGGGTTGTCTCAAGTTTTTTTTATATATAAATACTATAACCCTACAATTGGATACAACTTGTGCCAGGCAATGGTTGCTGATGATTCAGTAGGTAGACCTATAGGCTCCCGAAATCTCCAATCCTTAGCTCACAAGGATGGTGAAGTTGCAAACACTAAAAGAAACTATTGAGCTTGAGCGAGTCTTGAACCCCAGTCCAACAGATAGTTAGGCAGGGGTGTTTCCAGTAAACTACTTCAATCTAAAATGCTACCTTTAGAATCCTCATAAGAAAACAATTAAAATTGAAATGGTATGTCAAGGGGGAAGGCAAAAGAGATGAGAAGTAACTGCTATTATTCTGAGATTGTCATACAGATCATAATCTAACACAAGCCTGAGAGCCTTAGATTAAAAGTTCATCTTTGCGAATATGGCACTGATTACTTTCTTGAATATTCACTATTATTATTACTATTATTATTATCACCTGCTAAACTACAAAACTAGTTAGAAACTCAGGGTGTTATAAGGCCAAGGGGTCCACGGTGAAAATAGCCCAGTAAGGAAACAAAGACACAGATAGAATAGTGTCCCTGAGTGTACCCTAAGACAGAGAACTCTCACCCCAGACAGAGGAACACCATGCTACAGAGGCTATGGCACTACCCAAGAGACGGGAACATCATTTTGATTTTGGAATGTCCTTCTCCCAGAACAGCTGCTTACCATAGCAAAAGAGTCTCTTCTACCCTTACCATGAGGAAAGCAGTAGTTAACCCCTCTAGTGAAGAATTTTTCAGCTATCACAGTGTTGTCAGGTGTATGAGGAAAGAGGAAAATGTGTAAAGAATAGGCCAGACTATTAGGTGTATGTGTAGGCAAAGAAAAAACGAGCCATAACTAGAAAGGGATCCAGGGAAATTACCCTATAACTCTCTGGCGGTAGTATCTCACCAAACCGTTTTTTAGCATTGTCGGAATTTTCTCATTCTTGAATTGGTGAAATCACTTGGGCAAACTTTTCCAAAGAAAATATCTTTCATAATTACTTTATGTCATTAAGTGTATTAAACTAAACTAAGATCAAAGTCTACATTAAGACTTGAGATATTTCACTCATTAACCTAATAAAGTAAAATTATTACATAATTTTAGAGTAAAAGAACTTTGGGAGTTCTGCAGCGAATGTTTTTATGTTGAACAGACTGATATAGGTCTCTCATAGTTTATGTATGACAGATCTATTTTAGCATTGATGCTGACCATAATGTATTTTATATTGATTGTTGATTATTTCTCATGTAGTTTATTCATTTCCTTTCCTCAACTGGCGATTTATTCCTGTAGAAGCCATTGGGCTCGTAGCATCCTGCTTTTCCAACTAGGGTTTTAGCTTAACTAATCAGAATAACAATAATAATCATATTTCAAACAACCTCTGAAGACAAATTAACAAATATGATAAAGGCAGTAGAAATATTCTCAATATTTCCAGATTCCAAAGATGAAACTTAACAGCCTTCAAGTACAAACTTCTCCCTTGTGATAAAATGTATATGTATCCATTAACATTTCCTTCCTCATTTTATGCAGACTTTTAGCTTTGTTTCCTTTGCCAGGGTGGTAATAAAATAACCTGCATTTATTCAGCTGTTTGTCTGTCTGTTAGCAGGTATACGGCAAAATTTCTTTCGGGATTCTCACCAACTTTCACAACGGATAAGTATTAAGCTCCAGGAGAACCCATTAGATTATGGAGGTGATCCAGGTCAAGATAGCGACTCTAGTTATTATTGTTAATAATATACGTTAAAATCATTCACGGTCAACATACGGACAAGGGAAAGCTCGGTCCGTAGACTTGAGTCAAATTGACACTCTTCATTGATGGAGGTCTGAAATGTCTGACTGCTCTTTCTACTACTTGTTTCAAATGCATTTAGAATGTTTCTCATCTAAAACTTTACAGCAAAGTTTAATCATTACACCTAACAAAACTAACCAGTTGGGGAACAAAATACCAGGCTTAAAATATAGGTCTCTCAAATTACAAACTAAATTGGTTTCAAGAAGCGTGTTTGTTAGTTGAATTTTGTTACATTTTCGCCTAGGGTAGGCTTAACCTGAACCCTACGGCCATAATTTCCAGCTACAGAAGTCAACATATATTCAGGTTTTATATGAAATAAATATCACGTTATTACAAATGCCAATTTGCTTACTGTATTCAATGATATAGTATCGATTTATTACTGTATTTCTTCATCTTATCTTTGTTATTTTCAGTTTGTAAGTTGAGGACCTTCTGTACAGCACTTCCAAAGATCACTAGACCGCTCTATGGTGTCCCAGACACCTTACAATGCATAATCAGTGTACTAAGAAACAATGGTTTTACGGCATCACATTCTACGATATTTCATCAATTAAAACATCGACTTTGCGGGCAAGTCCAAAACAGAAGGATGACATGGAGAGCGCGAGTAGTAGGTGTCGGTGGGGTAGCCCAACTGTATTCTCTAGGGCCTGTCACGGCCCTCCCCTTTGATGAAGGGATTATGTAAATGGAAGACAGCCTGTGAATAGTGGTTTTCACACGCCCTTGTTAAATACACGACACCAACAAGGTGATCGCGCGAGGGTTGTAACCTCTGCATTCCATGCTTTTATCTTTCTCTAGTATATTTGGAAGATTTATATTAGAAAAGTGTAAAGAAGGACCCTTTTCACCGGGCGTCACAGGTCTCTCCCCAGAAATAGATTTTTCCTTCGTCAAAATCCCTTTTTTTCAAAGTAAAATAATTCTAGTTAGTCCAATGACTTACCTTTACATGCTCCGCACGCATGGCAAGCAGACTTAAGTCACTACCGATGGATGGCATGATGCACTGTACTGTATCTCGATCAATTTGTGTTCAACGTTGATCCTCCTGAAATGGAATAAAAATATCAGAAGAAAAATTCAATTGTTTGACTTCTCAGAAAGGAATATCAGAATAATACCTATACCTCTGATAAGGGTGATAAAAATCCTATTACTTTTCAATAAATGTCTAAAGACCTTGAGCAAAATTTTTCAGAGTACAACAAGGTACAGTATTACTTTCAGAATGCAATCATTGCCTGATTAACACATTTGAATCCCAATATCAATTAAAGATAAATATTTATACTATAAAGCTTTAATTAAATATGACAAATTTGGAAGTAATTTGTATTTTTCCTAGCAATGCAAACCTGGAGTTCTTTACTATGGAGTATTATTTTAGCGAAGCTGAAACCAGCCGATGAGATTTTTTGTCAGCGTGTAACTACCCACCACTAGTTAGTGGGGACAGGGAGCAGGGTGGGTTAACCCTGACGCTCACACCAGCACTTTTGTAATTGCAGCAGGATTTTCGTGGGGTTGGTGCTGGCGGGTCAGTATGTCTAAAGACTTCAAGGTTTGTATTGCTCGGAAATAATACAAATTACTTCCAAATTTGTCATTTGTTCCTGTGCGAAATACAAAACTTCCGCTCTTTACTTGTGGAGACTCAACTGTAGGTGGAAGTCCGAAACCAACTGGCTGGCAACTGTACCGAGATGGCCTCTGTATAGTTGAGGGATCCTGCACCTCCTTATCCTCATAGTAAAACCGCCTGGTCAATCATTGTTGGCGAATAAGGAATTAATCTCTTGGAACATATATCGTAGCTATTCAGGCCGTGCCCTCTACTAATATTTTTTTCCGGCCCCCCCGACAGGAGGACGGGGACATAACACATATATACTGTAAATATATATGCGGTTGTCCAAAGAGCGTGAAACTCACAAACAGAAGAATGAGGTCAGCTGTGCAGACTTCCCCAAATGCTGCACCCCAAGAGAGGGAAGATGAAGTGGGAAGTGGCCAGTCACTGCCACATTCATCCTTGACTTACTTCGCGGGTAATCCTCCGCCCTCGAACCACTGATATTTGTCCCGCAAGGGAGCTGAAGCGTTTAGATCACGTTACGAGCAGCCACCACAGGACCTATTGAGAATGTGTCTAGGCTCCTGTCAGTTATTTCTTGCAGGTAGCAAGAAGTGAATGTTGTTTGACGTTTCCACCTACCTGCTTTTAGTACCAGCTGAACAGAAAAATTATTTTGGAATGCCAGGGAAGTACTTACTCCCTTGACATCATGGGCAGGGGGACTTCTACCTGACATTGAGGTATCTGAGGCCCGTGCCCTTTTCTATTACTCGCCTGATCCAAGAGATTGAGTTCTTCATAATTCTCCTCTTGGTCTTCCCCGTGCTGACGAACAGCTTGTTGATCTGGGGTCGCGCGCTCTTCTCATCCTTAGGAGATATAACCTCATCTTTCTTATGAGGCATAGTTACAGTTGATCAGTATCGTCTGTCACTGTTCAGAGACTCCCAATCCTAAAGGGGCCAAATCTAGGATTCGCTAAGGACAGATTTTTAGTCTTTGCAACACTCAGGGACAAAACCGAGTGTGACCTGCCAACCATCCCCTGGAATGGGTGATGACGTACGAAAGACGATGTAGCTCGCTGACTCTACCTGCATAGGTCAGAGCTAAAAGAAAACCATCTTTGAGGTCAAGTCCTTATCCAATGCTTGACGTAGAGGCTCATAAAGGCCTCCTTTCTGTGAATGTAAGACCCTGACAATGTTCCAAGGAGGTGGTCTAACTTTCAAATGAGGGCAGGAATGCTCAAAGTTCCATATGAGGAGTGACAATTCCGTCGAGGAAGAAACGTTAACTTGATACAGTTCGAAGACAATGTTCAAGGCTGAACAAAAATTTCACCACCGACACCGAGTGAATTTCCCCCCCCCCCCCCCTGAGGAACAGTAAAAACTCCACTACTGCTGGAATACCGGCACTGAGTGGAGAGATACCCCATCAATAACCTCCACCACAAAAGATGGACCACTTTGCCTGATACACCATAAACGACGACTCCTGGAGGTCTCTTGCCATGCGCATAGCAACCAGCTTCAAAAAGCCTCTCTTGCGAGTAGTTCCTGAATAGTCTCAAGGTGTGAAGACCTAGCCATGGTATCGCTTGGTGGAAAATCTTCACGTGAGGTAGTCTGAGTAGCTCAAAAAGTAGAGGGAACTCTCTTGGTACCTCTGTGAGCAGATATAGAGGGTCCGGAAACCATTCTCTATGTTGTCACAGCAGATCCCGCAGTCTTTGATAGATTTTGCGATGTCCTTACCCTGTTCAATAGCCTCCTTACTAAGCAGAAGGAGGGGAATGCATAGACATCCATCCTGTCCCAAGGGTATTGAAAAGCATCCTGCTTGAATGCTTATTGTTCTGGTACTGGTGAGTGGTACATCAGAAGTTCCCGACGTCACGTATAGGTTGATTGTCCATTCGGAGCCAACTATCTGAGTCCTCCTGTTCAGATTGTTCGCAAGTACATTCTTCTTGCCCCAGATAAAGTGGGCTCTTGAGGCTACCAAATTTTCTTCCATCCACCTTAGGATTTTCACAGCTAGCAGATATAGATACTGTGTAAAGGTCCCTCTTTGTTTATTTGAGTGGGGCACTATTGTAGTGTTGACACTCATCAGCACTACATATTGCCCTGAAAGGAGCTGATGAAAGTACCTGAAGGTCAGGTAGGCTGCCCTCATTTCCAGGAGGTTTTGTGGCACTGCCATTCGGATTAGGACAAAGTCTGGATGATGTCCGGTGTAACAGATGAGCCTCCCCTTCTTTTAATGTGTCTGTAAAGAGCCACAAATCCAGGGGAGGAGAGAGATGATCTGCTCCTCTGAGGAGTTTGGTGTCTGACATCCACCAACTCAGGTCTCTCTTCTGTCCGGGTCCCACTGGCACTAGGGTACTCGGTGGGGCTCTGTGTAAAGATCAGAAGGTCATTAGCTGTCACTATAGAGACTGTATTTGGAGACGGCCATGGGGAACTAACTTCGAGAGATGTTACATGTCCCAGCCATTTTGCCACTGGTGCTAGCAATTTGCCTCTCCAGAGAAAGCTCTGCCGGTACTTGATCCCCTAACAGAAAGACCTTTCTTAGTGTGGTCTCGAACAAAGGTGGACCAGTCTGAAGATGGTCGGTCTGTGAAGGGGAAGCTATATGCCATACCTCTTTGCAAGGGCGAGCTTTGGCAAGGCGAATGCTGGTAAGGTGCCCTGGCTTGCACACCTCTTCTTATTTGTCCTGCTGGGAGTGTGTACTCCCAAGGTGATAGCTGGAAAAGCGAGATTTTCTCAGCTCTTACAGGTAATTGTTACCTGTGTGCAATTGCGAGGAGTGTGTCCATGATCATAGGGCAAAAACTGGTAGAGCATGCTCGTTCCAGTTCGCCCAACTACAAGGTGGTGAGAGTTGGAACTGTGCACTGATTTGTGCACCTTTCCCAGTTCTCAAAGGTAACGGATCTAACAGTGCGTGCCTTTCTCAGCTCGCCCAGGTATCACGACGTAGAACTCGCCTTTATTCTAGACCTTGCTTCTTGTGTGTAAGGGTCTTGATGGAAAGACTCGCCCTAAAGAGAACACTACGCGTAGAAGTAGTGAGACGCCTCTCTTAGTCAGGAAGACGAGCTCGTCTGCCCACCTTACTCGGTGAATGGATACGCAGCACTTCACAAGATTTCCTTACAAAACTAGTCTGTGTTCATACCCAAGTAGGATACACCAGGGTATTTTCGTACGACCTGTCTCCCGAAGCAGCCTCGTGAGTAGCGTTATGCACTCCTACAGGAGGAGGCATTCCTTCATAAAAGGCTATTATGACTGCGGGGGACAGATTGTTCCTGCAGTTTACCTGTGAGGAAAAATTCCCCCCCCCACCACAATCATCGGAAACCGGGAAGGGCTCTGGACTACCTGGTCAACCAATACCCAGTAGGATGGTCAACCATACGCCAGGAGTGTGCCTATTGCCCCCTCCTAGGGGTTAGGAAGTTCCATTGAGTGGAACAAGCGACCTTGACCCTCAAGCGAAAAGTCAATTCTCCTCGGTTCCTCTCACGGGGTCTAGAGATTGTGTAGCAAGTAACATCTCAAGTTGATGTCAAGACATGCAACCAGTTACACACACCTGCTACGAAGGGGCGGAGGATCTTGCTTTAACTGCCACCAATCCAATGAGAGTTGGCCGAATAAATATATCATAATCGGTAAACCAGCGAATCTCCTTAGCGATCGCTTTTGGGCAAGAGACCGGTCAGTAACGATCAATCGCACACAACTACTTCTGAAAGGTAAGATTGAGATGTCTTCAATCTTTTCCTGGACAGGTAATGTAAGCAGAAGTCCATCTACAAACACTTAACACAGACCAAGGATATGGACGATCATACGGGCATAACCCAAATTATGAGTTGTGTCCAGAACTCGGTTGGAAAACGTTGATAAACGTTTGTAACTGAGACCTCCTCCTTCCAAAGAACGACAAAATAATTTGCATTTCTTCGTCTCTGATTGGTAAAACTGGTATAAGTTTCGAATGTTCCCTTTCAGGAAACAAAAACGCTTGTGTGAACTTTCAGAATTTTTAAAAACTAAGACCTCCAATAAAAGTTAGGAAGGAACTACCTGGGATGAAGGGAGAGAGCATACCCAGTATGTCTGGTTACGGGAAGGAAGAAGAGTAATACAGTACATAAGCTGGTTTCCAGTATGGAGTACAGTACTGTATAGCCATTATCTTTATTATTATTATTTGCTAAGCTACAGCCCTAGTTAAAAAAGCAAGATGCTATAAGCCCAGGGGCCCCAGCAGGGAAAATAGCCCAGTGAGGATAAAAAACAAGGAAAAATTAAATTTTTAAGATCAGTACCAACATTAACATAAATATGTTATTTTCATTAGTAAAATAAATTTTTGAATATACTTACCCGATAATCATGTAGCTGTCAACTCTGTTGCCGACAGAAATCTACGGTCGGGATACGCCAGCGATCGCTATACAGGTGGGGGTGAACACCACAGCGCCATCTGTGGTCAGGTACTCTAGTACTTCTTGTCAACACCACCTCAATTTTTTCCTCGGTCCACTGGTTCTCTATGGGGAGGAAGGGTGGGTCAATTAAATCATGATTATCGGGTAAGTATATTCAAAAATTTATTTTACTAATGAAAATAACATTTTTCAATATTAATCTTACCCGATAATCATGTAGCTGATTCACACCCAGGGTGGTGGGTGGAGACCAGCATACATGTTAACACAGAAGCTAAGTATCCCGTATTTTATTTTATTAGTTATTCAAAAATAACATAAAATAAATAAGTACCTGGTAAGGAAGACGACTTGAACCATTACTCTGCCTTTATTAAGTACGTCTTTCTTACTGAGCGTAGCGGTCCTCTTAGGAGGCTGAACGACTCTTAGGTGCTGAAGTATAAAGGGCTGCAACCCATACTAAAGGACCTCATCACAACCTTTAACCTCGGCGCTTCTCAAGAAAGAATTGACCACCCGCCAAATCAACAAGGATGTGGAAGGCTTCTTAGGCGACCGTACATCCCATAAAAAGTATTCAAGAGAAAGGTTAAAAAGGTTATGGGATTATGGGAATGTAGTGGCTGAGCCCCCGCCTACTACTGCATTCGTTGCTACGAATGGTCCCAGAGTGTAGCAGTTCTCGTAAAGAGACTGGACATCTTTGAGATAGAATGATGCGAACACTGACTTGCTTCTCCAATAGGTTGCATCCATAACACTCTGCAGAGAACGGTTCTGTTTGAGGGCCACTGAAGTAGCCACAGCTCTCACTTCATGTGTCCTTACCTTCAGCAAAGCAAGGTCTTCTTCCTTCAGATGAGAATGTGCTTCCCTAATCAGGAGCCTGAATAGGTAAGAAACTGAGTTCTTAGACCTTGGAAGAGAAGGCTTCTTGATAGCCCACCATAAGGCTTCTGATTGTCCTCGTAAAGGTTATGACCTTTTTAGATAGTACCTAAGAGCTCTAACTGGGCAAAGTACTCTCTCCAGTTCGTCCCCCACCAAGTTGGACAGGCTTGGGATCTCGAACGACTTAGGCCAAGGACGTGAAGGAAGCTCGTTTTAGCAAAAAACCGAGCTGCAAGGAACATGTAGCCGTTTCAGATGTGAAAACTATGTTCCTGCTGAAGGCGTGGATCTCACTTACTCTTTTAGCTGTTGTCAAGCACACGAGGAAAAGAGTTTTTAATGTGAGGTCCTTAAAAGAGGCTGATTGGAGAGGTTCAAATCTTGATGACATAAGGAACCTTAGGACCACGTCTAGATTCCAGCCTGGAGTGGACAACCGACGTTCCTTTGAGGTCTTAAAAGACCTAAGGAGGTCCTGTAGATCTTTGTTGGTGGAAAGATCCAAGCCTCTGTGGCGGAAAACCGCTGCCAACATACTTCTGTAACCCTTAATCGTAGGAGCTGAAAGGGATCTTACGTTCCTTAGATGTAACAGGAAGTCAGCAATCTGGGTTACAGTGGTACTGGATGAGGAAACTGCATTGGCCTTGTACCAGCTTCGGAAGACTTCCCCTTTAGACTGATAGACTCTGAGAGTGGATGTCCTCCTTGCTCTGGCAATCGCTCTGGCTGCCTCCTTCGAAAAGCCCCTAGCTCTTGAGAGTCTTTCGAAAGTCTGAAGGAAGTCAGACGAAGAGCGTGGAGGTTTGGATGTACCTTCTTTACGTGAGGTAGACGTAGAAGGTCCACTCCTAGAGGAAGAGTCCTGGGAATGTCGACCAGCCATTGCAGTACCTCTATGAACCATTCTCTCGCGGGCCAGAGCGGAGCCAACCAACGTCAGCCGTGTCCCTTTGCGAGAGGCGAACTTCTGAAGTACCCTGTTGACAATCTTGAACGGCGGGAATGCATACAGGTCGAGATGGGACCAATCCAGCAGAAAAGCATCCACGTGAACTGCTGCTGGGTCTGGAATCGGAGAACAATACAACGGGAGCCTCTAGGTTATCGAGGTAGAGAACAGATCTATGGTTGGCTGACCCCACAGGGCCCAAAGTCTGCTGCAAACATTCTTGTGAAGGGTCCACTCTGTGGGGATGACCTGACCCTTCCGGCTAAGGCGATCTGCCATGACATTCATATCGCCCTGAATGAACCTCGTTACCAGCGTGAGCTTTTGATCTTTTAACCAGATGAGGAGGTCCCTTGCGATCTAGAACAACTTCCACGAATGAGTCCCTCCCTGCTTGGAGATGTAAGCCAAGGCTGTGGTGTTGTCAGAGTCCACGTCCACCACCTTGTTAAGCTGGAGGGACTTGAAGTTTATCAAGGTCAGATGAACCGCCAACAGCTCCTTGCAATAGATGTGAAGTGTCCTTAGCTCCTGATTCCATGTTCCCGAGCATTCCTGTCCGTCCAAAGTCGCACCCCAGCCCGTGTCTGATGCGTCAGAGAAGAGACAGCGGTCGGGTTTCTGAACAGCCAAAGGTAGACTTCCTTGAGAAGAAAGCTGTTCTTTCACCACGTGAGAGTAGACCTCCTCTCTTCGGAAACAGGAACTGAGATCGTCTCTAGCGTCATATCCTTTATCCAGTGAGCCGCTAGATGATACTGAAGGGGGGGAGGTGGGGTCTCCCTAACTCGATGAACAGTGCCAGCGATGAAAGTGTCCCTGTTAGACTCATCCACTACCTGACTGAGCATCGGTTCCTTCTCAGCATGCTCTGGATGCAATCTAGGGCTTAGTATATCTTTGGGGCCGACAGAAAAGCCCGAAAAGCTCGACTCTGAAGATCCATACCCAGGTAGACAATGGTCTGGGATGGGACGAGCTGGGACTCCTCAAAATTGACCAGGAGGCCCAGTTCCTAGGTCAGATCCATAGTCCATCTGAGAATCTCCAGACAGCGACGACTTGTGGGAGCTCTTAAAAGCTAGTCGTCTGACGGAGCCGGACACAAGATCATGGTACTGCTGCACAGTCTGTGAACTGTCAACCATGGGGAAGCGAGGAAGTACAGTGACAACCCGAAGCTGTCTAGACTGTCTGGGTCGTACAGACAACTCCTTATCGGGTTGCTGAGGTTGCCGCACTGCGTCACAACAAGACACTTCTGCTGGTTGTTGAACGTCTTCCCAGTGACACACTGACTCCTGAAACAAAAAATCCTCTAACAAGGACTAAGCTTGGACTGCATGTCTTGCAACACAGCTCAAGGTCTATGGAAGCAGGTGTGGTAACAGACGGGGTTAGCGACTGAAGTGGAACCATTACCCTCCCTGGAAGTATGCTATGCTTAAATAAAAGTCCATAGGAGGCTAAGCAGCTAAAGGCTCCTCTCCAAATGACAGAGTCCTCAAGGGAAAATCAGAAGGAGGGAGAATAGCACTTTCTCATCTACAGGAACCATATCCGAGAAAAGCTAAGTTCTCTCAGTGAGGGTTTCACTGGTGCAAAAGCAGCAGACTAGAAGGCAACGTATGAAACTGCTTGACAGTCTAGTGAGTTGGCAACAACCAAAGATGTGTGACTGAGAAGCATGCGGTAAGGTATGCAGAGCATGCTGTATGCAGAGCATGCTGTATGTAGAGCATGCTGTAAGGTAAGCAGAGCATGTTGCATGGCGTGCGGCTTATGCTGCATGGGATGAGGCTCATGCTGCATGGGATGAGGCTCATGCTGCATGGTATGAGACTCATGCTGCATGGGATGAGGCTCAAGCTGCAAGGGATGAGGCTTATGCCGCATGCGTTGAGGAGGATGCCGCATAATATGAGGCTCCTGCCTCATGGGTTGAGGCGGTTGCCGCATAGCATGAGGCTTTTGCCTCATGGTTTGAGGAGGATGCCGCATAGCATGAGGCTCCTCATAAGCATGAGGCTGCCTCATGGGTAGAGGAGGATTTTTTAAAGAAATCTGAACCTGACACTAATCTAGCTGTCCGAGGATTTACCTGGTGAGACATCAGTCTCTTTACCAGCGAGTTTTACCAGATTTCCCCGGGCTACCACGTGACACAATGTTATTTTCATTAGTAAAATAAATTTTTGAATATACTTACCCGATAATCATGATTATCGGGTAAGATTAATATTGAAAAATTGGTAGTAATTCATTCAAATTACCCCTAATGAGTCAATATGGATAAATATCAACACAACATCGTGTTCAAATAGAAATAAATTTCTATCTCATACTTAGGATCGAACGCTAGCCCCTTCTAATGAAAGGCCAGGTCGAAACCAACCATGCCACGAGAGCCCATTCAATAGTTGAGGTTCTTGCCTCAAGAGTGGAGGTGGCTGCCGCAAGAGTTGAGGTTGCTGCCTCAAGGATGGTGGAGGTTGCTGCATAGCGCTGGTATCTGGCAACTCCCAATGCGGCAGCTCACGCGTGGAGGTAGGTTGAGGAACCTCAACTTCATACGTCTGGCAGGGTGGACTGCGCAGAGGTGGAGTTGAGGTTGCTGCCTCGAGGATGGTGGAGGTTGTCGCACCGCAAGAGGTAGCTGCCTCGAGGATGGAGGAGGTAGTCGCAACGCATTAGGCTCCTACCTCAAGGGTAGAGGAGGTTGCTGCAAAGCATAAGGCTCCTGCCTCAAGTGTTGAGGAGGTTGCCGCGTGGCAAGAGGCTCCTGCCTCAAGGAAAGTGGAGGTTGCTGCACAGAGCTGGTATCTGGCAACTCCCAACGCGGCAGCTCACGCATGGAGGTAGCTTGAGGAACCTCAACATCATACGTCTGGCAGGCTGGACTGCGTAGAGGTGGAGGAGCGCTCGCAGGAGGAGGTGTGTTAACCTTCTCTGCCTGAAACTCCTGCATCAACACCGCAAGCTGAGACTGCATTGTCAGCAGCATAGACCACTAGAGTTTAAGAAAGACAACAACAAACGGAGCTACTGTCCGTTGAAACTGAGGGTCTAAAACAGCTGGTGCGGCAACAGACGGAGTTACTGTCTGTTGCGATACCACCTTGCCTCTCTGGGAGGTGTGCAGTTGTCGTACTGCAGCAAGTCCGAACTGACCCAGTGCTAATGGCACCACCTAGGAGTTGGACTTGCGCGGAAGGGACCGACTTGCACTTAAAAGCTGCAAGATTTGGTCCATGGTTTCTGCGAGAAACCTCTTCCGCAGACGAGGAATAAATGGGCTCTCTCGTCTTTGTGTGGGTGGGGTGATCACGTCGGCTACGTGAGTTGGTTACACCCGAAACCACGGAGGGAAACGTCTGTTCGTCGATCAAGGCCTGCTGAACCCATAAGTCCTTCGACATTACTTCTCCCCTGGGCTTGGGAGCTTGTAAGAGGTCCCAGACTAGGCGAACAACTGGCACGAACAGACGAACCCTCGAACGCAACACTGTAAAACTTTGCGCTTATCACTTTATCACTTTTGATTTTCTGTTTGCACTTATTTCACTGAACTCGAAACTTTAAGTGGTTTGTACCTGAAACACGCAATTCTATCCTTCATTAAAAGTTAGTAATTGCGAAAACAGTATTACAATGTAACAGAAAAACATAATGAAAGATAAATAATTCAGTGGCTGGAAAAGAGATTAAACACTAGATCAAATAAACTACGTTTAAAATCTCTCACCGCATAAAGTGTGAGAACAAGAATAAAACTCTAGAAACGTTTACCTTCTTCCCCTAAAGAGACTAGGGAGAAGAACAAAAACGATAACAACGTTACCCGCTTGAACGAAACGTTTATCCTCCTCTCTCTCCCTCCGTCTCTATCTCTCTCTCTCTCTCTCTCTTGACTTAGCATCTGAGAGAAGAGCCCAATTATATATATCGTTAAAACATATTATTGTTAAAGGAAAAAAACTGAAAGGTTTCCCAAATAAAAAGTTCCTTTATTAGAATAGAACCATTTAAGCTAAGAAAGAATGAACAAAACGCTAGAATCGGTTTACTCTTACTGCAACGTGACACCGTGATAGACTCTCTCTCTATCGTAACGATAGAGCGCAAGTTGAACGTTCTGAATGTCAACAACTGCAGAGACAAAACAAAACGTTAGTTCAACTTTGAAAACAGTACAAGACTATCAAAGAAATTCTTTCAAAAACATTAAAATAGCATAATATGTTAACAGGTAAAAACGAAATGACGGGCTCAAAGTTAATTAACTTCGGTACCAAGAAAAGACCGCCAACTATTAGGAAAGGTCGAATATAAACAAATATAAAAATTAATTTAAATAAGTTTATAATAAAAGGAAGTTAATCAAAGAGGCCTATAAAAGGCGGAGAGATATAAAATAATTCTATAACTTTGTTAAGCAAAATTAAGAGAGTCTATACTCTCTTCGACACCAACACTTCCGTCTAAGGGAAGGGTCGGCCATTTAAAAGTGAAAGAGAGTTCATACTCTCTTCGTACCAAAATTAAATCAACAATTAAATCAAATTAATTCCAAAAACTTGCTAAGCTAATGATATAGCTTCCTGAATAGCGAAGGCTAAACTCTAGAGCAAATACATCACCAAATCGTGAGCAATAACTCCAGAATCAACAGCGTATCCATGTAGGTCTAGCCGGAGGCACGACAGAGGAAAAATTGAGGTGGTGTTGACAAGAAGTACTAGAGTACCTGACCACAGATGGCGCTGTGGTGTTCACCCCCACCTGTATAGCGATCGCTGGCGTATCCCGACCGTAGATTTCTGTCGGCAACAGAGTTGACAGCTACATAATTATCGGGTAAGATTAATATTGAAAAATTTCCTATATAAACTATATTTTCTAATTGTAAGATGGTCTATAGTACTCGTCGGCAAAAAAATTGCTGCCCGCATATGCACATATCCGTCTGCAGACCCACGTAACCTCTTTGCCTCCGAAAAACATTTGACAAGTCTGAGCCCACTTGCAGGAATAATGTATGTACGATGAATCGCAACATTATTGCCCAAGGAACTTTTACTATTTTCAAGATGTGAGCACATGTGCCCAGGAAAACAAAACATACAGCTAGTGTAGTAATCATAGCTCCGTTGGTTTGGCTGCCCGCGTTGTGAGAGGGGCTTACTAACGTTCGTAAATGTAATGAGAAGCTGACAACGTTCGTCTGTCCACCTTGTGGGCAGGGCTTGCTACCGTTCATAAACATAAGCAGAAGCTAATACCTCTCCCTTGGAAACAAAGGCTTGAAATCATAACCTTATAAGGGTATGTATACTGTATATCACAAGCTCGTTGCACTAGTGTTCCGAAGAGCTCTCGATTTTGTAGGGCAACAAAGCCCAAGAAAATAACCCAGAAGAATTATATTTCCAGAAACTTGACGTCTAACGAGAACTCATCAAGTCCAGGGGCACACTGACGCATAAAGCTAACTCAAGCCATCGGAAGTAAATTGTATTTGGGGCAATAATCCTGAGGTTTTCCCATGGCGAGAGCGCATGCACCACAGGAGTTCGTTTCAGTCTTTTATAGAGTTTTACCGAACACCTGCAGTTGTGCAAAACTTCTCAGGGATGAGAGTTACCCATGCAGAAGCAAAGTCTTGCATGAGGGGTTTGTCATCTCAGAATGCCAAGAACACAAACACTAGGCAGCTTCGTATAGGCTTGCCAGCAAGTCCTGGCGAGTGTCTACAAACGCTGGCGATCGTCCACAAACGCTTGCAAACGCACGTGAACCACCATCTGATACTAGCAAACGCTAGCGAGCACCCGCAAAGCACTGCAAGTGCGCAAGAGAATCAGTGAAAGAGAATTAGAAACCGTCAGCATTGAATCTCCTTTACGATTAAACCCAGTAGCGTACGCTACTATAGCGCTAGCGAGAAGGGTTTCACAAACCTGCCATTTGTGCTAAGGCAAGGGTCTCACAAATCTGCCAAGGGTATTAAGGCGAGGTGAGAGTCTCACAAACCCTTGCCTCTCCTCTTAGTACTCCTACCACCGAAAAGGGGGTTGGTGAATAGCCGTATGTCATCCCCTCGGAAGGGAACAAAAAACGCTGTGCTACACTTGAAGACCAGCTGTTTCTTCCTCGTTAGGTGCAGGTCCCAAAAAGCTTGGCCTCACAAAGCTCTGAGAGCCTTGTTGTGCCCAAAGGCATAGAGTGGCAATAACCTTGAAGAGTTAAGGCCTACGAGACTCGTCGATGGGAGAGGAGGCAGACAGACCTTCTATTGGCCTTGAGTGATAGTGACTGGTGGCTGGAGTACAGTACCTATAACTGGTGCCACGGCAATAGCTGTCACACCAGGCTCACGTTCTGCCTGTTGAAATACGAAGGAATCACTCAGCGAGTGACCTCTGTTATTCCCTCCCAAGAAAGGAGAGCAGACAGCTCTCAATGGAAAAGGAGGGTCATTAAAAAATTGACCGATATTCTGGTCTTGTTGAGTACCCTCCTCATCAGACAGAATGGGGGAAAGGCGTACGTGTTGATGTTGTCCCACCGTTGTTGGGAGGCATCTTGCCAGAGCGCCTTGGGATCCGGGACTGGGGGGAAGTACAGTGGAATCTTGAAGATCAGCGCTGTCGCGAACAGATCCTCAGTCGGGGAACCCCACAAAGTCAGGACTTTGTTGGCTACTAGATGACACAAAGATCACTCGATACTCACTATCTGAGACACTCTGCTCAGATTGTCGGTGAGCACATTCCTCTTGTTTGGAATGAAACGCGCCGATAGTAGAATTGAGCAGACTTCGGTCCATCTCAGTATCTCTACTGCAAGATGGGATAGCTGCTTCGAAAAGGTACCTCCTTGCTTGTTGAAGTAAGCCGCTACTGTGGTGTTGTCGCTTATCACCACCACAGAATGACCTGCCAGGTATTGTTGGAACTGCTGAAGGGCCAACAAACCGGCCTTCATCTCGAGAAGATTTATATGGAGGCACTTTTCTGATTCTGACCACAGGCCTGAGGTCCTGTGGTACAAAACATGGGCCACCCCCATTTCTTTGAAGTGTCCGAAAACAGCATTAAATCCGGGGGAAGGACGAGAAGATCCCCTCCTCTTCATAGGTTCTCGTCTGTCACCCACTACTGGCGGTCCGTCTGTTCAGCAGGACCCATAGGGATCATGACGTCCGGGGAATCGCAACCTTGATTCCACCGGGACTTGAGCCGCCACTGAAGAGATCTAATCCTGAGGCGATCGTTTGGAACTAGACGACTCAAGGATGAAAGGTGACCAAGGAGACATAACCACGATTGGGTTGGAAGCTCTTCTTGACTGAGGAAAGGGCTTGCGACCCCTCTCAGCCTTGCTATCCTGTCGTCTGATGGGAAGGCTTTGTGGAGATTGGTGTCTATAATCATGCCTAGGTAAGCCAGTCTTTGAGTGGGAAGCAGAGAGGACTTCTCGAGATTTACCATGATCCCCATATCCTGGCAAAGTCCTAGAAGTTTGTCTCGGTGTCGAAGAAGGGATGACTCTGAGTCTGCTAGGATCAGCCAGTCATTCAGTTAACGGAGGAGACGGATGACGATCCTGTGTGCCCACGATGATATTTGGGTGAACACTTCTGGTGAAATCCTGTGGTGCTGTGGAGAGACTGAAACACAGCACCTTGAACTGGTAACCCTTGTGGTCTAGGCTGAACCCTAAGTACTTCCTTGAAGACGGATGGACTGGGATCTGGAAGTACATGTCCTTCAGATCCAGTATACACATGAAGTCTTGCGGCTTCACTGCAAGACTGACCGTGTTTGCGGTCTCCATGCTGAACGGAGTTTGCTTCAATCTGGACCTCTGCCCTAGGGGCCCGCCCCCTTGTTGATCCCAAGGCAAGGGAGCTAAATGACACCGGATTCGTCCTCGGGGAGGTAGAGATGTTGTGAACGGGACGCGATATCCCTGATTGATTACAGAAATCATCCAGGAATCAGCCCCGAGTTGCTGCCACCTGTCTGCTCAACCTTGTAGGCATCCCCCCACTGGCGGACATGCAGGGGGACTGCCAATCCTAGCATTTGCGGCCTCGGCTGCTCCCTCTAGGATTCTTCCCTCCCCTGGAGAACTTATTGCCTTTCTTGTCCTTGACCGGTAAGGGCTTAGACACCACTGTCTTTGCTGCTGTTGTCTTGGTGGGACGTGGCTGCTGGGGTGCTGGAGGTTTATAGGGCTTGAATGTCAAAGCCCTATGTAGGAGGGAGTCTTGGTGACTTCCTCCACCTCTCAGCAGCCTGCTCCACGTCCTTAGGCTCAAACAGGTTCGTTCCCATAACGGAAGAATGTCTGAGCCTGTAGATTTCGGTGCTAGGGGCCTCCCGGTATTGTCTTGGAGTCCTTTGACTCCCTCCTGGGAGGGATGCAGGACTCCAACAACGACGGAGGCAGGCTCTTCTCCACCTTTATTTGAGAGGACTTTACTGCGCGAGGTGGGCTTTCCCTCAATGGTGTGATGGGGGAATGTCTCACCTCATGTGACTCTCCTGAGGACGGGAAATCCTCGTCCGAAGGGGAGGGAGAAAAGTCGGAAGGGGGAGGGTGCCTGCCTCGAAGACTTACGAGTTGACAGCTTCGTCCTCGGAGAAGTTACTGCGTCCGAAACTCCTCTTTACCTCTTCAGGGGAGTAGATGCAGTCAAGGATTTGTGGCCCAACTCAGAGAGAACAGGCTTGAAAGCCTGTGCTACCGCTCTGATTCGAGCCCCAAACCAGGGCTGCCGGCTGATGGCTGCGCTGTCAGACACTCCCTCTGGAGGGGGAGTCACCTGTAAGAAGCAAGAAGATAAGGAAGAAATGTCCCTGGACCTTCCTGGAACCTTCCCCCCTACCGGCCAGCGCTCTGTTCTGTGCTAGCTGGGGTGGGGGGTGGGGGGTGGGGGGGAATGCGGTGATTGATGCCCTTACCGCGCGTTGTCGTGCAGCCTTGCGCGTGGGAGGGTGTCGACGATTGCACTGGGAGAGCGCTGGTGCTTACGCGATGGGGAATACCCGGGGCTCGCACGCAGGAGACTGCTGGAGCGCTCGCGCGCGCAGGCAAGACTTCATAGAGTGCGCAGGAATCAGATTGACGTGCAGGATCAGAATGAAGAGCCCGTGCGGGCAAAAATAAAAGATCGTCGGCGCGTACTCACGTACCAGAATGTTGGCACGTGCGCGCGCGGCTATCAGCTCGTGCACGTACGAGTTTGTTGGCGCGACCATCGGCGCGCGCAGAAGACTATCGGCCCAGGCGAGCGTGCAAGACTATTGGCGCGCGCGCACGAAAGACTATCAGAGCGAGCGCGGAAGACTAACGGAGTGCACGCTCAGAAGACTATTGGCGCGCGCGCGCGAAAGACTATCAGAGCGCGTGCGGGAGACCATTGGTACCTGCACGCAGAAAAGATCGTCGGCGCTTGCGTGCGTAAGAAGATCGTCGGCGCTTGCGCGCATAAGAAGATCGTCGGCGCTTGCGCATGTAAGAAGATCGTCAGCGCTTGCGCGCTTAAGAAAATCGGCGAGCGCACGCGTGTTCACGCGCTAATAGGTTGAAGGGTCAGCTGGCAGGACGATCAGGAACTGGGATGTGTCCTTAAAGGGGGGGCATCCCCGATGAGGACCGCAAGCAGGTCTGCTTTAGAGTCCAAGACCGAAGTCATTCGTTGCAGCGCAAGGTTGCGCTGGTAGTTCGGTAGGTCAGCTGGCAGGACGATCAGGAACTGGGATGTGCCCTTTGGAAGGGCCAGCATCCACCGATGGGACCGTGAAAGGTCCGTGTTAGAGTCCAGGACCGAAGTCCAAAGGACCACGTTGCAGCAGAAGGTAGAGGTCCCTGGAAGTTCAGCTTGATCCTCCGAGGCGGAGTCTCTATGAGAGACCTCTCCCGCGAACGAGAGAATTGCCCTTCGTAGAAGAGACTTGAAGACATTCATGGTGATGCCCCTTAGGGCCGTTGGATCAGCAAGCTGACCTTATCAGTAACGATCCTCCGAAGAGGAGTCTCTATGAGTGGTCTCTCTCGCGAACGAGAGGTGACACTTCATAGAAGAGACCTGAAGACACTCGTGGTGACGCCCCTTAGGGCTGGTGGATCAGCAAGCTGACCTTAGCAGTAGCGATTCTCCAAAGAGAAGTCTCTATGAGTGGCCTCTCTCGCGAATGAGAGAGGTGAACACTTTGTAGAAGAGACTTGCCAAGACTGTGCTCCACCCCTGGAGGAAGAGAAACTCAGCAAGGGGGGAGAAAAGTCTGGCCGAAGGGCAGCAACAGTAGTCGAAGGTGATGAATTTATTAAGGTATGGGGAGTTCTCCCTCTGAAGAGAGAAAACCTCACACCTGGGGAGGAAATCTCCCCCGGAAGGGAAGTTGTCCAACCCCTGGAGGCGAACCTCCATTAGCGTTCTAAGATGATATGAAGTGCTGGCATGTTGTAACGGGAGAACTTCTAAGAGAAGGGATAACGCCCATGACGACGTCCTCTAAGGGACGGCAGCGACAGCAGAATCCCCAGGCATGAACAGGACAGCTCTGCTTCGTTGGCACTCTTTAGTCGAACGAAGAAAAACTGCATAGTTAACTGGGAAAATAAAATTAAATAATTATTTTAAAAAAAAATCCTTAGGGAGGAACTCCGAAGAGGAAGCCCAAGGGAAAAACATAAAATAAGAATTAAGTATGCACCCACCTACCCCAGATGACGTCCACGGGAGAAGGGGGGGGGGGCGGAGTAACTGTAATAAAAACAGAATTATAATCATCTAAGAATATAATAGTGAGAACCACTGAACCCCCGAAGGGAAGTGTTCCCCACGGAAAAGCTGAAAAGTTAATTTCACTAAAAATAATTGAAACAAACAAACGGAATAGCAACCTAACCCGCACACGGGAAAAGAGCTACCGTAATAGTACGCAGTTGTAGTAAAGGTGAACGACCTCGAGTAGAGAGAGACCGTAGTCAAGCTAAAAATAAGCCACATTCCCTTCGCTGAGAATCCAAGTTTCCCGTAGGAAAAGAGGAAAAGCGAAGATAATAGATGAATGAAGAGGGTCCAGGCAATGACGATTCCCCTGCGGCGGCAGAGTTAACAGAAATATGCCGACTTGAAGACCGATGGACACGAGAGGGAGAGGTCGTTCCCCACGAAGAGGAACTGTGGTGGCCTTGCTACACAAGTGTCGTTGTCGTACATCACACACAATGCACAAACACTGAAAAGAAAACTTGCTACATTTCTATACATAACTATATACATAAACAAAGAATGTTTATATATATATATATATATATATATATATATATATATATATATATATATATATATATATATATATATATATATATATATATATATGTGTATATATATATATATATATATATATATATATATATATATATATATATATATATATATATATATATATATATATATATATATATATATATATATATATATATATATATATATATATATATATATATATATATATATATATATATATATATATATATATATATATATATATATATATATATATATACATATATATATATATATATATATATATATATATATATATATATATATATATATATATATATATATATATATATATTACAAGTATAAGAAAAAGTAAGTGAAAAGATAAAAATTAATGGCAGTCCAAAATAGGCGAGGAGAGAGAGAGGCAACAACCGTTCTCGCTCCGAACCAAAAGTAAAGTGAGCTCAAGCACAGGTGTGTGTGAGGGGGGGGGGGGGGAGGGGTAGCAGGCTATCCCCCACCCCCCACTAACTAGTGATGCAGTAGTAAACCCTCGTTAAAATTTTAATGGCTCGTCATTTCAGCTACGCCGAAAGTAATAACTCCTATTAAATAGCGTGGTTTGTAGGTCAGTTACAGAACAAACTAAAGGTTACTCTATTTCCATGTTCAAGTTGTCCACCAGAAAATCCTATCTGGTTGTTTCATTTTCTGTCTAAGGATGAGTCTTGGGTCATTCAACATCTGGTGTCAAATGTCTACACTTGGTTGTCTGCTTAGTTAATATTCAATGATATATGACCAGTCCATTTATGGTAACTACTGATTTAATCTAATAAGGGCTATATTAGGTGTCCCCTGACTAAATATGGTTGGGACTAATACTTGTATCTCTCCCTTGTGCTCTACATAGCTGCTTCTGTATGACAAGAACGGTACAGTATAAATACCTGGCGTTCACTTTTTAAATTTGGTCGTACTTATGGACGAATGAATGCAGGCAATTGGGAAATATACAAGGAAAGAACAAAACATGCACTTTGGCCCTTCAAGGCATACTGAGCATTAAAGCTAGTGCAGCATGATTATTCATACACAGTATGATAAAATACAGGACGGAATTTTATACTGTACGCTGTACAGCACTGTACTCAGAAACTCCAATGACAGTTTTAAGGTCATCTAGGGTAAAAAGCAGCAGCATCTAAGATAATCAAACCATTGTTCTCTTGTCTTGGTAGTGTCATAGCCTCTGTACCATGGTCTTCCACTATCTTGGATTAGAGTTCTCTTGCTTGAGGGTACACTCGGGCACACTATTCTATCTTATTTCTCTTCCTCTTGTTTTGTTATAAAAGTTATAATAGTTTATATAGGAAATATTTATTTTAATGATGTTACTGTGGCTATTGTGGTCTGATGGTTCTTTCCCGAATAGAGGAATTCACAAATAGCTAATTTTTGGCCTTGTTTCAAGAGCCCTGATCTCACTACCACTAGCAAGCTAATCTACATATATATCAAGAATTCCTAGATATGTAAACATTATAGAATTATTTTATCTTTAATGGTTTTTTATTTTATCTATTTCTTTCCCTTGCATCTTAATGACCAAAAACTGGGAGTTCATTTACTCATTACTCAGGTATAGTTACCAATAAATTATTTGCATTGCATTTTCTAATATTCACTTTGCTATGTTCCTCCTTTTCCTGAGGTACCAGTTCTGCAAGCCTTTCCTTTTCTCGATGTCTCAAGCTTCTTACTTGGCCTTACTGAGGTGCTGGGGACGGGATTTGACTCCTGCTCCATATTTTCAAAGACATGAAAGTCTAGGACATGCTGCGGACATTTTTTGTTCTATGGGACATTCACGTTGGCAGCCGTAACTTCGCACCGTGCAAGATATTCTTCAAATTTTGGAGGTCAGGCTCAATCCATGGCTGGTCAAAATTGTCCACCCTGAAATATAGAAATATATTAATGCATACTGCCTTACATGCCTCCACAAATGTAAATTTCTTAAGACAGTTTATTAGCTTTTGTGATGTACTAATCAACTATACACAAAAATTAAATAAAAATGGTAAAATCTATCTGAAACATTTCTTAAATCCTATTGCCCTTAACTATGAGTAAGTGAAAACCTTTGGCATTATATGATGAAAAATACTTTCCAAAGTCTTAAGTACCATAGAAACAACCATCATTTTACATTATACTGAAAGCTAATTAGCTACTGTGGATGTGACCTCAAAAAGTTGTATTGGAAGACCAAATTAGTACATAACAAACCCCTGTATGGGCATGTCTTTTATCCCATAAGTGCTGTATGGTATCCAATTACACATTGGCAAGATCTGTTTGCATACTGGCGCCCGTTTCAGTCAACTAATCTATCTTCCATTACTTGAGACAGAACAGATCTCCATAACCTTAAAGATACACAAGGCTGCATGACCCTTTGCGGATCCATTAATAACCGTTATTGTGAAGGAAGTAACTTTAGGACAATCGGCCTTCAATGACTGCTATCATATACCTGAAAACACTGAGATTACTAAACCATTCTTCTTCATAGGTTAACTACTGTACTGTAATTGTTCAGTGGCTACTTTCCTCTTGGCTAGGGTAAAAGAGACTGTAACTATGGTAAGCATCTCTTCTAGGACACTCCAAAATCAAACCATTGTTCCCTAGTTACTCCCTAGTTTCACGGGTAATATCTCAACACCTTAGCAAATGTCCAGGTAAGCAAAAAGAACAAAATGATCATTGTGAATAGCTATTTTATAAGTTTATTTTACATTCTGAAAACTGTACCATTCTTCATGTCTTACCAAAGCATTCACTGTACCTAAATGCACTCATGAAATGTTCAGAAATATTTAGATTATCATTAGTACAAATTGCTAGTACAGTAGATCCATCTTGCAACATATGCAAGCCAGGTTCCTTGTAATACTATACAACACTAAGTGTCCTATACAAATCATGGTAACACTGTTATAAACTTTAAAATGTTATTTTCATTAGTAGAATAAATTTTTGAATATACTTACCCGATGATCATGTAGCTGTCAACTCTGTTGCCAGACAGAAATCTACGGTCGGGATACGCCAGCGATCGCTATACAGGTGGGGGTGTACACAACAGCGCCATCTGTGAGTAGGTACTCAAGTACTTCTTGTCAACAATAACTCAATTTTCTCCTCGGTCCACTGGTTCTCTATGGGGAGGAAGGGCGGGTCCTTAAATTCATGATCATCGGGTAAGTATATTCAAAAATTTATTTTACTAATGAAAATAACATTTTTCAATATTAATCTTACCCGATGATCATGTAGCTGATTCACACCCAGGGTGGTGGGTGGAGACCAGCATACATGTTAACAAAGAAGCTAAGTATCCCGTATCTTATTTTAGCCGTTATTCAAAATAACAAACATAAAATAAATAAGTACCTGGTAAGGAAGTCGACTTGAACCATTACTCTGCCTTTTTAAGTACGTCTTCCTTACTGAGCCTAGCGATCCTCTTAGGATGCTGAGCGACTCCTAGGTGCTGAAGTATGAAGGGCTGTAACCCATACTAAAGGACCTCATCACAACCTCTAATCTAGGCGCTTCTCAAGAAAGAATTTGACCACCCGCCAAATCAACCAGGATGCGGAAGGCTTCTTAGCCTTCCGGACAACCCAGAAATATTTCAAGAAAAAGATTAAAAAGGTTCTGGAATTAGGGAATTGTAGTGGTGGAGCCCCCACCACTACTGCACTCGTTGCTACGAATGGTCCCAGAGTGTAGCAGTTCTCGTAAAGAGACTGGACATTCTTAAGATAAAAGACGCGAACACTGATTAGCTTTTCCAAAAGGTTGCGTCGAAAATATTTTGCAGAGATCTATTTTATTAAAAGGTCACGGAAGTTGTGATAGCTCTAACTTCGTGTGTCCTTACCTTCAGCCAAGCTTGGTCTTCCTCATTCAGAAGGGAATGAGCTTCTCGTATTAACAGTCTGAAAATAATAGGATAAAGAATTCTCTGACATAGGCAAAGATGAATTCTTAACTGAACACCATAAAGCTTCAGACGGGCCTCGTAAAGGTTTTTAAAATAGAACTTAAGAGCTCTTACAGGACATAATACTCTTTCTAGTTCATTTCCAACCATACGATAAGTTTGGGATAACGAACGATATTGGTCAAGGCCGAGAAGGCAGCTCGTGTTTGGCTAGAAAACCAAGATGTAGAACACGTAGCCGTTTCGGATGAAAATCCGATGTTCTTGCTGAAGGCATGAATCTCACTGACTCTTTTAGCTGTGGTTAAGCATATCAGGAAAAGAGTCTTAAAGGTGAGATCTTTCAGGGAGGCTGATTGAAGTGGTTCGAACCTGTCTAACATAAGGAATCTTAGAACCACGTCTAAATTCCAACCAGGTGTAACCAAACGACGCTCCTTCGTGGTCTCAAAAGACTTAAGGAGGTCCTGTAGATCTTTATTGTTGGAAAGATCTAAGCCTCTGTGACGGAAGACTGATGCCAACATGCTTCTGTAACCCTTGAAAGTGGGAGCTGAAAGAGATCGCTCTTTCCTCAGATATAAGAGGAAGTCAGCTATTTGAGTTACAGAGGTACTGGTCGAGGATACGGATACTGACTTGCACCAGTTTAGGAAGATTTCCCACTTCGATTGGTAGACTCTAAGGGTGGATGTTCTCCTTGCTCTAACAATCGCTCTGGTTGCCTCCTTCGAAAAACCTCTAGTTCTCGAGAGTCTTTCGATACTCTGAAGGCAGTGAGACGAAGAGCGTGGAGGCCTTGGAGTACCTTCTTACGCGTGGCAGACGTAGCAGGTCCACCCTTAGGGGAGAGTTCTGGGAACGTCTACTAGCCATCAAAGTACCTCGGTAAGTTATTCTCTCGCGGGCCAGAGGGAAGCAACTAGTGTCAACTTTGTCCCATCGTGAGAGGCGAACTTCTGCAGTACCTTGTTGACAATCTAGAACGGAGGGAATGCATATAGATCTAGATGAGACTAATCTAGTAGAAAGGCATCTAAAAGAACCACTGCTGGGTCCGGGATAGGTGAGCAAAGTATTGAGAGCCTCTTGGACATCGAGGTTGCGAAGAGATCTATGGTTGGCTGGCCCCAGGTGACCCAAAGTCTCTTGCATACATCTCTGTGGAGGGTCCAATATGTTGGAATTATTGTCCCTTCCTACTGAGACAAACTGCTAAGACATTCAAGTTGCCTTGGAAGAAATTTGTTACTAGTGAAAAGTCTAGACCTGTTGAACAGGAGAGGAGGTCACTAGCGAACTCGCACCATGTCAGAGAGTAGGTCCCTCCTTGCTAGGAGATGAACATCAAAGCAGGGAGTTGTCCGTGTTGACCTCCATTACTTTGTCTTGAAGGAGAGACCTGAAGCTTTTCCAGGTCAGACGTACTGCCAGAAGCTTCTTGCAGTTAAAATGATTGTCCTTTGACTCGAGTTCCATAATCCCGAGCATTCCCTACCGCCTAAGGTCGCACCCCAGCCTACGTCCGATGCGTCTGAGAAGAGAACGTGGTTGGGAGTCTGAACAGTCAGGGGAAGACCCTATAAAAGGTTGATAAAGTCCTTTCCTCAGGTTAGACCAGACTTATCTTCTGGAAACCGGGATCGAGACCGCTTCTAGCGTCTTGTCCTTTTCCAGTGAAGAGCTAGATGAAACCGAAGAGGACGGAGGTGTAGTCTTCCAAGTGACACCAATTGAACCACGGATGACAGTGTCCTAACCAGACTCATCCATAGCCTGACAGGGCCGTATTCCTTCTTCAGCATCTTCTGGATGGATAGCAGGGCTGGGGATTGATCTTCTTGTTCAGCCATGTCCTCATCAGAGGGTTCCTCATCCGAAACTGATGAGGAAACGGCAACGGAGTGGGCAACGTCTGACTCGCTGAATCCGGTCGCACTGGTGGATGTGTGACGGAGCCGGACACAAGATCATGGTACTGCTGCACAGTCTGTGAACTGTCAACCATGGGGATGCGAGGAAGTACAGCGACAACCCGAAACTGTCTAGACTGTCTGGGTAGTACAGACAACTCCTTATCGGGTTGCTGAGGTTGCCGCACTGCGTCACAACAAGTCACCTCTGCTGGTTGTTGAACGTCTTCCCAGTGACACACTGAACGTCCACAACCACCTCCGAGAGTAGCTTAACGTCAACGTGCGACTGGCAACCCACACTGGGTCGCACCGGTGGAGGAACCATCTCAACTGGCCGACGTGAGTAGGATACCTCAGCGTCAACAGGGCGTACAACCAACCGGTAGGAAGGTCGTTGGCAAGAAGGTTCTTCTCCGTAAAAATGTTATTTTCATTAGTAAAATAAATTTTTGAATATACTTACCCGATGATCATGTAGCTGTCAACTTTGTTGCCCGACGCAAATCTACGGTCGGGATACGCCAGCGATCGCTATACAGGTGGGGGTGTACACAACAGCGCCATCTGTGAGTAGGTACTCAAGTACTTCTTGTCAACAAGAACTCAATTTTCTCCTCGGTCCACTGGTTCTCTATGGGGAGGAAGGGCGGGTCCTTAAATTCATGATCATTGGGTAAGTATATTCAAAAATTTATTTTACTAATGAAAATAACATTTTTCAATATTAATCTTACCCGATGATCATGCAGCTGATTCACACCCAGGGTGGTGGGTGGAGACCAGCATACATGTTAACAAAGAAGCTAAGTATCCCGTATCTTATTTTAGCCGTTATTCAAAATAACAAACATAAAATAAATAAGTACCTGGTAAGGAAGTCGACTTGAACCATTACTCTGCCTTTTTAAGTACGTCTTCCTTACTGAGCCTAGCGATCCTCTTAGGATGCTGAGCGACTCCTAGGTGCTGAAGTATGAAGGGCTGCAACCCATACTAAAGGACCTCATCACAACCTCTAATCTAGGCGCTTCTCAAGAAAGAATTTGACCACCCGCCAAATCAACCAGGATGCGGAAGGCTTCTTAGCCTTCCGGACAACCCAGAAATATTTCAAGAGAGAGATTAAAAAGGTTCTGGAATTAGGGAATTGTAGTGGTGGAGCCCCCACCACTACTGCACTCGTTGCTACGAATGGTCCCAGAGTGTAGCAGTTCTCGTAAAGAGACTGGACATTCTTAAGATAAAAGACGCGAACACTGATTAGCTTTTCCAAAAGGTTACGTCAAAAATATTTTGCAGAGATCTATTTTATTAAAAGGTCACGGAAGTTGTGATAGCTCTAACTTCGTGTGTCCTTACCTTCAGCCAAGCTTGGTCTTCCTCATTCAGAAGGGAATGAGCTTCTCGTATTAACAGTCTGAAAATAATAGGATAAAGAATTCTCTGACATAGGCAAAGATGAATTCTTAACTGAACACCATAAAGCTTCAGATGGGCCTCGTAAAGGTTTTTAAAATAGAACTTAAGAGCTCTTACAGGACATAATACTCTTTCTAGTTCATTTCCAACCATACGATAAGTTTGGGATAACGAACGATATTGGTCAAGGCCGAGAAGGCAGCTCGTGTTTGGCTAGAAAACCAAGATGTAGAACATGTAGCCGTTTCGGATGAAAATCCGATGTTCTTGCTGAAGGCATGAATCTCACTGACTCTTTTAGCTGTGGTTAAGCATATCAGGAAAAGAGTCTTAAAGGTGAGATCTTTCAGGGAGGCTGATTGAAGTGGTTCGAACCTGTCTA
Organism: Palaemon carinicauda; assembly: GCF_036898095.1. NCBI lineage: Eukaryota > Metazoa > Arthropoda > Malacostraca > Decapoda > Palaemonidae > Palaemon > Palaemon carinicauda. Next base: position 115,272,536 of record NC_090732.1, read on the forward strand.
ACAAAAGGAATCTTAGAACCACGTCTAAATTCCAACCAGGTGTAACCAAACGACGCTCCTTCGTGGTCTCAAAAGACTTAAGGAGGTCCTGTAGATCTTTATTGTTGGAAAGATCTAAGCCTCTGTGACGGAAGACTGATGCCAACATGCTTCTGTAACCCTTGAAAGTGGGAGCTGAAAGAGATCGCTCTTTCCTCAGATATAAGAGGAAGTCAGCTATTTGAGTTACAGAGGTACTGGTCGAGGATACGGATACTGACTTGCACCAGTTTAGGAAGATTTCCCACTTCGATTGGTAGACTCTAAGGGTGGATGTTCTCCTTGCTCTAACAATCGCTCTGGTTGCCTCCTTCGAAAAACCTCTAGTTCTCGAGAGTCTTTCGATACTCTGAAGGCAGTGAGACGAAGAGCGTGGAGGCCTTGGAGTACCTTCTTACGCGTGGCAGACGTAGCAGGTCCACCCTTAGGGGAGAGTTCTGGGAACGTCTACTAGCCATTGAAGTACCTCGGTAAGTTATTCTCTCGCGGGCCAGAGGGAAGCAACTAGTGTCAACTTTGTCCCATCGTGAGAGGCGAACTTCTGCAGTACCTTGTTGACAATCTAGAACGGAGGGAATGCATATAGATCTAGATGAGACTAATCTAGTAGAAAGGCATCTAAAAGAACCACTGCTGGGTCCGGGATAGGTGAGCAAAGTATTGAGAGCCTCTTGGACATCGAGGTTGCGAAGAGATCTATGGTTGGCTGGCCCCAGGTGACCCAAAGTCTCTTGCATACATCTCTGTGGAGGGTCCAATATGTTGGAATTATTGTCCCTTCCTACTGAGACAAACTGCTAAGACATTCAAGTTGCCTTGGAAGAAATTTGTTACTAGTGAAAAGTCTAGACCTGTTGAACAGGAGAGGAGGTCACTAGCGAACTCGCACCATGTCAGAGAGTAGGTCCCTCCTTGCTAGGAGATGAACATCAAAGCAGGGAGTTGTCCGTGTTGACCTCCATTACTTTGTCTTGAAGGAGAGACCTGAAGCTTTTCCAGGTCAGACGTACTGCCAAAAGCTTCTTGCAGTTAAAATGCATTGTCCTTTGACTCGAGTTCCATAATCCCGAGCATTCCCTACCGCCTAAGGTCGCACCCCAGCCTACGTCCGATGCGTCTGAGAAGAGAACGTGGTTGGGAGTCTGAACAGTCAGGGGAAGACCCTATAAAAGGTTGATAAAGTCCTTTCCTCAGGTTAGACCAGACTTATCTTCCGGAAACCGGGATCGAGACCGCTTCTAGCGTCTTGTCCTTTTCCAGTGAAGAGCTAGATGAAACCGAAGAGGACGGAGGTGTAGTCTTCCAAGTGACACCAATTGAACCACGGATGACAGTGTCCTAACCAGACTCATCCACAGCCTGACAGGGCCGTATTCCTTCTTCAGCATCTTCTGGATGGATAGCAGGGCTGGGGATTGATCTTCTTGTTCAGCCATGTCCTCATCAGAGGGTTCCTCATCCGAAACTGATGAGGAAACGGCAACGGAGTGGGCAACGTCTGACTCGCTGAATCCGGTCGCACTGGTGGATGTGTGACGGAGCCGGACACAAGATCATGGTACTGCTGCACAGTCTGTGAACTGTCAACCATGGGGATGCGAGGAAGTACAGCGACAACCCGAAACTGTCTAGACTGTCTGGGTAGTACAGACAACTCCTTATCGGGTTGCTGAGGTTGCCGCACTGCGTCACAACAAGTCACCTCTGCTGGTTGTTGAACGTCTTCCCAGTGACACACTGAACGTCCACAACCACCTCCGAGAGTAGCTTAACGTCAACGTGCGACTGGCAACCCACACTGGGTCGCACCGGTGGAGGAACCATCTCAACTGGCCGACGTGAGTAGGATACCTCAGCGTCAACAGGGCGTACAACCAACCGGTAGGAAGGTCGTTGGCAAGAAGGTTCTTCTCCGTAAAAATGTTATTTTCATTAGTAAAATAAATTTTTGAATATACTTACCCGATGATCATGTAGCTGTCAACTCTGTTGCCCGACAGAAATCTACGGTCGGGATACGCCAGCGATCGCTATACAGGTGGGGGTGTACACAACAGCGCCATCTGTGAGTAGGTATTCAAGTACTTCTTGTCAACAATAACTCAATTTTCTCCTCGGTCCACTGGTTCTCTATGGGGAGGAAGGGCGGGTCCTTAAATTCATGATCATCGGGTAAGTATATTCAAAAATTTATTTTGCTAATGAAAATAACATTTTTCAATATTAATCTTACCCGATGATCATGTAGCTGATTCACACCCAGGGTGGTGGGTGGAGACCAGCATACATGTTAACAAAGAAGCTAAGTATCCCGTATCTTATTTTAGCCGTTATTCAAAATAACAAACATAAAATAAATAAGTACCTGGTAAGGAAGTCGACTTGAACCATTACTCTGCCTTTTTAAGTACGTCTTCCTTACTGAGCCTAGCGATCCTCTTAGGATGCTGAGCGACTCCTAGGTGCTGAAGTATGAAGGGCTGCAACCCATACTAAAGGACCTCATCACAACCTCTAATCTAGGCGCTTCTCAAGAAAGAATTTGACCACCCGCCAAATCAACCAGGATGCGGAAGGCTTCTTAGCCTTCCGGACAACCCAGAAATATTTCAAGAGAAAGATTAAAAAGGTTCTGGAATTAGGGAATTGTAGTGGTGGAGCCCCCACCACTACTGCACTCGTTGCTACGAATGGTCCCAGAGTGTAGCAGTTCTCGTAAAGAGACTGGACATTCTTAAGATAAAAGACGCGAACACTGATTAGCTTTTCCAAAAGGTTGCGTCAAAAATATTTTGCAGAGATCTATTTTATTAAAAGGTCACGGAAGTTGTGATAGCTCTAACTTCGTGTGTCCTTACCTTCAGCCAAGCTTGGTCTTCCTCATTCAGAAGGGAATGAGCTTCTCGTATTAACAGTCTGAAAATAATAGGATAAAGAATTCTCTGACATAGGCAAAGATGAATTCTTAACTGAACACCATAAAGCTTCAGACGGGCCTAGTAAAGGTTTTTAAAATAGAACTTAAGAGCTCTTACAGGACATAATACTCTTTCTAGTTCATTTCCAACCATACGATAAGTTTGGGATAACGAACGATATTGGTCAAGGCCGAGAAGGCAGCTCGTGTTTGGCTAGAAAACCAAGATGTAGAACACGTAGCCGTTTCGGATGAAAATCCGATGTTCTTGCTGAAGGCATGAATCTCACTGACTCTTTTAGCTGTGGTTAAGCATATCAGGAAAAGAGTCTTAAAGGTGAGATCTTTCAGGGAGGCTGATTGAAGTGGTTCGAACCTGTCTAACATAAGGAATCTTAGAACCACGTCTAAATTCCAACCAGGTGTAACCAAACGACGCTCCTTCGTGGTCTCAAAAGACTTAAGGAGGTCCTGTAGATCTTTATTGTTGGAAAGATCTAAGCCTCTGTGACGGAAGACTGATGCCAACATGCTTCTGTAACCCTTGAAAGTGGGAGCTGAAAGAGATCGCTCTTTCCTCAGATATAAGAGGAAGTCAGCTATTTGAGTTACAGAGGTACTGGTCGAGGATACGGATACTGACTTGCACCAGTTTAGGAAGATTTCCCACTTCGATTGGTAGACTCTAAGGGTGGATGTTCTCCTTGCTCTAACAATCGCTCTGGTTGCCTCCTTCGAAAAACCTCTAGTTCTCGAGAGTCTTTCGATACTCTGAAGGCAGTGAGACGAAGAGCGTGGAGGCCTTGGAGTACCTTCTTACGCGTGGCAGACGTAGCAGGTCCACCCTTAGGGGAGAGTTCTGGGAACGTCTACTAGCCATTGAAGTACCTCGGTAAGTTATTCTCTCGCGGGCCAGAGGGAAGCAACTAGTGTCAACTTTGTCCCATCGTGAGAGGCGAACTTCTGCAGTACCTTGTTGACAATCTAGAACGGAGGGAATGCATATAGATCTAGATGAGACTAATCTAGTAGAAAGGCATCTAAAAGAACCACTGCTGGGTCCGGGATAGGTGAGCAAAGTATTGAGAGCCTCTTGGACATCGAGGTTGCGAAGAGATCTATGGTTGGCTGACCCCAGGTGACCCAAAGTCTCTTGCATACATCTCTGTGGAGGGTCCAATATGTTGGAATTATTGTCCCTTCCTACTGAGACAAACTGCTAAGACATTCAAGTTGCCTTGGAAGAAATTTGTTACTAGTGAAAAGTCTAGACCTGTTGAACAGGAGAGGAGGTCACTAGCGAACTCGCACCATGTCAGAGAGTAGGTCCCTCCTTGCTAGGAGATGAACATCAAAGCAGGGAGTTGTCCGTGTTGACCTCCATTACTTTGTCTTGAAGGAGAGACCTGAAGCTTTTCCAGGTCAGACGTACTGCCAGAAGCTTCTTGCAGTTAAAATGCATTGTCCTTTGACTCGAGTTCCATAATCCCGAGCATTCCCTACCGCCTAAGGTCGCACCCCAGCCTACGTCCGATGCGTCTGAGAAGAGAACGTGGTTGGGAGTCTGAACAGTCAGGGGAAGACCCTATAAAAGGTTGATAAAGTCCTTTCCTCAGGTTAGACCAGACTTATCTTCTGGAAACCGGGATCGAGACCGCTTCTAGCGTCTTGTCCTTTTCCAGTGAAGAGCTAGATGAAACCGAAGAGGACGGAGGTGTAGTCTTCCAAGTGACACCAATTGAACCACGGATGACAGTGTCCTAACCAGACTCATCCACAGCCTGACAGGGCCGTATTCCTTCTTCAGCATCTTCTGGATGGATAGCAGGGCTGGGGATTGATCTTCTTGTTCAGCCATGTCCTCATCAGAGGGTTCCTCATCCGAAACTGATGAGGAAACGGCAACGGAGTGGGCAACGTCTGACTCGCTGAATCCGGTCGCACTGGTGGATGTGTGACGGAGCCGGACACAAGATCATGGTACTGCTGCACAGTCTGTGAACTGTCAACCATGGGGATGCGAGGAAGTACAGCGACAACCCGAAACTGTCTAGACTGTCTGGGTAGTACAGACAACTCCTTATCGGGTTGCTGAGGTTGCCGCACTGCGTCACAACAAGTCACCTCTGCTGGTTGTTGAACGTCTTCCCAGTGACACACTGAACGTCCACAACCACCTCCGAGAGTAGCTTAACGTCAACGTGCGACTGGCAACCCACACTGGGTCGCACCGGTGGAGGAACCATCTCAACTGGCCGACGTGAGTAGGATACCTCAGCGTCAACAGGGCGTACAACCAACCGGTAGGAAGGTCGTTGGCAAGAAGGTTCTTCTCCGTAAAAATGTTATTTTCATTAGTAAAATAAATTTTTGAATATACTTACCCGATGATCATGTAGCTGTCAACTCTGTTGCCCGACAGAAATCTACGGTCGGGATACGCCAGCGATCGCTATACAGGTGGGGGTGTACACAACAGCGCCATCTGTGAGTAGGTATTCAAGTACTTCTTGTCAACAATAACTCAATTTTCTCCTCGGTCCACTGGTTCTCTATGGGGAGGAAGGGCGGGTCCTTAAATTCATGATCATCGGGTAAGTATATTCAAAAATTTATTTTGCTAATGAAAATAACATTTTTCAATATTAATCTTACCCGATGATCATGTAGCTGATTCACACCCAGGGTGGTGGGTGGAGACCAGCATACATGTTAACAAAGAAGCTAAGTATCCCGTATCTTATTTTAGCCGTTATTCAAAATAACAAACATAAAATAAATAAGTACCTGGTAAGGAAGTCGACTTGAACCATTACTCTGCCTTTTTAAGTACGTCTTCCTTACTGAGCCTAGCGATCCTCTTAGGATGCTGAGCGACTCCTAGGTGCTGAAGTATGAAGGGCTGCAACCCATACTAAAGGACCTCATCACAACCTCTAATCTAGGCGCTTCTCAAGAAAGAATTTGACCACCCGCCAAATCAACCAGGATGCGGAAGGCTTCTTAGCCTTCCGGACAACCCAGAAATATTTCAAGAGAAAGATTAAAAAGGTTCTGGAATTAGGGAATTGTAGTGGTGGAGCCCCCACCACTACTGCACTCGTTGCTACGAATGGTCCCAGAGTGTAGCAGTTCTCGTAAAGAGACTGGACATTCTTAAGATAAAAGACGCGAACACTGATTAGCTTTTCCAAAAGGTTGCGTCAAAAATATTTTGCAGAGATCTATTTTATTAAAAGGTCACGGAAGTTGTGATAGCTCTAACTTCGTGTGTCCTTACCTTCAGCCAAGCTTGGTCTTCCTCATTCAGAAGGGAATGAGCTTCTCGTATTAACAGTCTGAAAATAATAGGATAAAGAATTCTCTGACATAGGCAAAGATGAATTCTTAACTGAACACCATAAAGCTTCAGACGGGCCTAGTAAAGGTTTTTAAAATAGAACTTAAGAGCTCTTACAGGACATAATACTCTTTCTAGTTCATTTCCAACCATACGATAAGTTTGGGATAACGAACGATATTGGTCAAGGCCGAGAAGGCAGCTCGTGTTTGGCTAGAAAACCAAGATGTAGAACACGTAGCCGTTTCGGATGAAAATCCGATGTTCTTGCTGAAGGCATGAATCTCACTGACTCTTTTAGCTGTGGTTAAGCATATCAGGAAAAGAGTCTTAAAGGTGAGATCTTTCAGGGAGGCTGATTGAAGTGGTTCGAACCTGTCTAACATAAGGAATCTTAGAACCACGTCTAAATTCCAACCAGGTGTAACCAAACGACGCTCCTTCGTGGTCTCAAAAGACTTAAGGAGGTCCTGTAGATCTTTATTGTTGGAAAGATCTAAGCCTCTGTGACGGAAGACTGATGCCAACATGCTTCTGTAACCCTTGAAAGTGGGAGCTGAAAGAGATCGCTCTTTCCTCAGATATAAGAGGAAGTCAGCTATTTGAGTTACAGAGGTACTGGTCGAGGATACGGATACTGACTTGCACCAGTTTAGGAAGATTTCCCACTTCGATTGGTAGACTCTAAGGGTGGATGTTCTCCTTGCTCTAACAATCGCTCTGGTTGCCTCCTTCGAAAAACCTCTAGTTCTCGAGAGTCTTTCGATACTCTGAAGGCAGTGAGACGAAGAGCGTGGAGGCCTTGGAGTACCTTCTTACGCGTGGCAGACGTAGCAGGTCCACCCTTAGGGGAGAGTTCTGGGAACGTCTACTAGCCATTGAAGTACCTCGGTAAGTTATTCTCTCGCGGGCCAGAGGGAAGCAACTAGTGTCAACTTTGTCCCATCGTGAGAGGCGAACTTCTGCAGTACCTTGTTGACAATCTAGAACGGAGGGAATGCATATAGATCTAGATGAGACTAATCTAGTAGAAAGGCATCTAAAAGAACCACTGCTGGGTCCGGGATAGGTGAGCAAAGTATTGAGAGCCTCTTGGACATCGAGGTTGCGAAGAGATCTATGGTTGGCTGACCCCAGGTGACCCAAAGTCTCTTGCATACATCTCTGTGGAGGGTCCAATATGTTGGAATTATTGTCCCTTCCTACTGAGACAAACTGCTAAGACATTCAAGTTGCCTTGGAAGAAATTTGTTACTAGTGAAAAGTCTAGACCTGTTGAACAGGAGAGGAGGTCACTAGCGAACTCGCACCATGTCAGAGAGTAGGTCCCTCCTTGCTAGGAGATGAACATCAAAGCAGGGAGTTGTCCGTGTTGACCTCCATTACTTTGTCTTGAAGGAGAGACCTGAAGCTTTTCCAGGTCAGACGTACTACCAGAAGCTTCTTGCAGTTAAAATGCATTGTCCTTTGACTCGAGTTCCATAATCCCGAGCATTCCCTACCGCCTAAGGTCGCACCCCAGCCTACGTCCGATGCGTCTGAGAAGAGAACGTGGTTGGGAGTCTGAACAGTCAGGGGAAGACCCTATAAAAGGTTGATAAAGTCCTTTCCTCAGGTTAGACCAGACTTATCTTCTGGAAACCGGGATCGAGACCGCTTCTAGCGTCTTGTCCTTTTCCAGTGAAGAGCTAGATGAAACCGAAGAGGACGGAGGTGTAGTCTTCCAAGTGACACCAATTGAACCACGGATGACAGTGTCCTAACCAGACTCATCCATAGCCTGACAGGGCCGTATTCCTTCTTCAGCATCTTCTGGATGGATAGCAGGGCTGGGGATTGATCTTCTTGTTCAGCCATGTCCTCATCAGAGGGTTCCTCATCCGAAACTGATGAGGAAACGGCAACGGAGTGAGCAACGTCTGACTCGCTGAATCCGGTCGCACTGGTGGATGTGTGACGGAGCCGGACACAAGATCATGGTACTGCTGCACAGTCTGTGAACTGTCAACCATGGGGATGCGAGGAAGTACAGCGACAACCCGAAACTGTCTAGACTGTCTGGGTAGTACAGACAACTCCTTATCGGGTTGCTGAGGTTGCCGCACTGCGTCACAACAAGTCACCTCTGCTGGTTGTTGAACGTCTTCCCAGTGACACACTGAACGTCCACAACCACCTCCGAGAGTAGCTTAACGTCAACGTGCGACTGGCAACCCACACTGGGTCGCACCGGTGGAGGAACCATCTCAACTGGCCGACGTGAGTAGGATACCTCAGCGTCAACAGGGCGTACAACCAACCGGTAGGAAGGTCGTTGGCAAGAAGGTTCTTCTCCGTAAAAATGTTATTTTCATTAGTAAAATAAATTTTTGAATATACTTACCCGATGATCATGTAGCTGTCAACTCTGTTGCCCGACAGAAATCTACGGTCGGGATACGCCAGCGATCGCTATACAGGTGGGGGTGTACACAACAGCGCCATCTGTGAGTAGGTATTCAAGTACTTCTTGTCAACAATAACTCAATTTTCTCCTCGGTCCACTGGTTCTCTATGGGGAGGAAGGGCGGGTCCTTAAATTCATGATCATCGGGTAAGTATATTCAAAAATTTATTTTGCTAATGAAAATAACATTTTTCAATATTAATCTTACCCGATGATCATGTAGCTGATTCACACCCAGGGTGGTGGGTGGAGACCAGCATACATGTTAACAAAGAAGCTAAGTATCCCGTATCTTATTTTAGCCGTTATTCAAAATAACAAACATAAAATAAATAAGTACCTGGTAAGGAAGTCGACTTGAACCATTACTCTGCCTTTTTAAGTACGTCTTCCTTACTGAGCCTAGCGATCCTCTTAGGATGCTGAGCGACTCCTAGGTGCTGAAGTATGAAGGGCTGCAACCCATACTAAAGGACCTCATCACAACCTCTAATCTAGGCGCTTCTCAAGAAAGAATTTGACCACCCGCCAAATCAACCAGGATGCGGAAGGCTTCTTAGCCTTCCGGACAACCCAGAAATATTTCAAGAGAAAGATTAAAAAGGTTCTGGAATTAGGGAATTGTAGTGGTGGAGCCCCCACCACTACTGCACTCGTTGCTACGAATGGTCCCAGAGTGTAGCAGTTCTCGTAAAGAGACTGGACATTCTTAAGATAAAAGACGCGAACACTGATTAGCTTTTCCAAAAGGTTGCGTCAAAAATATTTTGCAGAGATCTATTTTATTAAAAGGTCACGGAAGTTGTGATAGCTCTAACTTCGTGTGTCCTTACCTTCAGCCAAGCTTGGTCTTCCTCATTCAGAAGGGAATGAGCTTCTCGTATTAACAGTCTGAAAATAATAGGATAAAGAATTCTCTGACATAGGCAAAGATGAATTCTTAACTGAACACCATAAAGCTTCAGACGGGCCTCGTAAAGGTTTTTAAAATAGAACTTAAGAGCTCTTACAGGACATAATACTCTTTCTAGTTCATTTCCAACCATACGATAAGTTTGGGATAACGAACGATATTGGTCAAGGCCGAGAAGGCAGCTCGTGTTTGGCTAGAAAACCAAGATGTAGAACACGTAGCCGTTTCGGATGAAAATCCGATGTTCTTGCTGAAGGCATGAATCTCACTGACTCTTTTAGCTGTGGTTAAGCATATCAGGAAAAGAGTCTTAAAGGTGAGATCTTTCAGGGAGGCTGATTGAAGTGGTTCGAACCTGTCTAACATAAGGAATCTTAGAACCACGTCTAAATTCCAACCAGGTGTAACCAAACGACGCTCCTTCGTGGTCTCAAAAGACTTAAGGAGGTCCTGTAGATCTTTATTGTTGGAAAGATCTAAGCCTCTGTGACGGAAGACTGATGCCAACATGCTTCTGTAACCCTTGAAAGTGGGAGCTGAAAGAGATCGCTCTTTCCTCAGATATAAGAGGAAGTCAGCTATTTGAGTTACAGAGGTACTGGTCGAGGATACGGATACTGACTTGCACCAGTTTAGGAAGATTTCCCACTTCGATTGGTAGACTCTAAGGGTGGATGTTCTCCTTGCTCTAACAATCGCTCTGGTTGCCTCCTTCGAAAAACCTCTAGTTCTCGAGAGTCTTTCGATACTCTGAAGGCAGTGAGACGAAGAGCGTGGAGGCCTTGGAGTACCTTCTTACGCGTGGCAGACGTAGCAGGTCCACCCTTAGGGGAGAGTTCTGGGAACGTCTACTAGCCATGGAAGTACCTCGGTAAGTTATTCTCTCGCGGGCCAGAGGGAAGCAACTAGTGTCAACTTTGTCCCATCGTGAGAGGCGAACTTCTGCAGTACCTTGTTGACAATCTAGAACGGAGGGAATGCATATAGATCTAGATGAGACTAATCTAGTAGAAAGGCATCTAAAAGAACCACTGCTGGGTCCGGGATAGGTGAGCAAAGTATTGAGAGCCTCTTGGACATCGAGGTTGCGAAGAGATCTATGGTTGGCTGGCCCCAGGTGACCCAAAGTCTCTTGCATACATCTCTGTGGAGGGTCCAATATGTTGGAATTATTGTCCCTTCCTACTGAGACAAACTGCTAAGACATTCAAGTTGCCTTGGAAGAAATTTGTTACTAGTGAAAAGTCTAGACCTGTTGAACAGGAGAGGAGGTCACTAGCGAACTCGCACCATGTCAGAGAGTAGGTCCCTCCTTGCTAGGAGATGAACATCAAAGCAGGGAGTTGTCCGTGTTGACCTCCATTACTTTGTCTTGAAGGAGAGACCTGAAGCTTTTCCAGGTCAGACGTACTGCCAAAAGCTTCTTGCAGTTAAAATGCATTGTCCTTTGACTCGAGTTCCATAATCAAGAGCATTCCCTACCGCCTAAGGTCGCACCCCAGCCTACGTCCGATGCGTCTGAGAAGAGAACGTGGTTGGGAGTCTGAACAGTCAGGGGAAGACCCTATAAAAGGTTGATAAAGTCCTTTCCTCAGGTAAGACCAGACTTATCTTCTGGAAACCGGGATCGAGACCGCTTCTAGCGTCTTGTCCTTTTCCAGTGAAGAGCTAGATGAAACCGAAGAGGACGGAGGTGTAGTCTTCCAAGTGACACCAATTGAACCACGGATGACAGTGTCCTAACCAGACTCATCCACAGCCTGACAGGGCCGTATTCCTTCTTCAGCATCTTCTGGATGGATAGCAGGGCTGGGGATTGATCTTCTTGTTCAGCCATGTCCTCATCAGAGGGTTCCTCATCCGAAACTGATGAGGAAACGGCAACGGAGTGGGCAACGTCTGACTCGCTGAATCCGGTCGCACTGGTGGATGTGTGACGGAGCCGGACACAAGATCATGGTACTGCTGCACAGTTTGTGAACTGTCAACCATGGGGATGCGAGGAAGTACAGCGACAACCCGAAACTGTCTAGACTGTCTGGGTAGTACAGACAACTCCTTATCGGGTTGCTGAGGTTGCCGCACTGCGTCACAACAAGTCACCTCTGCTGGTTGTTGAACGTCTTCCCAGTGACACACTGAACGTCCACAACCACCTCCGAGAGTAGCTTAACGTCAACGTGCGACTGGCAACCCACACTGGGTCGCACCGGTGGAGGAACCATCTCAACTGGCCGACGTGAGTAGGATACCTCAGCGTCAACAGGGCGTACAACCAACCGGTAGGAAGGTCGTTGGCAAGAAGGTTCTTCTCCGTAAAAATGTTATTTTCATTAGTAAAATAAATTTTTGAATATACTTACCCGATGATCATGTAGCTGTCAACTCTGTTGCCCGACAGAAATCTACGGTCGGGATACGCCAGCGATCGCTATACAGGTGGGGGTGTACACAACAGCGCCATCTGTGAGTAGGTATTCAAGTACTTCTTGTCAACAATAACTCAATTTTCTCCTCGGTCCACTGGTTCTCTATGGGGAGGAAGGGCGGGTCCTTAAATTCATGATCATCGGGTAAGTATATTCAAAAATTTATTTTGCTAATGAAAATAACATTTTTCAATATTAATCTTACCCGATGATCATGTAGCTGATTCACACCCAGGGTGGTGGGTGGAGACCAGCATACATGTTAACAAAGAAGCTAAGTATCCCGTATCTTATTTTAGCCGTTATTCAAAATAACAAACATAAAATAAATAAGTACCTGGTAAGGAAGTCGACTTGAACCATTACTCTGCCTTTTTAAGTACGTCTTCCTTACTGAGCCTAGCGATCCTCTTAGGATGCTGAGCGACTCCTAGGTGCTGAAGTATGAAGGGCTGCAACCCATACTAAAGGACCTCATCACAACCTCTAATCTAGGCGCTTCTCAAGAAAGAATTTGACCACCCGCCAAATCAACCAGGATGCGGAAGGCTTCTTAGCCTTCCGGACAACCCAGAAATATTTCAAGAGAAAGATTAAAAAGGTTCTGGAATTAGGGAATTGTAGTGGTGGAGCCCCCACCACTACTGCACTCGTTGCTACGAATGGTCCCAGAGTGTAGCAGTTCTCGTAAAGAGACTGGACATTCTTAAGATAAAAGACGCGAACACTGATTAGCTTTTCCAAAAGGTTGCGTCAAAAATATTTTGCAGAGATCTATTTTATTAAAAGGTCACGGAAGTTGTGATATCTCTAACTTCGTGTGTCCTTACCTTCAGCCAAGCTTGGTCTTCCTCATTCAGAAGGGAATGAGCTTCTCGTATTAACAGTCTGAAAATAATAGGATAAAGAATTCTCTGACATAGGCAAAGATGAATTCTTAACTGAACACCATAAAGCTTCAGACGGGCCTCGTAAAGGTTTTTAAAATAGAACTTAAGAGCTCTTACAGGACATAATACTCTTTCTAGTTCATTTCCAACCATACGATAAGTTTGGGATAACGAACGATATTGGTCAAGGCCGAGAAGGCAGCTCGTGTTTGGCTAGAAAACCAAGATGTAGAACACGTAGCCGTTTCGGATGAAAATCCGATGTTCTTGCTGAAGGCATGAATCTCACTGACTCTTTTAGCTGTGGTTAAGCATATCAGGAAAAGAGTCTTAAAGGTGAGATCTTTCAGGGAGGCTGATTGAAGTGGTTCGAACCTGTCTAACATAAGGAATCTTAGAACCACGTCTAAATTCCAACCAGGTGTAACCAAACGACGCTCCTTCGTGGTCTCAAAAGACTTAAGGAGGTCCTGTAGATCTTTATTGTTGGAAAGATCTAAGCCTCTGTGACGGAAGACTGATGCCAACATGCTTCTGTAACCCTTGAAAGTGGGAGCTGAAAGAGATCGCTCTTTCCTCAGATATAAGAGGAAGTCAGCTATTTGAGTTACAGAGGTACTGGTCGAGGATACGGATACTGACTTGCACCAGTTTAGGAAGATTTCCCACTTCGATTGGTAGACTCTAAGGGTGGATGTTCTCCTTGCTCTAACAATCGCTCTGGTTGCCTCCTTCGAAAAACCTCTAGTTCTCGAGAGTCTTTCGATACTCTGAAGGCAGTGAGACGAAGAGCGTGGAGGCCTTGGAGTACCTTCTTACGCGTGGCAGACGTAGCAGGTCCACCCTTAGGGGAGAGTTCTGGGAACGTCTACTAGCCATCGAAGTACCTCGGTAAGTTATTCTCTCGCGGGCCAGAGGGAAGCAACTAGTGTCAACTTTGTCCCATCGTGAGAGGCGAACTTCTGCAGTACCTTGTTGACAATCTAGAACGGAGGGAATGCATATAGATCTAGATGAGACTAATCTAGTAGAAAGGCATCTAAAAGAACCACTGCTGGGTCCGGGATAGGTGAGCAAAGTATTGAGAGCCTCTTGGACATCGAGGTTGCGAAGAGATCTATGGTTGGCTGGCCCCAGGTGACCCAAAGTCTCTTGCATACATCTCTGTGGAGGGTCCAATATGTTGGAATTATTGTCCCTTCCTACTGAGACAAACTGCTAAGACATTCAAGTTGCCTTGGAAGAAATTTGTTACTAGTGAAAAGTCTAGACCTGTTGAACAGGAGAGGAGGTCACTAGCGAACTCGCACCATGTCAGAGAGTAGGTCCCTCCTTGCTAGGAGATGAACATCAAAGCAGGGAGTTGTCCGTGTTGACCTCCATTACTTTGTCTTGAAGGAGAGACCTGAAGCTTTTCCAGGTCAGACGTACTACCAGAAGCTTCTTGCAGTTAAAATGCATTGTCCTTTGACTCGAGTTCCATAATCAAGAGCATTCCCTACCGCCTAAGGTCGCACCCCAGCCTACGTCCGATGCGTCTGAGAAGAGAACGTGGTTGGGAGTCTGAACAGTCAGGGGAAGACCCTATAAAAGGTTGATAAAGTCCTTTCCTCAGGTAAGACCAGACTTATCTTCTGGAAACCGGGATCGAGACCGCTTCTAGCGTCTTGTCCTTTTCCAGTGAAGAGCTAGATGAAACCGAAGAGGACGGAGGTGTAGTCTTCCAAGTGACACCAATTGAACCACGGATGACAGTGTCCTAACCAGACTCATCCATAGCCTGACAGGGCCGTATTCCTTCTTCAGCATCTTCTGGATGGATAGCAGGGCTGGGGATTGATCTTCTTGTTCAGCCATGTCCTCATCAGAGGGTTCCTCATCCGAAACTGATGAGGAAACGGCAACGGAGTGGGCAACGTCTGACTCGCGGAATCCGGTCGCACTGGTGGATGTGTGACGGAGCCGGACACAAGATCATGGTACTGCTGCACAGTCTGTGAACTGTCAACCATGGGGATGCGAGGAAGTACAGCGACAACCCGAAACTGTCTAGACTGTCTGGGTAGTACAGACAACTCCTTATCGGGTTGCTGAGGTTGCCGCACTGCGTCACAACAAGTCACCTCTGCTGGTTGTTGAACGTCTTCCCAGTGACACACTGAACGTCCACAACCACCTCCGAGAGTAGCTTAACGTCAACGTGCGACTGGCAACCCACACTGGGTCGCACCGGTGGAGGAACCATCTCAACTGGCCGACGTGAGTAGGATACCTCAGCGTCAACAGGGCGTACAACCAACCGGTAGGAAGGTCGTTGGCAAGAAGGTTCTTCTCCGTAAAAATGTTATTTTCATTAGTAAAATAAATTTTTGAATATACTTACCCGATGATCATGTAGCTGTCAACTCTGTTGCCCGACAGAAATCTACGGTCGGGATACGCCAGCGATCGCTATACAGGTGGGGGTGTACACAACAGCGCCATCTGTGAGTAGGTATTCAAGTACTTCTTGTTAACAATAACTCAATTTTCTCCTCGGTCCACTGGTTCTCTATGGGGAGGAAGGGCGGGTCCTTAAATTCATGATCATCGGGTAAGTATATTCAAAAATTTATTTTGCTAATGAAAATAACATTTTTCAATATTAATCTTACCCGATGATCATGTAGCTGATTCACACCCAGGGTGGTGGGTGGAGACCAGCATACATGTTAACCCTGGATAGGTACGGTGGGTCGTTTGCGACCCCGAGCGTAAAAAAAAAACAGGTTTTTCTCACGTGACTCACCCCTGTGACTGAATTTGTGGGTGATCGACCTGCAGGAGGTGTCTCCCCTACACGCTCTAGTAGTGTCCAGATGTGCATTGCTGTAGCTGTACTCCTTCCCCGATTTCTGAGACGCGTCGGGGTCGTTCGCGTCCGAGTTTACCCTTCTGAGGTAGTTTGCATAATTATCAAAGTTATTACGTATTATGAAATTGTCGTAGAATGGTGCAACTTGTATAGGTTATCAGTTGTGGAAAGTCTTGGTGGATTGTTTGGCTACCATGTGCATGTTTTTTTTTTTAGTTAAAATGTCGTTCATCACCACGAGGACCATTTTACCGCGAGTGCCCCTTTTTCATTTTTTTTCATTTTTTTGCCAAGTCATTTTTCCGTAAGATATTGCCAAATAGTGTCGTAAAACTTTTGCTTGTTTAGTGTTGGAAAGTGTGTCTAGATGATCTGGCTACCCATGCACGACTTTGTTTTTGTCAGATACGACGTAGTTATTGGTATATTGGGTATTTAACTGCGGTTACCAATTTCTGTTTTTTTTCAATATTTGTAAAAATTACTACGTAGTAAGGAATTGCCGTATATTATTGATTTTTTTTTCATGTTTATGTGTTAGAAAGTGTGCCTTGATGGTTGGGCTAACACGTGCATGTCTTTTTTTTTATCTGAGATGTCGTATATTAGAATGTCGGGCATTTTACCGCGAGTGTCCCTTTTTAATTTTTTTTAATTTTTTTGCCAAGTCATTTTTCCGTAAGATATTGCGAAATAGTGTCGTAAAACTATTGTTTTTTTAGTGTTGGAAAGTGTGTCTAGATGATCTGGCTACCCATGCATGACTTTGTTTTTGTCAGATACGACGTAGTTATTGGTATATTGGGTATTTAAACGCGGTTGCCAATTTCTGTTTTTTTTTCAATATTTGTAAAAATTTGCTACGTAGTAAGGAATTGCCGTATATTATTGATTTTTTTTTTCATGTTTATGTGTTAGAAAGTGTGCCTTGATGGTTGGGCTAACACGTGCATGTCTTTTTTTTTTATCTGAGATGCCGTATATTAGAATGTTGGGCATTTTTCCGTGAGTGCCCCTTTTTATTTGTTTTGCATTTTTTTGCTTAGTCATGTTACCGTAAGGAATTGGCAAGTAGTGTCGCAAAACTTATATTTTTATAGTGTTGGAAAGTGTTTCTAGATGATCTGGCTACCCATGCCTATTTTTTTTTTAGCCAGATATGGCGTATATATAAGTATGTGTTCGATTTTCCTGTGATTGCCATTTTTTCGTTTTTCCCATTTCTTTCAAAATTACTACGTACTAAGGAACTATCACAGAGTAATATTTCATTTATATGTTTATTTGTCGGAAAATATGCCTTGATGGTTTGCCTAGCACGTGGCTGAAATTTTTTTTTTCTGAAATGCCGTATATTAGAATGGCCATTTTTCCACGAGTGCCCCTTATTATTTGTTTTGCATTTTTTTGCTTAGTCATGTTACCGTTAGGAATTGGCAAGTAGTGTCGCAAAACTTATATTTTTATAGTGTTGGAAAGTGTTTCTAGATGATCTGGCTATCCATGCCTATCTTTTTTTTAGCCAGATATGGCGTATATATAGGTATGTGTTCGATTTTCCGGTGATTGCCATTTTTTCGTTTTTTCCCAATTCTTTCAAAATTACTACGTACTAAGGAACTATCACAGAGTAATGATTCCTCTAGATGTTTATTTGTCGGAAAATTTTGTTTACTTTTTTTTGATTGAATATCATCAAATTTTTTTAGCTAAAATATTGTTTTACATTTTTTTTTCTATTTTATTTCCCTTCAAAAAAAATTTTTTGGGTCAGAATTTTAATTTTATAGTCGTAAAATAATCGACAATTATCCAGCAACCCACCATACAATTTTTATGCATATCCAATAATAATTACATTAGTAAATACCACCGAAATTGACATACCCTTCCTACATTTCAAGTGGTAGATTAGGGAGTCTGAGTCAGTGTGGTTGGCGGCCATTTTGTGGACATATCCGAAGCGTAAGCTGCCCTATCTATATATATTCTTGTTCCCTATAGAATTTGTGATATTTTGGTATATTTTTACCTGCATAAATATCATATTATATATTAAATATATGTATTCTTTTACGAAATTTCCAAGTACTCAAAAAATTACCTTTAGATATGGCCCCTGATATAAATGTAATTTACAAAATAATGAAGATTTTTTTACATATTTCTATTTTAGGATAACATATGTTTATTCCCTAAAAAAATTAGCCACTTCCTATTTCATTTGGGTACCCAAAAAAATTCATGAAATTTGGACAATTTTTTTTGGCCAAAAAAAGTTACCCTTTTTTTCTCATTTCAGATCTTCACCTCCATGGGTCTGACTTCATCCAAAATACATCAAGATGTGTCCTAAACATTCAAGAATCAATTCCTAAAAGGATTTGTGTATATATGTATAAACTTTTTTTTTATGAATTTTTATGTCAGGTCTTTTTTTTTTCTACTTAATTTTTTAAAATATTTATAATAAATAGTTTTTCTGCAGATGAGTAGTATTTATCTTTACAGTTGTTTTAGGCATTCATTGAAGTTTTTTTTGGCAAAAGAAAAAAGGAGGTTACTGCAAAAACTGATTTTTCAAGAATTTTTTTTGGCGTCGGGGTCGTTCGCGTCCGAGTATACCCTTAAAGGGGTGTCCGAGGACCGTACCTATCCAGGGTTAACAAAGAAGCTAAGTATCCCGTATCTTATTTTAGCCGTTATTCAAAATAACAAACATAAAATAAATAAGTACCTGGTAAGGAAGTCGACTTGAACCATTACTCTGCCTTTTTAAGTACGTCTTCCTTACTGAGCCTAGCGATCCTCTTAGGATGCTGAGCGACTCCTAGGTGCTGAAGTATGAAGGGCTGCAACCCATACTAAAGGACCTCATCACAACCTCTAATCTAGGCGCTTCTCAAGAAAGAATTTGACCACCCGCCAAATCAACCAGGATGCGGAAGGCTTCTTAGCCTTCCGGACAACCCAGAAATATTTCAAGAGAAAGATTAAAAAGGTTCTGGAATTAGGGAATTGTAGTGGTGGAGCCCCCACCACTACTGCACTCGTTGCTACGAATGGTCCCAGAGTGTAGCAGTTCTCGTAAAGAGACTGGACATTCTTAAGATAAAAGACGCGAACACTGATTAGCTTTTCCAAAAGGTTGCGTCAAAAATATTTTGCAGAGATCTATTTTATTAAAAGGTCACGGAAGTTGTGATAGCTCTAACTTCGTGTGTCCTTACCTTCAGCCAAGCTTGGTCTTCCTCATTCAGAAGGGAATGAGCTTCTCGTATTAACAGTCTGAAAATAATAGGATAAAGAATTCTCTGACATAGGCAAAGATGAATTCTTAACTGAACACCATAAAGCTTCAGACGGGCCTCGTAAAGGTTTTTAAAATAGAACTTAAGAGCTCTTACAGGACATAATACTCTTTCTAGTTCATTTCCAACCATACGATAAGTTTGGGATAACGAACGATATTGGTCAAGGCCGAGAAGGCAGCTCGTGTTTGGCTAGAAAACCAAGATGTAGAACACGTAGCCGTTTCGGATGAAAATCCGATGTTCTTGCTGAAGGCATGAATCTCACTGACTCTTTTAGCTGTGGTTAAGCATATCAGGAAAAGAGTCTTAAAGGTGAGATCTTTCAGGGAGGCTGATTGAAGTGGTTCGAACCTGTCTAACATAAGGAATCTTAGAACCACGTCTAAATTCCAACCAGGTGTAACCAAACGACGCTCCTTCGTGGTCTCAAAAGACTTAAGGAGGTCCTGTAGATCTTTATTGTTGGAAAGATCTAAGCCTCTGTGACGGAAGACTGATGCCAACATGCTTCTGTAACCCTTGAAAGTGGGAGCTGAAAGAGATCGCTCTTTCCTCAGATATAAGAGGAAGTCAGCTATTTGAGTTACAGAGGTACTGGTCGAGGATACGGATACTGACTTGCACCAGTTTAGGAAGATTTCCCACTTCGATTGGTAGACTCTAAGGGTGGATGTTCTCCTTGCTCTAACAATCGCTCTGGTTGCCTCCTTCGAAAAACCTCTAGTTCTCGAGAGTCTTTCGATACTCTGAAGGCAGTGAGACGAAGAGCGTGGAGGCCTTGGAGTACCTTCTTACGCGTGGCAGACGTAGCAGGTCCACCCTTAGGGGAGAGTTCTGGGAACGTCTACTAGCCATCGAAGTACCTCGGTAAGTTATTCTCTCGCGGGCCAGAGGGAAGCAACTAGTGTCAACTTTGTCCCATCGTGAGAGGCGAACTTCTGCAGTACCTTGTTGACAATCTAGAACGGAGGGAATGCATATAGATCTAGATGAGACTAATCTAGTAGAAAGGCATCTAAAAGAACCACTGCTGGGTCCGGGATAGGTGAGCAAAGTATTGAGAGCCTCTTGGACATCGAGGTTGCGAAGAGATCTATGGTTGGCTGGCCCCAGGTGACCCAAAGTCTCTTGCATACATCTCTGTGGAGGGTCCAATATGTTGGAATTATTGTCCCTTCCTACTGAGACAAACTGCTAAGACATTCAAGTTGCCTTGGAAGAAATTTGTTACTAGTGAAAAGTCTAGACCTGTTGAACAGGAGAGGAGGTCACTAGCAAACTCGCACCATGTCAGAGAGTAGGTCCCTCCTTGCTAGGAGATGAACATCAAAGCAGGGAGTTGTCCGTGTTGACCTCCATTACTTTGTCTTGAAGGAGAGACCTGAAGCTTTTCCAGGTCAGACGTACTGCCAGAAGCTTCTTGCAGTTAAAATGCATTGTCCTTTGACTCGAGTTCCATAATCCCGAGCATTCCCTACCGCCTAAGGTCGCACCCCAGCCTACGTCCGATGCGTCTGAGAAGAGAACGTGGTTGGGAGTCTGAACAGTCAGGGGAAGACCCTATAAAAGGTTGATAAAGTCCTTTCCTCAGGTTAGACCAGACTTATCTTCCGGAAACCGGGATCGAGACCGCTTCTAGCGTCTTGTCCTTTTCCAGTGAAGAGCTAGATGAAACCGAAGAGGACGGAGGTGTAG
Source organism: Palaemon carinicauda (assembly GCF_036898095.1). NCBI lineage: Eukaryota > Metazoa > Arthropoda > Malacostraca > Decapoda > Palaemonidae > Palaemon > Palaemon carinicauda. The sequence goes on from NC_090732.1 coordinate 115,293,373, forward strand.
TCTTCCAAGTGACACCAATTGAACCACGGATGACAGTGTCCTAACCAGACTCATCCACAGCCTGACAGGGCCATATTCCTTCTTCAGCATCTTCTGGATGGATAGCAGGGCTGGGGATTGGTCTTCTTGTTCAGCCATGTCCTCATCAGAGGGTTCCTCATCCGAAACTGATGAGGAAACGGCAACGGAGTGGGCAACGTCTGACTCGCTGAATCCGGTCGCACTGGTGGATGTGTGACGGAGCCGGACACAAGATCATGGTACTGCTGCACAGTCTGTGAACTGTCAACCATGGGGATGCGAGGAAGTACAGCGACAACCCGAAACTGTCTAGACTGTCTGGGTAGTACAGACAACTCCTTATCGGGTTGCTGAGGTTGCCGCACTGCGTCACAACAAGTCACCTCTGCTGGTTGTTGAACGTCTCCCCAGTGACACACTGAACGTCCACAACCACCTCCGAGAGTAGCTTAACGTCAACGTGCGACTGGCAACCCACACTGGGTCGCACCGGTGGAGGAACCATCTCAACTGGCGGACGTGAGTAGGATAACTTAGCGTCAACAGGGCGTACAACCAACCGGTAGGAAGGTCGTTGGCAAGAAGGTTCTTCTCCGTAAAAAATCCTCTATCAAGGACTAAGCTAGGACTGCATGTCTTGCAACAAAGCCCAAGGTCTATGGGAGCAGGTGTGGCAACAGACGGGGTTAGTGACTGAAGCGGAACCATTTACCCTCCCTGGAAGCATGTTATGCTTAAATTAAAATCCATAGGAGGCTAAGCAGCTTAACCCTGGAGGGGTACGGTGGGTCGTTCGCGACCCCGAGTGTCAAAAAAAAACAGGTTTTTCTCACGTGACTCAGCCCCGTGACTGAATTTTTGGGTGATCGACCTGCAGGAGGTGTCTCCCCTACATGCTCTAGTAGTGTCCAGATGTGCATTGCTGTAGCTGTACTCCTTCCCCGATTTCTGAGACGAGTCGGGGTCGTTCGCGACCGAGTTTACCCTTCTAAGGTAGTTTGCATAATTATCAAAGTTATTACGTATTATGAAATTGTCGTAGAATGGTGCAACTTGTATAGGTTATCAGTTGTGGAAAGTCTTGGTGGATTGTTTGGCTACCATGTGCATGATTTTTTTTTTAGTTAAAATGTCGTTCATCACCACGAGGACCATTTTACCGCGATTGCCCCTTTTTCATTTTTTTTTCATTTTTTTGCCAAGTCATTTTTCCGTAAGATATTGCCAAATAGTGTCGTAAAACTTTTGCTTGTTTAGTGTTGGAAAGTGTGTCTAGATGATCTGGCTACCCATGCATGACTTTGTTTTTGTCAGATACGACGTAGTTATTGGTATATTGGGTATTTAACTGCGGTTACCAATTTCTGTTTTTTTTCAATATTTGTAAAAATTACTACGTAGTAAGGAATTGCCGTATATTATTCATTTTTTTTTTCATGTTTATGTGTTAGAAAGTGTGCCTTGATGGTTGGGCTAATACGTGCATGTCTTTTTTTTTATCTGAGATGCTGTATATTAGAATGTCGGGCATTTTACCGCGAGTACCCCTTTTTCATTTTTTTTCATTTTTTTGCCAAGTCATTTTTCCGTAAGATATTGCGAAATAGTGTCGTAAAACTTTTGCTTTTTTAGTGTTGGAAAGTGTGTCTAGATGATCTGGCTACCCATGCGTGATTTTTTTTTTGTCAGATACGACGTAGTTATTGGTATATTGGGTATTTAACTGCGGTTGCCAATTTCTGTTTTTTTTCAATATTTGTAAAAATTTACTACGTAGTAAGGAATTGCCGCATATTATTGATTTTTTTTTCATGTTTATGTGTTAGAAAGTGTGCCTTGATGGTTGGGCTAACACATGCATGTCTTTTTTTTTATCTGAGATGCCGTATATTAGAATGTTGGGCATTTTTCCGCGAGTGCCCCTTTTTATTTGTTTTGCATTTTTTTGCTTAGTCATGTTACCGTAAGGAATTGGCAAGTAGTGTCGCAAAACTTATATTTTTATAGTGTTGGAAAGTGTTTCTAGATGATCTGGCTACCCATGCCTATTTTTTTTTTAGCCAGATATGGCGTATATATAAGTATGTGTTCGATTTTCATGTGATTGCCATTTTTTCGTTTTTTCCCATTTCTTTCAAAATTACTACGTACTAAGGAACTATCACAGAGTAATGATTCATTTATATGTTTATTTGTCGGAAAATGTGCCTTCATGGTTTGCCTAGCACGTGGCTGAATTTTTTTTTTCTGAAATGCCGTATATTAGCATGGCCATTTTTCCACGAGTGCCCCTTTTTATTTGTTTTGCATTTTTTCGCTTAGTCATGTTACCGTAAGGAATTGGCAAGTAGTGTCGCAAAACTTATAATTTTATAGTGTTGGAAAGTGTTTCTAGATGATCTGGCTACCCATGCCTATCTTTTTTTTTTTAGCCAGATATGGCGTATATATAGGTATGTGTTCGATTTTCCTGTGATTGCCATTTTTTCGTTTTTTCCCATTTCTTTCAAAATTACTACGTACTAAGGAACTATCACAGAGTAATGATTCATTTAGATGTTTATTTGTCGGAAAATGTGCCTTGATGGTTTGCCTAGCACGTGGCTGAATTTTTTTTTTCTGAAATGCCGTATATTAGAATGTTAGCCATTTTTCCGCGAGTGCCCCTTTTTATTTGTTTTGCATTTTTTCGCTTAGTCATGTTACCGTAAGGAATTGGCAAGTAGTGTCGCAAAACTTATAATTTTATAGTGTTGGAAAGTGTTTCTAGATGATCTGGCTACCCATGCCTATCTTTTTTTTTTTAGCCAGATATGGCGTATATATAGGTATGTGTTCGATTTTCCGGTGATTGCCATTTTTTTGTTTTTTCCCATTTCTTTCAAAATTACTACGTACTAAGGAACTATCACAGAGTAATGATTCATTTAGATGTTTATTTGTCGGAAAATGTGCCTTGATGGTTTGCCTAGCACGTGGCTGAATTTTTTTTTTCTGAAATGCCGTATATTAGAATGTTAGCCATTTTTCCGCGAGTGCCCCTTTTTATTTGTTTTGCATTTTTTCGCTTAGTCATGTTACCGTAAGGAATTGGCAAGTAGTGTCGCAAAACTTATATTTTTATAGTGTTGGAAAGTGTTTCTAGATGATCTGGCTACCCATGCCTATCGTTTTTTTAGCCAGATATGGCGTATATATAGGTATGTGTTCGATTTTCCGGTGATTGCCATTTTTTCGTTTTTCCCAATTCTTTCAAAATTACTACGTACTAAGGAACTATCACAGAGTAATGATTCCTCTAGATGTTTATTTGTCGGAAAATTTTGTTTACTTTTTTTTTGATTGAATATCATCAAATTTTTTTAGCTAAAATATTATATTGTTTTACATTTTTTTTTTCGATTTTATTTCCCTTCAAAAAAATTTTTTTGGGTCAGAATTTTAACCCTGGATAGGTACGATGGGTCGTTTGCGACCCCGAGCGTCAAAAAAAAACAGGTTTTTCTCACGTGACTCACCCCCGTGACTGAATTTGTGGGTGATCGACCTGCAGGAGGTGTCTCCCCTACACGCTCTAGTAGTGTCCAGATGTGCATTGCTGTAGCTGTACTCCTTCCCCGATTTCTGAGACGCGTTGGGGTCGTTCGCGACCGAGTTTACCCTTCTAAGGTAGTTTGCATAATTATCAAAGTTATTACGTATGATGAAATTGTCGTAGAATGGTGCAACTTGTATAGGTTATCAGTTGTGGAAAGTCTTGGTGGATTGTTTGGCTACCATGTGCATGATTTTTTTTTTAGTTAAAATGTCGTTCATCACCACGAGGACCATTTTACCGCGAGTGCCCCTTTTTCATTTTTTTTCATTTTTTTGCCAAGTCATTTTTCCGTAAGATATTGCCAAATAGGGTCGTAAAACTTTTGCTTGTTTAGTGTTGGAAAGTGTGTCTAGATGATCTGGCTACCCATGCATGACTTTGTTTTTGTCAGATACGACGTAGTTATTGGTATATTGGGTATTTAACTGCGGTTACCAATTTCTGTTTTTTTTCAATATTTGTAAAAATTACTACGTAGTAAGGAATTGCCGTATATTATTCATTTTTTTTTCATGTTTATGTGTTAGAAAGTGTGCCTTGATGGTTGGGCTAACACGTGCATGTCTTTTTTTTTATCTGAGATGCCGTATATTAGAATGTCGGGCATTTTACCGCGAGTGTCCCTTTTTCATTTTTTTTCATTTTTTTGCCAAGTAATTTTTCCGTAAGATATTGCGAAATAGTGTCGTAAAACTTTTGCTTTTTTAGTGTTGGAAAGTGTGTCTAGATGATCTGGCTACCCATGCGTGATTTTGTTTTTGTCAGATACGACGTAGTTATTGGTATATTGGGTATTTAACTGCGGTTGCCAATTTCTGTTTTTTTTCAATATTTGTAAAAATTTACTACGTAGTAAGGAATTGCCGTATGTTATTGATTTTTTTTTCATGTTTATGTGTTAGAAAGTGTGCCTTGATGGTTGGGCTAACACTTGCATGTCTTTTTTTTTATCTGAGATGCCGTATATTAGAATGTTGGGCATTTTTCCGAGAGTGCCCCTTTTTATTTGTTTTGCATTTTTTTGCTTAGTTATGTTACCGTAAGGAATTGGCAAGTAGTGTCGCAAAACTTATATTTTTATAGTGTTGGAAAGTGTTTCTAGATGATCTGGCTACCCATGCCTATTTTTTTTTAGCCAGATATGGCGTATATATAAGTATGTGTTCGATTTTCCTGTGATTGCCATTTTTTCGTTTTTTCCCATTTCTTTCAAAATTACTATGTACTAAGGAACTATCACAGAGTAATATTTCATTTATATGTTTATTTGTCGGAAAATGTGCCTTGATGGTTTGCGTAGCACGTGGCTGAAATTTTTTTTTTCTGAAATGCCGTATATTAGAATGGCCCTTTTTCCACGAGTGCCCCTTTTTATTTGTTTTGCATTTTTTTGCTTAGTCATGTTACCGTAAGGAATTGGCAAGTAGTGTCGCAAAACTTATAATTTTATAGTGTTGGAAAGTGTTTCTAGATGATCTGGCTACCCATGCCTATCTTCTTTTTTTAGCCAGATATGGCGTATATATAGGTATGTGTTCGATTTTCCTGTGATTGCCATTTTTTTGTTTTTTCCCATTTCTTTCAAAATTACTACGTACTAAGGAACTATCACAGAGTAATTATTCATTTAGATGTTTATTTGTCGGAAAATGTGCCTTGATGGTTTGCCTAGCACGTGGCTGAATTTTTTTTTTCTGAAATGTCGTATATTAGAATGTTAGCCATTTTTCCGCGAGTGCCCCTTTTTATTTGTTTTGCATTTTTTTGCTTAGTCATGTTACCGTAAGGAATTGGCAAGTAGTGTCGCAAAACTTATATTTTTATAGTGTTGGAAAGTGTTTCTAGATGATCTGGCTACCCATGCCTATCTTTTTTTTAGCAAGATATGGCGTATATATAGGTATGTGTTCGATTTTCCGGTGATTGCCATTTTTTCGTTTTTTCCCAATTCTTTCAAAATTACTACGTACTAAGGAACTATCACAGAGTAATGATTCCTCTAGATGTTTATTTGTCGGAAAATTTTGTTTACTTTTTTTTTTGATTGAATATCATCAATTTTTTTTAGCTAAAATATTATATTGTTTTACATTTTTTTTTCGATTTTATTTCCCTTCAAAAAAATTTTTTTGGGTCAGAATTTTAATTTTATAGTCGTAAAATAATCGACAATTATCCAGCAACCCACCATACAATTTTTATGCATATCCAATAATAATTAGATTAGTAAATAACACCTTGAAATTGACATACCCTTCCTACATTTCAAGTGGCAGATTAGGGAGTCTGAGTCAGTGTGGTTGGCGGCCATTTTGTGGACATATCCGAAGCGTAAGCTGCCCTATCTATATATATTCTTGTTCCCTATAGAATTTGTGATATTTTGGTATATTTTTACCTGCATAAATATCATATTATATATTAAATATATGTATTTTTTTACGAAATTTCTAAGTACTCAAAAAATTACCTTTAGATATGGCCCCTGATATGAATGTAATTTACAAAATAATGAAGATTTTTTTACATATTTCTATTTTAGGATAACATATGTTTATTCCCTAAAAAAATTAGCCACTTCCTATTTCATTTGGGTACCCAAAAAAATTCATGAAATTTGGACAAATTTATTTGGCCAAAAAAAGTTACCCTTTTTTTCTCATTTCAGATCTTAACCTCCATGGGTCTGACTTCATCCAAAATACATCAGGATGTGTCCTAAACATTCAAGAATCAATTCCTAAAAGGATTTGTGTATATATGTATAAACTTTTTTTTTATGAATTTTTATGTCAGGTCTTTTTTTTTCTACTTAATTTTTTAAAATATTTATAATAAATAGTTTTTCTGCAGATGAGTAGTATTTATTTTTACAGTTGTTTTAAGCATTCATTGAAGTTTTTTTTGGCAAAAGAAAAAAGGAGGTTACTGCGAAAACTGATTTTTCAAGAATTTTTTTTGGCGTCGGGGTCGTTCGCGTCCGAGTATACCCTTAAAGGGGTGTCCGAGGAGCGTACCTATCCAGGGTTAATTTTATAGTCGTAAAATAATCGACAATTATCCAGCAACCCACCATACAATTTTTATGCATACCCAATAATAATTAGATTAGTAAATAACACCTTGAAATTGACATACCCTTCCTACATTTCAAGTGGCAGATTAGGGAGTCTGAGTCAGTGTGGTTGGCGGCCATTTTGTGGACATATCCGAAGCGTAAGCTGCCCTATCTATATATATTCTTGTTCCCTATAGAATTTGTGATATTTTGGTATATTTTTACCTGCATAAATATCATATTATATATTAAATATATGTATTTTTTTACGAAATTTCTAAGTACTCAAAAAATTACCTTTAGATATGGCCCCTGATATAAATGTAATTTACAAAATAATGAAGATTTTTTAACATATTTCTATTTTAGGATAACATATGTTTATTCCCTAAAAAAATTAGCCACTTCCTATTTCATTTGGGTACCCAAAAAAATTCATGAAATTTGGACAAATTTTTTTGGCCAAAAAAAGTTACCCTTTTTTTCTCATTTCAGATCTTCACCTCCATGGGTCTGACTTCATCCAAAATACATCAAGATGTGTCCTAAACATTCAAGAATCAATTCCTAAAAGGATTTGTGTATATATGTATAAACTTTTTTTTATGAATTTTTATGTCAGGTCTTATTTTTTCTCCTTAATTTTTTAAAATATTTATAATAAATAGTTTTTCTGCAGATGAGTAGTATTTATCTTTACAGTTGTTTTAAGCATTCATTGAAGTTTTTTTTGGAAAAAGAAAAAAGGAGGTTACTGCAAAAACTGATTTTTCAAGAATTTTTTTTGGCGTCGGGGTCGTTCGCGTCCGAGTATACCCTTAAAGGGGTGTCCGAGGAGCGTACCTATCAAGGGTTAAGGCTCCTCTCCAAATGACAGAGTCCTCAAGGGAATATCAGAAGGAGGGAGAACAGCACTTTCTCATCTACAGGAACCATATCCGAGAAAAGCTAGGTTCTCTCAGTGAGGGTTTCACTGGTGCAAAAGCAGCAGACCAGAAGGCAACGTTATGAAACTGCTTGACAGTCTTTGAACTGTCAAAAACTGAACTGTCAACCACAACAGGAGCGTGAGGACATACAGCACTGGTGAGTAAGTAGCAGACCAGAAGGCAACGTCATGTAACTGTTTGACAGTCTGTGAGTTGGCAACAACCAAAGTTGTGTGGGGAAGCCTCAACTCCTGACTGACTAGTTAGCTGCGGGCGAGTGGCGGTAACCACAGTGTGTTGCGGAGGCTGACACACCGTGTCAAAACACGGCAGCTTGTGGTAGCTCACGCACGGCAACGGAGTGCTCTGTGTGTGGGAGTCATCATACATCTGGCAGGGTTGACTGTGCATGGGTGGAGGAGCTCTCACAACAAGAGTGTGAGAGCAGGAAGCCATGCCGGGCGCACAACCGTGGGAGGTGTAGGCCCACGGGTGCATCGTCAACCTTCTCCGCAGTCGGAGTGTGGGAGCTGGCAACAACAAAAGCAGAGTGCTGGTGCGTGGGAGGGGCTGCGGTGGGTTGCGGAGCATGCTGAATGGTATGCGGAGCATGCTGTATGGGTTGCGGAGAATGCCGCATAGAGCTGGAACCCGACAGCTCTACAGCACCTTCCCACTGCTGATGTGGTAGCTCACGCATGTCAACGGATGGTGCAGCAAGAACATGCGTCTGGCAGGGTGGACTGCGCATCGGAGGTGGAGCTCTCACAGGTGGAGTGTGGGAGCAGGCAGCCGCAGTATCTGCTGAGCGCACAACCTCGGCGGGTTGTAGGTTAACAGGTGCATTGTCAACCTTCCAGCACGATACTCCTGCATGAAGGAGCAAGCTGAGACTGTATAGTCTGCAGCATGGACCACTAGGGTCTATGAAAGACAACAACAAACGGAGCTACTGTCCGTTGTGACTGAGGGTCTAAAACAGCTGGTGCGGCAACAGACGGAGTTACTGTCTGTTGCGGTACCACCTTGCCTCTCTTGGGAGGTGTGCAGTCGTCGGATGACTGGAGCGAGTCCGAACTGACCCAGTGGCTACACCTAGGCCGTTGGACTTGCGCGGAAGGGACCGACTTGCACTTAAAAGCTGCAAGATTTGGTCCATGGTTTCTGCGAGAAACCTCTTCCACAGACGAGGAATAAATGGGCTCTCTCGTCTTTGTGTGGGTGGGGTGATCACGTCGGCAACGTGTGTAGATACACCCGAAACCACGGAGGGAAACGTCTGTTCGTCGATCAAGACCTGTGGAACCCATAAGTCCTTCGACATTACTTCTCCCCTGGGCTTGGGAGCTTGTAAGAGGTATCGGACAAGGTGAACAACTGGCACGAACAAACGAACCCTCGAACGCAACACTGTAACACTTTGCGCATATCACTTTATCACTTTTGATTTTCTGTTTGCACTTATTTCACTGAACTCGAACTTTAAGTGATTTGTACCTGAAACACGCAATCCTATCCTTCATTAAAAGGTAGTAATTGCGAAAACAGTTTTACAATGTAACAGAAAAACATAATGAAAGATAAAGAATTCAGTGGCTGGAAAAGAGACTAAACACTAGATCAAATAAACTACGTTTAAAATCTCTCACCGCATAAAGCCTGGGAACAAGAATAAAACTCTAGAAACGTTTTACCTTCTTCCCCTATAGCGACTAGGGAGAAGAGTAAAAAACGAGAACAAAGTTACCCGCTTGAACGAAACGTTTATCCTCCTCTCTCTCCCTCCGTCTCTATCTCTCTCTCTCTCTTGACTTAGAACCTGAGAGATGAGCCCAATTATATATCGTTAAAACATATTATTTGTTAAGGGAAAAAAACTGAAAGGTTTCCCAAATAAAAAGTTCCTTTATTAGAATTAAAACCATTTAAGCTAAGAAAGAATGAACGAAACGCTAGAATCGGTTTACTCTTACTGCAACGTGAAACCGTGAAATACTCTCTCTCTATCGTAACGATAGAGCGCATGTTGAACGTTCTGAACGTCAACAACTGCGGAGACTAAACTAAACGTTAGTTCATCTTTGAAAACAGTACGAGACTATCAAAGAAATTCTTTTAAAAACATTAAAATTAAAATAGCATAAATTCTTAACAGGAAATACGATATGACGGGCTCAATGTTAATTAACTTCGGTTCCAAGTAAGGACCGCCTACTATTAGGAAAGGTCGCATATAAACAAACATAAAAATTAAGTTTTATAAGTTTATAATAAATGGAAAGTTAATCGAAGAGGCCTATAAATGGCGGAGAGATATAAACTAAATCTATAACTTTGTTAAGCAAAATTACCAAAAACCTAAACACACTTCCGTCTAAGGGAAGGGTCGGTCATAAAAAGAGAAAGAGAGTCTATACTCTCTTCGACACCAACACTTCCGTCTAAGGGAAGGGTCGGCCATTTAAAAGTGAAAGAGAGTCCATACTCTCTTCGTCACCATAATTAAATCTATCCAAAACGAGTTCAAGTTTTGAAATGAAGATAAAACCCCTGCATAGCGAAAGCTCAAAACTGGAATAGTGTACTTCACCAAAAAGTTGTGAAAACAAATCCAGTTAGGGACGGCGTATTAGTAGGTCTTGCCGGTGGCACGACAGAGGAAAAATTGAGTTCTTGTTGACAAGAAGTACTTGAGTACCTACTCACAGATGGCGCTGTTGTGTACACCCCCACCTGTATAGCGATCGCTGGCGTATCCCGACCGTAGATTTCTGTCGGGCAACAGAGTTGACAGCTACATGATCATCGGGTAAGATTAATATTGAAAAACTCAGTTTTACAATGGTCTTTAGCATTTCTGAAGTACTGTGACACATATATTTTTTTACTTAGATATTCAGACTACTATTTCCACTTAGGAAAGAAGCCACTGAAAAACTACAGTGCAGTAGTTAACCCCTTGAGTGAAGAAGAATTGTTTGGTAATCTCAAGTATTGTCAGGTGTATGAGGATAGAGAAGATTGTGGAAAGAATAGGCTGGACTATTCGGTGTATGTGTAGGCAAAGACAAATTGAGCCGTAACCAGAGTGAGGGATCCAATGTAGTACTGCCTGGGCAATAATAGGACCCACAGATTTAGCTATTTATGTTGAAACACACAAAGAAAACATGATCTCACAAGACTGGTTAATAAGACATGATTCAATTACATATGTAGTATATAATGCATTTGAAGACCAACCTTACAAGCTCAATATCTCTCATCCTATACACAACAGTTTGGGACGGATACTGTATTGAATATTGTATAGCCATGATAGATGATGCCACCCTGTACTTCACCACATCATCTTTATTCTGATTCATCATATACTTTAACCAGACAGCCATCTATACTGAGGCAATCGATTTACACTGGCTGCCGATTAAACCAAGAATTGAATTTAAAATATGTACAATAACCCACCAAGTTATCAGAACCGGGCATCCAAAATACTCAAGAGAATTGCTACATATTCTGCAGCCAACAAATCGTGTTGACACGAGAATAGCTATAGATGGCTTCAAACTGTTGGAACCTAGATTTATGTCTGCTTTAGGCTCCAGAGCGTTTAAATACGTGGCCCCGAGACTATATAATAAGTTCCCACGAAACATTCAAATGATTGAAGACATTAAGGCTTTCAAGAGGAAACTGAAGACTTTCTTATTTCAACAGTCATACAACAGTGACGATTTAACAATAAATGAATAATACGAGATATGAAACGTTAAATACTCTGAACGAACAAGGTAAAACAACAGTGGAGGCCCTGTAGAGAGTGGGGTTCCCCTGCTGTATGGGACTGGAAAAGCAGCCATCAAAGTAAAGTAATGAAAACTAGAGAGGAACATGACACATGACGACCACACCATTAGAACTGTACCTCATCCTCTGAGGTAAGATGGAGAGTTTTTGAACTCCACTCACATGAACAGTTTGGTCTATTTCCTAACCCAATTTCTTTAACTTCACACTGCTCAAATTCTCACCATTTGTTTGAAAACAGTCCTCCCAGCTATATTCGTTAAGCCATTCTATAAGAAACAAAATAAGGTCTTTCAAATAAAAATATCTCATACACTAGCATGCAGAATCTGCGCTCCAACTTTCATGTCCCCTATAGACCCATTTTCATACCAACTGTTCAGCCTCTGAGAGGCAAAATATTACTGGTAAAGGTAATGGTTTCAAATCTCAAATAGAAAATGTTTTCCTAATCTAGGTGTTAATCATAACAAACAAAAGGTTTTAAAAATTTCAGTGTTTTCAATGGACACGATACACAAATTATAGATAAATTACAAACACATTAAAAAACTGCATTGTATAGCCTCAGAACACTGTTTGAGATTTCTCAAAATAGGGAAAAGGAATTACAAAATTAAATATACCTCAGTTGTGTAGGGACTCCTCTTTGAAGTGAGACTTTCCTTTATGCCTTTCAGTCCTTAATACAATCAGTTTGGGATGGACAAGATCGTCTCTTCACTTCCCAATAAAAAGCGGAGTGAGCTGAAAAAAATATATTAGGGTAAGCAAAGGATTTTCTAGGTCTATAGGTTCAAATCTGAATATTACTTTCTTATCAACTGATTTAAAATGAGAAATAGTAACAAAATAAGAATTTCTAAAAATAACTGTTTTTTTTTTTTTCCTAACTATACAAACCCTAGTCCTTTAATAGGAGTGTGCTTTCAGCTTTTCTGTCACTGCAAAATGGGACACTGCTCCTGACCAGTGATCCAGCCAAGAGCAGGCCCTGATTGACAGATGTGGCAGCAACTTCCATGTTCTGCATTTTGGATGCAGAGAAAGCAGAAGGTAGATTGGCCAACTTGTCGCTTGGTACTTGTGGGTACCAGATTGGCAACATCGGGGTCAACAGGCAGAGGAAGCGGGTGAGCCTCAGAATCGACATAAAATGTCCTCTGGCAAGAAAGTTGCCCAAGCTGTTGCTATCATTCTTTTAACGTCAGCTAACAACGTTCCTTTGAGACTAATTGTTCGAAACAATAACCCTGTAAGGATAGAATGAAAGGTCTCAGAAGCCTATCGTGTAAAAGGCAAGTCGTTATACCCAGGGTGCAATGACAGGGGAGGCTGCCTCCATCAAACGGTAGAACCGAGTTTAAGGCAATAACCTCGTGGTTTTGTCTTAGTTAGAGCGCATGCTCCAGGACGGCCTACGGCCTTCATGAAGTTTAAACAACACCCATTGAAGTTCTGTAAAAACTTTTCAGGAACGAGTCTCCCGAAAAGGGTGGTCTCGTTTGTGGGAGTTTGCTTCAAGAATGCCAGATATAATTACCATCGACCGCTTACTCGAAGGGGTTGCCATCAAACGCTTTCTCGCTAGTGAGAAAACTACCGTCTAAATCAGGCAAGGCCTGCCAGGGAAATGAACTGGAATGTAAAGAATTTTTTATTCCTCACTCATTTACGTCTGTTAACCAAACCACTCGAAGTGGGAAGGTGGAGGAAAGATGACGGTGGTTCATTCGAAAACGAAAGGATCGGTGCTGGCGAAACCAGACTAGCTGATATAGTAATCAGCTGGGAGTGTAGAGTGACGTAACAAGTCTCACCTTCGGAAGACCCATCCCGTAGGGGGGGGGTCAACCATAGAGTTTTCAGAAAACTCTGGATCACGGAAACCAAGAGATTCGGATGAGAACCTACGGGTTCAGAATCTATTTGTGAATACTGTTCTCACGACCTTAAGAGATGTGCCGAGAATCCGTAGGAACTCTGTCGCTGATTCCTGACGGAATTTTCAGGAATCGTGTTACGTGACCAGGACCCAAAGGAACTGACATAGTTACCTGTAGAGATTCGTAAACCCTTAGGCAGCAGGCATCCCTCTGTCATCAGAGTAAAACTCTTGATGACGATGGGCGCGCGCAAAAAATTCACGGGACGAGAGTTCAAAAACTCTGTCATGAGAGTAAAACTCTTGTCCACTCATGAACACTTCGCGCAACGAGAGTTTGAAAAACTCTGTCATAAGAGTTGTTCGCGCACTTCAACTGATTGCCTGCGCCTAGTTGTTCGTGCGCACCAAGTTGGTCGTGCGAGCCACATAAATTCCATAGGTCTAGGCAGACCTTTGCATCGAGAGTCCATTCTAACGGCAGTACTTGAAGAAGGCGATTTAGTCCGTCCGCCAACACGTTCATTTTCCCTTGAACAAATCGAGGGATCAGCGTAATCTGACCAGGAGGTGTAACCACTTTCCCAGAGGAGTCAACGCTCGCGTAAATACTTGCTGTGCTGTTGAAAGGCCGAAGCAAAGAGCTCGAAACTGGTAGGTCTTATCCATGAACACAAACCGAAGGTATTTCCTGGAGTCCTGGTGAATTAGAATGTGGAAGTATGCGTCCTGCATATCCAGGGATAACATCTAGTCCCCTTGACAAAGGAATTCCAAAACTGAACGAGTCGTTTCCATATTGAATTTGGTCTTCTGGACGAACAAATTCAGTGCGCTTACATTGAGTATGGGCCTCCAGCTCCCCGATGACTTGGGGACTAAGAAAAGATGGTTGTAAAAACTCCGAGGATGGTCTGTCGCTTATCTCCTCTATGACCGCTTTCTGCACGAGAATCTCTATTTCTCGGGTTAAGGCTACAAACTTCTCCGAGCCTGTTTTCGCAGGCGGATAATGTGATGGGAACGTTGGATAGAGGCGGAGAGTCTTTGAAAGGAATGGAGTAACCGAACCGGAGAACTTGGGTCACCCAGGGCTCTGCCCCTCTGCGACTCCATTCCTCCCAGAAAACGCTCAATCTGCCCCCTATCGGAGCATGAAGGATTGAAAAATCACTTGGATGATTTTGTGTCGGGTTTGGTCGAGGACTTGGTTGGGTGTCGTAAATTCGATCGAGGCCTGATGAACGGTTGGGACCTATCACCTAGAAAGGGTTTCTTCTGCAAGGGTGATTCCGAGGCGGTAGTCGTCACAGTTGAGGGTTTAACCCGCTTAGAAGACTGGGCAAGCAAGTCATTAGTAGACTTCTTTTCCAGTGCAGACAGAATCTTGGCCACTATTTCTTCGGGAAACAGATGATCCTTGTCGAGAGGAGAAAACAAAAGTGCGGACTTCTGAGGCAAAGCGACTCCTTTCGAAACAAAAGAACACCAGAGCTGTCTTTTCTTGAGAGTTCCGAATGCAAAGGGAGAGGCCAGCTCATTGCAACCACCTCGAACTGATTTGTCGGCACATGACAAAACCCCAAGCCAGTCTGAGGCCAGGTCTTCCTGAAGAGTAGGGCAATCCTCTATTTTCATAGCGAGGGCTCCAATCGTCCAGTCCAAGAAACTCATAATTTCTAAAAATAGAAAATATTCTTTACCAAATGGTCCAACTCGGGCGATGTAAAGAATATTTTAGCTGCTACAAATGCGGACCTTCTACTTGCATCCACCAAGCCAGAGAAGTCCCCCTGGGAGGAGGCAGAAACTCCCATAGAGGGGGCTTCTCCGGTTACGTAGAGCCTATACCTCTTCTTAATAAGCTTCGACAGAGGATAGGCGAAAGTTGCTTTCCTGAGTTCTCTCTAGACCTTCAACCAATCTTCTATACCACGAAGCGAATGTTTAGCAGCCTTGGAAAAAATGAGCTTCGGGAGAAGAGGATCGAAATTCTTCTTCTCATCAGGAAGATGGAAGCAGGCGACCTGGGAGCGGCTGCTACGAAGTAATCTGGGTACATGTCGAGAAGGTAGCGTAAAAATTTTAAATAACATGAGAGAGGGATAGAGTCTGCTTCCAAGTCCTCCTCGTCATCCGAAGAGATAGGCGACAGAGACGGTTCTTGATTCGACTCATTATTCTTCGTACATTCTTTGTTTTCTTTCATCCAGTTCATCAGCTCTTTCAACTGTCGACGTAACAGAATTAGATACTCGTCTTCTTGAGTTGAAGTCGAAGAAACTGGGGTCGCGGATTTCAACACGATCGCCACCAGAGGTCTCGGGCCAGTCGAATTATCTGTCGCATGCGAAGTCGAAGGAAAAGTTTCGATAGCTTGATGAGTCTAAGATCTCGACGAACTCAGAATCGGTCGCTCCACAACCGAGTCGAAGGCAGCTGTCACTGTCGTAAGACTACGAGGCGAAGTCCATGTAGCTACTTGACGGGTGAGAGTTATCTACTTCTCTGTTCCTCTTCACAGGGGGCGGAGATAGCACCTCTTCAGTCGAACGTTTCTTCAACGGACATGAGACTGAAGAATCATGCCACTTACGACGTCTAACTGGCGACGAATCACTCGACTATGTCGATAACTGATTACCGAACGACACACCTTTCCAATGGTGTTTAGTCGAATCCTGCTGTCGCACCACAGGATCGACGGAGGAAGCGACTGTCTGTGGGCAAACCCCGATAGTCTCCCTTGGACCTCCGATATGTCTTCTCCCCGAGGCGGGGGAGCAGGACAGTGACCTTCGTCTAGGAAAACTATCGGGACAAACAGCCACCCCCTCAGATTGCACTGCACTGACACTTCTCACTTTACTAGAAGTCTTTCCTATGAAAGACTTTACAGATAAACCTAACTGCATCACCGTATTAGCTAATACATAAAATTTCTTTTCAAATTTAGACTCGAGGCTGGCAATGGTGTTAGGAGAAACTCCCCGGGAAGTTGGCAAAGGAGTTACAGGAGTAGGAGTACTCAAGATCGGAGACATAATTAGAGGAGAAGGAAAAGGAATAGGAGCAGGAGCTTAGATAGAAGAAGCCAAAGAAGCTAAACTAGTCTAACTTTCAGCTCTGAGAGCCGCCTTCCTCTTCCTATCATTATCTTCCCCGAGTGAGAAACAAAAACTTTCCACTGTTGTTCACTCCAATCCTTACATTCATCACAAGTAGATTCTCTAGAGCACTCACAACCCGTACACTTAATGCACTTAGTGCGCGAATCATAAATTAATTCAAATAACCTAGTTTTGCACCCTCCGGCACAAAACCTAACTACTGAAGGACTAGAGTCCGACATGATGGTAAGACCACAAAATTGCAGAAAAGAAATTCAGCTTCAATCCTACAAACACGGAGTTGAATACTTCACCGATATTGGAGAGATAGTACTTCCCAACAAACGAAGAAAAAGTCTGCACCGACCACCGATGTTCACCAGAAGCCGGCAGAGAACGAATTGGTGTTACCTGGACAGTTGTACCTCGAGTGGAGGGAGATGACGTCACCTACATCAGCATCAGCGATGGCGGCGCCACCGCGGTAGTTTTGAATCTATTGTCTGTCACTCGTAGGGAACCTACAGCTGTATAATTGTTTGGTAAGACACTGCAATAAAAGTACAGTATACATCCTTCAGATCCACTGAAAGAAAGAAGTCTTTCTATGATGAAATTCTTCAAACGTAATCCACTCCAACATCCCTCCTACTTCTGTCCACAAAGCCAGGGTTCTAGAGGAAGTTGGGAGAACAGATGAGTACTCTATCAGCAAAAGAGAAAAAGGGGAATGCATAAGGCTGAAGAAGGCGGTAGTAAGTAACCATCCTGAAGGACTCACCTCTATGCTTCTGCTAGATTGTCTACGATGCCTGACATCTTTAAATCAATCAATCAATTATGGCACGACAAGCGATTTCTGATGTAAGAAAAGAGGGGGTTGAACACTGCAAAGCGTAACCCTCTTCTTCCTTTCTTCCACAGCCCTCCTGCCTGAAAGAAACAGGTAGGGTAACTTGAAGAACTGCTTGCCCCAGTTCCTTCCGGGATGTTGTGGTCTGTACTACTAGATACTTCTGGGATAACATGTCTGGCCAAGGGATGGCCCGATGCCCTTGAAGAACACCTAAGTACTGCCTAATAACGGAGGCCAAACCCCAGGAAAACAAATTCTTGGTAAACTCCATCCAACCGTCGCACCCTTGAAAGTGAGCACGGGCATCAGTCAAACAAACTGATCTGGATTGTCTCCCTCTAATGGTATCGATTCAAGGTCCGATGCCTTAAGGGCAGACAAAATCTGCGTACCATCTTATCAATTCTTGAAGAGGGCATAACAGGTTACTCGGTGAATCATCCACCCAACCCTTGAATACGATTCTTCTGTCCTAAGGACAGACCTGACCATGTAATCATGTACTAAAAGGCAGCCCGGGAACACCGGCAATAGATGGGAAAAGATTCCTGGAACTAATGTGGGAGAAATGGGAGGAGTACTCATACTCTTCCTCTGCTAGAAGGAGTGGAGGGATGGACCTGTGCTAACATGGGAGAAGATCCCTCTGCACCCAACTCTTGATCTTCCAGTGTGGGACTACGAACAGGGAAAGCTTCGAATGGTGCAATCTTCTTAACTTGCTCTACCAAACTATTGTGCATTGAAGGAGGAGCAGGATCCCATTGTCCCTGCAAAGAGAATGCCAAAGCTCCTTTAACCTGGGGCAACAAGCATCCAAGTTCGTAACTCCTGGCCAGCCCCTTGGTCAATGGACAGCTGGGGAATCCGATTCAAAATTCCAAGAGGCCGCAGAGAGGGTACATGACACAGGATCCGAAGCCCAACACACATTGTAGTACTCTAGTACTGTATATATCTCTAGATCCCGTAGAGAGAGTTAACTGAAGAAGCCTGGGGATCTGTCAAAAACCTCTTGGAGAGCAACCTGGAGGCGACATCCTTCGTTGATCCCTTCTCAAAGGACAACGACTGCACTGAATGATGACTAAGGGGAGGGGGAGAGCTGATGAATGGGACAAAGTAACCCGCTTGGAGAACTTTGACTGTCCATGGTTTGGACTTGTGGCACTCCCATCTCTGCCACCTGTGCCTCAGGAATTCTCCTACCGGTGGTATTGTGCGAGAAATGCCCCATAGTGGGGGTGCTTTCCATGTCTTGCAGCTCTCCCTATCCTTCCGTGTGCCTTCCTGTCATGAAAGGGTTGTCTGGCATGAGAAGTCTTCTTGGTGGTGGACTGCCAAGAATATTACTTAGACGTCTTATTATATGTGCCTGCCTGCAAAGTGGTGACATTTTCGGCGCAGCTGGTGCCAAAGGGGGAGGATGGAATATTACGACTCTGTGGAGAAGGGAGCCCTGACTCGCCTTTCTTCAACACTCTGCTACCGCATCAATATTCTTGGTACCAAACAGAGAAGAGTAGATCAATGAGTTGTGAAGACGGAGAGCTTTCCTCATTGGCACCTGCCACTGGAACTTGGAGAATACGGCATCTCGTCTCTTTAAGATTCAGTTGGTCCTCTGGTTTGCTGAGTTATAGCTAAAGAACTCAACTCCCCTGGCCCCAAAAAGCAGAACATTCTTAAATGCTATTCACTTCTCTGGATCCGACAGGTCTTTGTTGTCGGCCAGGTAACCCGAAGTGTCAGACCAGTAGTCCATCCGTGTAGAGGTTTGCAATATGGCCTTTGCAAACTCTCCAAGTCAGCTGTGTCTGCAGCTGAAAACCTCAATGACTGAGCTGCCAACTTCTCCAGTGTCATGCTTTAGACTAAGCTGACACTGTCGGATCTAATGGCAGAGGCAAAGGCTCATCATTCCAGATTTTATAATAATTTCTCTACCTGGGTGAGAACAACCTCTCGTTGACCCAGAAGGGATGACAGGCTCTTAACTGTGAGGTCCACAAGGAACCTCAGGGTGAGTGAACTCAGCGTGCTAGGCAGTGGCGGCTCACGGCTAAAATTATTAGGGGTGCTGCTCCAGAAAATTTGAAGCCTTGGTTTTAATACTGTGTACACTACTGTAATAGGAAACAAATAGGTTTAAGAAAATTTATTAAGAAACTTGATAGAATCTTAAAAGAACAAAATAAAAAAAATTTTAATGACTACAGTATATCCTAAATTGTTACTGATTAAGCTTGATTTCACTCATTTAAAAATGAAAGCCATTCTTCCTGTTTTAATTTGTGAAAAAAGATAAATAATTTTCTCCTTGATTTCTGGATGACAACTGAGATAAGTTTTCTCAATTGAAAGCACTACTAGTGCATTACGCCTTTCCAAATTCATAATGCTTCTAAGAAAAGTTTTTATCACTTTCAGTGTTGAAAAGCAGCGTTTTGCCTATGACGTAGCCATGAGAATTGTCAAGAGCACCAAAAAGAAAATGAATAAAATAGAATAGCTGGAAGAATGATAATCTAACTCTAGCCCAACACACACACACAGTAAAAAAAAAAAAAAAAAAACAACAGTCAAACATCTTGTTGCTAAAACTGTGAAGTCCACAGTTTGATACATAAAAAGATTTATTTTATTATTTTCATAAACTGAAGGATGATTATTTACATTAAATCTAAGGATTATATATTGCATAAGTATAAAGGAAAAAATAAAGAAAAATTATATTGAATCTTATCAATAATATAAAGTGAAAATAGGGGCTGCTGAAGTTCCACAGTGCCTATACACGAGCTGCCACTGGTGCTGGTTAAATGCAGCATGCTGAGCCAACTCAGCACGCACACTCACCCTGGGGGCATGTGTCCTAAGCTGAAACTCAGGCGAGAACAAATCTCCAGAACCTCAAGTGGGTGAGGAACTCTGGAGCATGTTTCCTCTAGTGGCATAAGACTGACTGGAAGGGACTCCCCTCCAGGGGTCCAGGGAGTGCCGAGGATAACTCCTGCGGAGGCAGATGTGTTCTTCCACTGTGCCTCTAGCGTTAACACCTCCAAGAGCCATTCCTTAGTGGGGGAACCTAAAAGCCCCAAGGAAGGTCAAAGATGATGCAGAGCGTCAAAAGAGCTAGACTCCCTTCGAGGGGATGCTGCTACCGCTTCGATAGGGGAAACAACAGTCTTCCAGACTGGAAGGTTGTCCTGAGGTTAAATGAGAATCGCTCTTGTCCCCTCGGCATCTGGAGGAACCTGAACAGGAAGCGGCAGGGGGGAGAGTCAGAGCCGCAAGAAAAAGGAGTCAAGGTTTCTTTGACTTTGAGGATGAACCCTAAGGTGAAGAACCCATTTCAGATTTCTTCTTTCTATGTCTATTGTACCGCTCCCACTGGAAACATGACCACTCCCAACAATCGCACAAAGAGCAAAGCTGGTGCGGATCCGTCTCCTTGACCGACATAAAGGTACGGCAGGAGTGGCCTGTCAAGCCGGGACAAACACGCATAATTGCAGATTATTATTATTACTATTACTATTACTTGCTAAGCTAAAACCCTTGTTGGAAAAACAGTATGCTATAAGGCCAGGGGCTCCAACAGGGAAAACAGCCCCGTGAGGAGAGAAAACAAGGATAAATAACATATTTTAAGAATAGTTAACATTAAAATAAATATTTCCTATTTAAACTAAGAAAACTTTAATAAAGCACAATGAAGAGAAATAAGACAGAATAGTGTGCCTGAGAGTACCCTCAAGCAAGAGAACTCTAACCCAAGACAGTGGAAGACCATGGTACAGAGACTATGGCACTACCCAAGACTAGAGAACAATGGTTTGATTTTGGATTGTCCTTCTCCTAGAAGATCTTCAAGAACACACACACCCTGAATAAGGAATTAATACAGTTATTACAGCCTGTGAATTAGGTAAGGTATACCGGGAGAGAGCGACGTGAATACCTGTATTCAAATGCAGTCAACTGGGTAAGAGTACAAGCGGGGTAGTTGGTCCACCCGCCACTAACCAGCATTAAAGTTTCTTTGGATGAAGCAGCCTACACTGAGTCAATATCTCAAAGGTAAAGTACGAAAGGGGTTGTATGTATAATAGCGGCCACCTATATGTTTGATTATGGCTAACTTAGAATACAGTAGTGTGAGGGGGGAGGAGGGTCGCAGGGGGCCGTTAGCCCCCCCGTTAGGTAAGTAGGTAAGGACACGGCTTGTAGGTTACGGGGGAAAGTTCCGGTTAGCTGATGTCCATTCTTAATTTGCATAGGAAGAACTGGCCGCTGATATACAAAGGCTCCTACGAAAGTTTGTAATTGTGAAGGAACAAATGGGAACTTTTGCAAAGTCAAAATTAAACCATTTGTCATTGGAATGGGAAAAGTGAATTGTATTCTTTTTAATACAATAATTAATTCGAGACCACATGACTCGTGGCCTGCAGCTGCAGTACAATTCTTGGTCTGTTTAAGCTTACCAATCACTAATTCATTGCTTTATTCTTCTTTTACTTACATTCACACATTCTTTATTCATTCATATAGTTTCGTAGACTTCGTAAAATATGTTACTTATAAAAAAACATAAAATAAGCCTCGCACTTCGACTCCACATTGACTCGTCAAAATTGTAAACAATACTGAAACACATGGCTCCTCTAAGTCCCTACCTGATCACTCTGCAAAACAAAATTTTGGAAAACAGTCTATAATACACATGAAAATAGTCCTTAATCCTTAAATCTTCAGGTTTAGAAGAGCATCATAAATTTGCAATTCACATTAAACAAAATCAACATTGTAAACATTACTGAACATATGGCTCCCCCCAGTCCCTAAGTGATTTTCTGCAAAATAAGATTTTATAAAAGTCTACAATATACGAAAATAGGATATCAAATCCTTAATCCTCAAATACTTAGAGATTTGGAATGAGGAGAAGAGTGATTTCAATTCGCATTAAACAAAATCAACATTGTAAACATTACTGAACATATGGCTCCCCTCAGTCCCTAAGTGATTTTCTGCAAAATAAAATTTTAGAAAACAGTCTACAATATACGAAAATAGGATATCAAATCCTTAATCCTCAAATCCTTAGAGATCTGGAATGAGGAGTAGAAGAGTGGGTACCAGGATTAATTTGAGAAGGTGACATTATGATAGTTAACGCATGAAGTATAACTGAACCCTTAGGGGAGCTTTAGGATGCTATATTAAATATCGAAGGAGTAAACCCAAGCATGCCCCTTGAAATAAAAATTGGAAAACAATCTACAATATACAAAAATAGGATATCAGAGATCATGAATAAGGAGAAGAAGAGTAAATACCAGGATAATTTGAGAAGAGAAGATGACATTATGATAATTAACGAATGTAGTGTACCTGATCATCTGAGGGACCTTTAGGATGCTATATTAAAAGTCGAAGGAGTAAACCCATATATGCCCCTGAAATAAAAATGCATAAAGCACCTAAAGAAAGGTAAAGCGGCTGGACCAGATGGGCTAAAGCCACACTATTATAAAGCTATGATGATAAATGATATATGTAAGAATACACTAATGAACTGTTCCAAATAGGAATTAGCTACGCAAGAAAAACCCAAAAGCTGGAAAAGAATCCAGAACAAAAATGTTAAAAAAGAAAAACAAATCATCAGCAAAGGAATTGAGACCAATAGCACTCACAAATTTATCATATGAAATATACATGGCTTATATCAAGAGTGGAATATGACACCTAAAGAGTAACAATTTATTCTAATGTTGGTACTGTTCTTAAAATATTTTATTTTTCCTTGTTTCCTTTCCTCACTGGGCTATTTTCCCTGTTGGAGCCCCTGGGCGTATAGCATCCTGCTTTTCCAATTAGGGTTGTAGCTTAGCAAGTAATAATAATAATAATAATAATAATAATAATAATAATAATAATAATAATAATAATAATAATAATAATAATAATAATGCTATAGAGGATAGCTGGATTTACAGAGAGGGGAAGGATTGAGGATAATGTATTCATTTTATAGTACATGGTCGAAGAAACTTTCAAAAATAAGAAAAAAAAATAATAGTTGCCTCTTTAGATTTCAAAAAAGCTTAAGACTCCACAAAAAGAAAAGCACAGATAGAAATATTAAAAAATATATAAAGTACATACTAGTATAATAAACTCTATAGTTGAAGTATATGTGGGAGAATACTACATTAGACATAGGGGAAAAGGTAGAACACAAAATTAGCGTAAATAGTAGAATAAAGTAAGGCTGTACTGGCTCTACAACATTGATCAAATTAATTACTTATCTTACTATAAAACATGTAGAAAAGGAAGGTAATGGTTTTAAAAATGATATTATAAAGCTAGTAGTACTATTTTTTGCTGATGATGTCCTAATTCTTGTTGAGAGTATACAGGATGCTGAATTGAACGTAAGGAAAGTGATAGATATAGGAAAGCAGTGTGGTTTAGACACAAATAGAGATAAAAGTAGCGTACTTATATATACTATGAAGGAGAAACCAGATAATATAGAGGGAATAAGAGTAGTAAGCAATATCAAATACTTAGGTATCAAGGTAAATGGCAGTAGAAACACGTTCAAAAACATATAAGTGAAATGAGGACTATGAAGCGTGAAGTGAGAGATGATAAATGGAGAAATAGTGATTTAAAGTTCAAGATAGAGACGAAATGTAACCCAGGCCCTTTGTGTCAATAGGCGTAGATGATGATGATACTATATATATATATATATATATATATATATATATATATATATATATATATATATATATATATATATATATATATATATATATATATATATATATATATATATATATATATATATATATATATAATCACCTGTTGCCTGTCCACTACAGGACAAAGGCTTCAGACATATCCTTCCACACGAGTCTGTGTATGATCTTTCTAAGCCTGTCTTTACCCGTAAACACACACACACACACACACACACACACACACACACAATTATTATAATAAGAACCGTTATTCTTATTTACTGTTGCTTTGACGATGAGTCATAGGCTCGAGTCCTTGATCAGCCTAACGCATATATAAGTTTTTTTTATTGGATATATGTTCTCAAGATTAAACTTGGTACTAAATCTCACTGTGGTTGATATTCATTTATGAATATATAAGAAAACATAATAATAACATGAATTTTATTCACCTCGTCCCCAGTTTTTAACTGGACACACGTCCTAAAAAGTAGACGTTGAGGCCATCTGTCGGTAGAAAAGAAAACTAATTATCTTGAAAAAAAAAATGCTACTTAAATGTCGTATTATTCTAGATGTATATAGCATATATTATGTTATTTTGACCTTTATTTAGTATGAAGATTCCATTTGGTATATATAAAAAGTATTATTTTCACATATATGACGCTTTTTAATGTATAATATCAAGACAAGTTCTGTGACACGAAAATATATTTTAGCTAAGTTACACCTATTTTTATAAATAAGGTGTCGTTTTCTTTCAAGTTTTAGGTAACGTTTTCCTTTATAATCTTATTTATAAAGGTATAACTAAACTATATCTTTTATATCTTACCCTTTTTGGTTTCATTGTATATTATTACATACTATTGTAACCTAGGGAAAAACTACTGTTTCTTATAGAAAAAATTACGCTCTCTTCGAAAATGACACTCGTTCCCGTCGCAAATTAATAGTTTCAGAAATAAATATACATCTATATCTTCCAATAATGGGGGACCCCCAGTGGGAACTCGGGGTTTTGGGTGGGGAAAACATACTGGGGAATCGATATATAAACGTAAAACAAGCCTTTTCTTCTCTATACATTACCTTCTTGAACTTATAATAACTGGAGGAAAATACAAAACAGTATATCTGGATAAACTTTGGAGGCGCCGTTACAAAGATTGTGTCATGAAAAAATACAGTAACCAGTGCTGCCAACGTCGATGTAGATCAAATGTTATTTTGTGACCTGTCATACTACTAGGCTAGGTTAGGTGGGTTTGTTAGGTTCTGTGCCCTTTTTGTACTTTTTATATATTGAGTAAAACTTATATGGAGAAATTATTTACATTATGGAAATATCTATCATTACTATCTTTAGTAATGTCAACGTGCCGTTGGTAACTCTGTGTACCATACTTCAACGTTGGTAACACTGTGTATTATTGGTAACGTTGCTAATGTTATCGTGTGACACCGTGCATCTTAAAGTTATCCGAATTGGTTGATATGTTTGTTTCCCATTGAAATGAACATCAAATTCGCTTAATTCACGTTATTTACTATAGAAAAACAATTATATTTCGTTTCCCCAGTATGTTTTCCCCACCCAAAACCCCGAGTTCCCACTGGGGGTCCCCCATTATCGTAGGATATAGATGTATATATATTTCTGAAACTATTCATTTGCGACGGAAACGAGTGTCATTTTTGAAGATATCGTAATTTTTTCTGTAAGAAACAGTAGTTTTTTTCCTAGGTTACATTAGGATGTAATAATATACAAAATTACCAAATTTTTTTTATCAGATTACGTATTTTGAGCAATATTTTGAATAAAAACAGACGGCCTTAGTCTTATTTCATTTTTCAATCTTATTAGACTTCCAAAAATTATAACATTTTGGTGAAATTTCAATTTGAAACATTATGTACAAAGAAAATAAGATTCTACAAAGATAATTGCAGAAAGATAAAATTTTGATAAAAAATAAAGACACAAAAATGCTCGCTATCTGATAATAAACATAAAAAATTAGGTACCATATATATTACATTGTCTAATTGAAAATAAACCTTGTAATTTGTCTTTGATGTATATATATAAATATATATCATAAGTGAAGTCTTTAAGATTAGATAAAGGTATTAAGGTGTTTTAGATATCATGTAATAACGGATACACCTACGATATGAAATGCTTTTTTTGAAATCACAATTTTTGACTGTCTCATATAGTTGCCTTTTCTTGTCAGTAGGTGGCTATAGTGTTCCTGGTACCGTAAAGTACACATGAGATTCTCAATTAATTTCTGTTATTATTATTATTATTATTATTATTATTATTATTATTATTATTATTATTTACTAGCTAAGCTACAACCCTAATTGGAAAGCAGGATGCTATACGCCCAGGAGCTCCAACAGAGAAAATAGCCCAGTGAGGAAAGAATATATATATATATATATATATATATATATATATATATATATATATATATATATATATATATATATATATATATATATATATATATATATATATATATATATATTGTGAAGAATTTTCTTCACTCTTCTTTTAATCGTATTTTTAGCTCTCTTCTACTAATACTATAGCTACCCCTTAAACATTCTCTCCTAAATCTAGTTTTCTTTAACGAAACATAGGGAGGACTAATCTAAACTTGTTGACAGTGGCGCACGCCATGCTCGTGACGTCACAGCGTAGATACGCACAACAGATGGCCTTAGTTGTAACCCCGGCGTATGTTGGTTCTTTCCTTAAGCTACATGGGTCGAGATTAAATTCCTAAACTACACATTTTATATAAATTCCAATACTGCTGAATTAATGCATCTTATATTTCTCAATACCAATTAAGGTTTGTTAATTTTAAGATGTATGCCCATCGTACCAGTCCATTGCTAATTAATCATTTAAAATGTTAATTTTTAGCAAGCCAGAATAGGTAGGATTGTTGTATATATAACCTCCCTCAGAACAGCAAGATTTATCTGAGTATTTAGTACAAAATCCTGCCTCCTCTGCACTCCTTGCTACAATATATTCCCCTGTCCTTAAGTCCCGATATGGCACCCCCAATGAAGTACCGTGCGCACCATGCTCTTCACCTGTCTGAAAAGGTGAAGCCAGGTGATCTCTTCGACCGTAGTGTCGACAGTCGACCCCATTCTACGACAAGCTGCCCTGGCCTGCTGACCTGCCTGGTCATTGAACCCGGCCACTTCTGGCTCACCCCGCACACTCTCTCTCCCAAAACTTGACTCACAAAAGGTTGCTGCCGGTCGGAGAGATTGAGAAGAAGAGGACCCTGATGTACCTAGTTACAGCTACAGTGAGAATTCTTGGGGTGAGCCAGGCAAGAAATTAGTGCGACAACCAGGTCAACAGCCACCACGGGCATAGGACTATCTTTAAAGGAGTGCAGGTACTACATCAATGGCCATTTAGTTTTCCCCCATTTTTTATTAGCTTAGACTAATTTTAACTTGATAGGGTACCTGGCTAATTACACTATTCGGACTGTGTGCGGTGGGATTGTGTGTATATATTTTTTTTCTATACAATTTTTGCCTTTTGAGACTAACATAGTCTCTGGGTCACGACGGCCTTAGTCTTATTTCATTTTTCAATCTTATTAGACTTCCAAAAATTATAACATTTTGGTGAAATTTCAATTTGAAACATTATGTACAAAGAAAATAAGATTCTACAAATATAATTGCAGAAAGATAAAATTTTGATAAAAAATAAAGACACAAAAATGCTCGCTATCTGATAATAAACATAAAAAATTAGGTACCATATATATTACATTGTCTAATTGAAAATAAACCTTGTAATTTGTCTTTGATGTATATATATAAATATATATCATAAGTGAAGTCTTTAAGATTAGATAAAGGTATTAAGGTGTTTTAGATATCATGTAATAACGGATACACCTACGATATGAAATGCTTTTTTTGAAATCACAATTTTTGACTGTCTCATATAGTTGCCTTTTCTTGTCAGTAGGTGGCTATAGTGTTCCTGGTACCGTAAAGTACACATGAGATTCTCAATTAATTTCTGTTATTATTATTATTATTATTATTATTATTATTATTATTATTATTATTATTATTATTTACTAGCTAAGCTACAACCCTAATTGGAAAGCAGGATGCTATACGCCCAGGAGCTCCAACAGAGAAAATAGCCCAGTGAGGAAAGATATATATATATATATATATATATATATATATATATATATATATATATATATATATATATATATATATATATATATATATATATATATATATATATATATATATATATATATATATATATATATATATATATATATATATATATATATATATATATATATATATATATATATATATATATATATATATATATATATATATATATATATATATATATATATATATATATATATATATATTGTGAAGAATTTTCTTCACTCTTCTTTTAATCGTATTTTTAGCTCTCTTCTACTAATACTATAGCTACCCCTTAAACATTCTCTCCTAAATCTAGTTTTCTTTAACGAAACATAGGGAGGACTAATCTAAACTTGTTGACAGTGGCGCACGCCATGCTCGTGACGTCACAGCGTAGATACGCACAACAGATGGCCTTAGTTGTAACCCCGGCGTATGTTGGTTCTTTCCTTAAGCTACATGGGTCGAGATTAAATTCCTAAACTACACATTTTATATAAATTCCAATACTGCTGAATTAATGCATCTTATATTTCTCAATACCAATTAAGGTTTGTTAATTTTAAGATGTATGCCCATCGTACCAGTCCATTGCTAATTAATCATTTAAAATGTTAATTTTTAGCAAGCCAGAATAGGTAGGATTGTTGTATATATAACCTCCCTCAGAACAGCAAGATTTATCTGAGTATTTAGTACAAAATCCTGCCTCCTCTGCACTCCTTGCTACAATATATTCCCCTGTCCTTAAGTCCCGATATGGCACCCCCAATGAAGTACCGTGCGCACCATGCTCTTCACCTGTCTGAAAAGGTGAAGCCAGGTGATCTCTTCGACCGTAGTGTCGACAGTCGACCCCATTCTACGACAAGCTGCCCTGGCCTGCTGACCTGCCTGGTCATTGAACCCGGCCACTTCTGGCTCACCCCGCACACTCTCTCTCCCAAAACTCGACTCACAAAAGGTTGCTGCCGGTCGGAGAGATTGAGAAGAAGAGGACCCTGATGTACCTAGTTACAGCTACAGTGAGAATTCTTGGGGTGAGCCAGGCAAGAAATTAGTGCGACAACCAGGTCAACAGCCACCACGGGCATAGGACTATCTTTAAAGGAGTGCAGGTACTACATCAATGGCCATTTAGTTTTCCCCCATTTTTTATTAGCTTAGACTAATTTTAACTTGATAGGGTACCTGGCTAATTACACTATTCGGACTGTGTGCGGTGGGATTGTGTGTATATATTTTTTTTCTATACAATTTTTGCCTTTTGAGACTAACATAGTCTCTGGGTCACGTGGGCCACGTGCCAGACCCTATTTTGATTTTGATTGTTGCAGACCACGTGTCTAACCCATCATTTTCATTATTTGAATTGCATTTTTATGATTCCATTTTGTTAAGATGTCCGTTTTGTTTCAATGTAAATTTGTGAATAAATCAATATTAGGTTAATCAAACCTCCTTAGTATTTTTGCTCCCTCATTTATTTTAATGTGTGAAATGAATAGTTGATTACGGGACAAAATACCCAATATTTAAAGAGTAAGTCTATAGGTGGTAACAGCGAGGTACTTTGCATTAATATATTTGCTTCGAAGGTAAAGATCCTTATCTTTAAACTTTTTAAACTACTTTACATCACTGCTCCCATTTTGGATTTTGTCTACCTTACATTAACGTAAAATAACTGTCCAGCATCTCATTGGGGTAGCTGGGACGGAGCCGGAACAGAGCCTGAGAATGAGATGACTATAGACCTGACAAAGCTAAAGTAGGCCATAAATTATTCTTAATCCTACGTGTGGAGTGCTTCGGCCTCTGGACAGTAAAATTTCCCCCTTTTGTATTTAGAGTGATGGTTAGTGAATTGTGACAGTAAAGTATTAGCAGGGTGTTTGTGCCCCGAGAGTAAGTGCTCATATCCTCCCCTGTTGAACTTTATGTAACTGTTATAAGGAGACTTTCCCGGACTAAGTTCCCACTCAGAACATAACCATTAAAAAATTCTCCACACGAGTGGTCCTTCGAACCGGATCTTTTACCTTTGACTTGTGAAGCACTAACGTAATTAATCAGCTTGATTAAGCTCATAGTAACTCGCTATATCACTTACCCACGCGCACACAGCCAGTTTGTCGAATGTGTAAAGCCCAGACTTTAATTGGGAAGAGAAATTTGTAATCAACATGATGTTTTTGTATCGACCACATGTTTAAGGAAAGAGCTACGTAACCAGGTTAATTTGTTGCTTGAAGGTTCTCTACAGAAAGACTAGAATTTGTCGTAGGAACTTCACTTTGTCTCGGATCCGTTCACCCACGTGTGGCGGAATCCACTTATACCAGAAAGTTCTAAGCTACTTGAACTAAGGTTTTTTGTTGTTCAGACGCCCGTGTTTACTGCTCAGCTAGAGCGCCGGTGTACTCGTCCTGTCAACTAATTTTGCTAGCTAAGCATCTAATTTGTAACATTTTGTACCTTGGTCTACCTTCCTTTGTGTCGTTTACCTTCCCTAACCAACCTTAACTTTTATAACTAACGTTTCCCGTATACCTAGCACATGTCCTTGTCCTAAAGAGCGAATTGGCGCAACATAATTTTAAGTGTTCTTAAGAGTAACGTAGAAACTTAATTTCACCAAGTCCGTTTCATTCCACGTGTTTGTTCCGAGATGGCGGATCTTGTCTACAGCCCAAACTAAGGGTTCGTAATTGTTTGCTACCGTAAGTAAATAACTTCGTGTAGTTCATTTAATTTCCTTTAGCGAGGAAATATTGTTTTTGTCCTTTAGCGAGGATATTTTTGTTTTACCTCCGCGTGAGGGAAATTTTATATTTGTTTAGCCTCCACGAGAGTGCTCTTTAAAGTCGCTGCCTTGTGCGCCTATTTACATTTTGAATAGATCAGTGGCTGCCTTAGTGCGCCCGTAATTGTGAAATCGTCACAACAGTGTCAGCCTCCACCTGTTATTTTAACTTTTAACTTGAGTCTTTGCATTCATAAGCCCGTGTGCTTTCTAATATGTTCTACTTTAAAGTAAATTAATTAGTCATTATCGCCACGTGCGTATATAATTAATTTTAGCAAAGTCTTTAACGTCACGTGACCGAGCATCGTCTGCTTTGTTGGGCCCGGTCACTTTGAATCTTAAAGTAATTTCATGACTTGTATGTTTTTGTCCATTTAACCATTTTCCTCCCATCATGAGTAAATTTAAATGTTCAATTATCAACCTTGTAAATTTGTAAAGTTTCATTTTCATGATCTTTTGAAATACAGTTACCCCTTATTTGCTTTTACGAATCCGTTCATCAAAACGTGGTCATTCCAAGATGGCGGAGTTCATGTTTAACGTAAACAACCCTTCAACGCCTAAGGCGGAAACGCTCAGCCCCGAGGAGATTAGCGCTAGGCTTAAGGAACAGGAATTAACATTTACCTTTGTGTGTGAGGACGCAGACATAGCACTTCATGCTCTTGCTTCTGTAGATTTTCCCAGCATGGGTCCTGAAGCCGTAAATCATTTTAAAACCCTTGTTGGTAAAGTAAGAGATGAACTTTTTGATTACAAGAATTTTTGGAGACGTCATTATGACCATCCTATTGTCAAATTAAATTATCCCGTACTTGCTGCCTGTTCGAGTAAAGTTGAGATTACTTTTAATAGCCTCATGGCTCATCCTAATTTAATAATTAAAGCTAATCAGGCTAATTCTTCTTCGAGGGCGACACCTTCAGTGACACGTCCCTTTGTGAATGCCATTAACGTTCCCCTAATTGTTACTTCTAATATATCAGCAGTCAAGCACAATGCTCATAATTTTGTATCAATTCCCCAACCTGTAAAATCTTCAAATTTTAATACTATGTTGCCAACACGGCATACAATTAGTAATTTTGTGTCAGCCCCACCTGCTCTGTCCTCATCTCCAAACCTTAAGCTACCAGTGTTTGATCACCCTCAACCCCCTTTGTCTTTGCCGCCGGTGACAGTCCGTCCCGGAGAAAACCCCATTCACAGTCTTAATATGGACCCCCCAACTAGTAGCGCAAATACCACTCAACCCAACCGTGTGCTTGAAGGCCAGCAGAGGCCTACACCGGTAAAGTCAGTCACTAAAGTCGTACCATCCCATGGACCAGTGCTCACGTTGCCTGATTGTCCTATTCTTAAGCCCGTAACTTCCGCTCCAACCCGTGTCAAAGCTAAAACATCCCCGTTAGGATTTGAAACCCGCCCTCAGAAAGAGCCGCGTGATCACAATGTTAAGACCTTAGCAGTCAGAAATGAACCTTGTGCACTGACGGCGGATTTAGCAAAGGTCACACATGTAGACCTAGCACCGGAGATTAGAGCCTGTCTACGATTCACCTTGCTTAAGGATAACGGTACATTGAACGTCATTCATTATTTTCATTCAGTCATATATGACGTCACATTAAACTTTTATTATTTTTGCCAAGTCATCCAGCAGCATTTTCCAGGCCAATCCCTTGCTTTAACCTCAAAGCGTAGATTTGATTTTTGCCTTGACAACTTGTCATGTTGCTATAATCCCCCTGACATCCTTCAGCTTGTGCTGAATATAACTTTTCCTTTAATTGCTCCCCTTGCAAGCGTTTTTCTTAAAGACGACATCCAAGACCCAAGCTGTCATAAATACGATGTCCCCATAGACCTAGTTCGTCTCGATTTATCATTCAGGCTAGTGTCAAGCAAATTTTCACCTTTAAACGCCGAGAAGGAAGTAACTTTTCTCCTTTTGTCAGGCAATGAATACAAAGTTTTCATTACGCCAGTAATTTTCTTTGTAAAATCATTTAATGTAAAACGTTGGTTGTCAGACCGGGATTGGGATTCACCCCCATAAATTTTAATTTGTCATTTGGCCTGACTTGTTGCTGAACTCGACCGTTATTAGCTTACGTTTTGTTTGCTCTATCCGTACCCCTAGGGTGGGAAGAATTTACTTTTAATCGTTCTGTTATTATTGCATCGTATGTTTCAAGTTAACACTGATCATTTACTTATATAAACGTTTCCGTGAAACATTGCCTGCGTGGTTCAATATTCCCCAAATTCACGTGAAAGCATAACTTTTGATTCAATTGATTTCAATTAACGTTAAAGGCGTTTTGTTAACTTTAAACGGACGATGATGTGAAGAACAACTTCACTCATCATTCAGCCAGTAACCTTATCTCGCTCATACTAACAAGTAGTTGAATCACATTTGCCGGAACTAGCCCCTCTTCCTTTTTCTCCCCTTTATCCCCAGGGTGTGAAGAATTTTCTTCACTCTTCTTTTAATCGTATTTTTAGCTCTCTTCTACTAATACTATAGCTACCCCTTAAACATTCTCTCCTAAATCTAGTTTTCTTTAACGAAACATAGGGAGGACTAATCTAAACTTGTTGACAGTGGCGCACGCCATGCTCGTGACGTCACAGCGTAGATACGCACAACAGATGGCCTTAGTTGTAACCCCGGCGTATGTTGGTTCTTTCCTTAAGCTACATGGGTCGAGATTAAATTCCTAAACTACACATTTTATATAAATTCCAATACTGCTGAATTAATGCATCTTATATTTCTCAATACCAATTAAGGTTTGTTAATTTTAAGATGTATGCCCATCGTACCAGTCCATTGCTAATTAATCATTTAAAATGTTAATTTTTAGCAAGCCAGAATAGGTAGGATTGTTGTATATATAACCTCCCTCAGAACAGCAAGATTTATCTGAGTATTTAGTACAAAATCCTGCCTCCTCTGCACTCCTTGCTACAATATATTCCCCTGTCCTTAAGTCCCGATATGGCACCCCCAATGAAGTACCGTGCGCACCATGCTCTTCACCTGTCTGAAAAGGTGAAGCCAGGTGATCTCTTCGACCGTAGTGTCGACAGTCGACCCCATTCTACGACAAGCTGCCCTGGCCTGCTGACCTGCCTGGTCATTGAACCCGGCCACTTCTGGCTCACCCCGCACACTCTCTCTCCCAAAACTCGACTCACAAAAGGTTGCTGCCGGTCGGAGAGATTGAGAAGAAGAGGACCCTGATGTACCTAGTTACAGCTACAGTGAGAATTCTTGGGGTGAGCCAGGCAAGAAATTAGTGCGACAACCAGGTCAACAGCCACCACGGGCATAGGACTATCTTTAAAGGAGTGCAGGTACTACATCAATGGCCATTTAGTTTTCCCCCATTTTTTATTAGCTTAGACTAATTTTAACTTGATAGGGTACCTGGCTAATTACACTATTCGGACTGTGTGCGGTGGGATTGTGTGTATATATTTTTTTTCTATACAATTTTTGCCTTTTGAGACTAACATAGTCTCTGGGTCACGTGGGCCACGTGCCAGACCCTATTTTGATTTTGATTGTTGCAGACCACGTGTCTAACCCATCATTTTCATTATTTGAATTGCATTTTTATGATTCCATTTTGTTAAGATGTCCGTTTTGTTTCAATGTAAATTTGTGAATAAATCAATATTAGGTTAATCAAACCTCCTTAGTATTTTTGCTCCCTCATTTATTTTAATGTGTGAAATGAATAGTTGATTACGGGACAAAATACCCAATATTTAAAGAGTAAGTCTATAGGTGGTAACAGCGAGGTACTTTGCATTAATATATTTGCTTCGAAGGTAAAGATCCTTATCTTTAAACTTTTTAAACTACTTTACATCACTGCTCCCATTTTGGATTTTGTCTACCTTACATTAACGTAAAATAACTGTCCAGCATCTCATTGGGGTAGCTGGGACGGAGCCGGAACAGAGCCTGAGAATGAGATGACTATAGACCTGACAAAGCTAAAGTAGGCCATAAATTATTCTTAATCCTACGTGTGGAGTGCTTCGGCCTCTGGACAGTAAAATTTCCCCCTTTTGTATTTAGAGTGATGGTTAGTGAATTGTGACAGTAAAGTATTAGCAGGGTGTTTGTGCCCCGAGAGTAAGTGCTCATATCCTCCCCTGTTGAACTTTATGTAACTGTTATAAGGAGACTTTCCCGGACTAAGTTCCCACTCAGAACATAACCATTAAAAAATTCTCCACACGAGTGGTCCTTCGAACCGGATCTTTTACCTTTGACTTGTGAAGCACTAACGTAATTAATCAGCTTGATTAAGCTCATAGTAACTCGCTATATCACTTACCCACGCGCACACAGCCAGTTTGTCGAATGTGTAAAGCCCAGACTTTAATTGGGAAGAGAAATTTGTAATCAACATGATGTTTTTGTATCGACCACATGTTTAAGGAAAGAGCTACGTAACCAGGTTAATTTGTTGCTTGAAGGTTCTCTACAGAAAGACTAGAATTTGTCGTAGGAACTTCACTTTGTCTCGGATCCGTTCACCCACGTGTGGCGGAATCCACTTATACCAGAAAGTTCTAAGCTACTTGAACTAAGGTTTTTTGTTGTTCAGACGCCCGTGTTTACTGCTCAGCTAGAGCGCCGGTGTACTTGTCCTGTCAACTAATTTTGCTAGCTAAGCATCTAATTTGTAACATTTTGTACCTTGGTCTACCTTCCTTTGTGTCGTTTACCTTCCCTAACCAACCTTAACTTTTATAACTAACGTTTCCCGTATACCTAGCACATGTCCTTGTCCTAAAGAGCGAATTGGCGCAACATAATTTTAAGTGTTCTTAAGAGTAACGTAGAAACTTAATTTCACCAAGTCCGTTTCATTCCACGTGTTTGTTCCGAGATGGCGGATCTTGTCTACAGCCCAAACTAAGGGTTCGTAATTGTTTGCTACCGTAAGTAAATAACTTCGTGTAGTTCATTTAATTTCCTTTAGCGAGGAAATATTGTTTTTGTCCTTTAGCGAGGATATTTTTGTTTTACCTCCGCGTGAGGGAAATTTTATATTTGTTTAGCCTCCACGAGAGTGCTCTTTAAAGTCGCTGCCTTGTGCGCCTATTTACATTTTGAATAGATCAGTGGCTGCCTTAGTGCGCCCGTAATTGTGAAATCGTCACAACAGTGTCAGCCTCCACCTGTTATTTTAACTTTTAACTTGAGTCTTTGCATTCATAAGCCCGTGTGCTTTCTAATATGTTCTACTTTAAAGTAAATTAATTAGTCATTATCGCCACGTGCGTATATAATTAATTTTAGCAAAGTCTTTAACGTCACGTGACCGAGCATCGTCTGCTTTGTTGGGCCCGGTCACTTTGAATCTTAAAGTAATTTCATGACTTGTATGTTTTTGTCCATTTAACCATTTTCCTCCCATCATGAGTAAATTTAAATGTTCAATTATCAACCTTGTAAATTTGTAAAGTTTCATTTTCATGATCTTTTGAAATACAGTTACCCCTTATTTGCTTTTACGAATCCGTTCATCAAAACGTGGTCATTCCAAGATGGCGGAGTTCATGTTTAACGTAAACAACCCTTCAACGCCTAAGGCGGAAACGCTCAGCCCCGAGGAGATTAGCGCTAGGCTTAAGGAACAGGAATTAACATTTACCTTTGTGTGTGAGGACGCAGACATAGCACTTCATGCTCTTGCTTCTGTAGATTTTCCCAGCATGGGTCCTGAAGCCGTAAATCATTTTAAAACCCTTGTTGGTAAAGTAAGAGATGAACTTTTTAATTACAAGAATTTTTGGAGACGTCATTATGACCATCCTATTGTCAAATTAAATTATCCCGTACTTGCTGCCTGTTCGAGTAAAGTTGAGATTACTTTTAATAGCCTCATGGCTCATCCTAATTTAATAATTAAAGCTAATCAGGCTAATTCTTCTTCGAGGGCGACACCTTCAGTGACACGTCCCTTTGTGAATGCCATTAACGTTCCCCTAATTGTTACTTCTAATATATCAGCAGTCAAGCACAATGCTCATAATTTTGTATCAATTCCCCAACCTGTAAAATCTTCAAATTTTAATACTATGTTGCCAACACGGCATACAATTAGTAATTTTGTGTCAGCCCCACCTGCTCTGTCCTCATCTCCAAACCTTAAGCTACCAGTGTTTGATCACCCTCAACCCCCTTTGTCTTTGCCGCCGGTGACAGTCCGTCCCGGAGAAAACCCCATTCACAGTCTTAATATGGACCCCCCAACTAGTAGCGCAAATACCACTCAACCCAACCGTGTGCTTGAAGGCCAGCAGAGGCCTACACCGGTAAAGTCAGTCACTAAAGTCGTACCATCCCATGGACCAGTGCTCACGTTGCCTGATTGTCCTATTCTTAAGCCCGTAACTTCCGCTCCAACCCGTGTCAAAGCTAAAACATCCCCGTTAGGATTTGAAACCCGCCCTCAGAAAGAGCCGCGTGATCACAATGTTAAGACCTTAGCAGTCAGAAATGAACCTTGTGCACTGACGGCGGATTTAGCAAAGGTCACACATGTAGACCTAGCACCGGAGATTAGAGCCTGTCTACGATTCACCTTGCTTAAGGATAACGGTACATTGAACGTCATTCATTATTTTCATTCAGTCATATATGACGTCACATTAAACTTTTATTATTTTTGCCAAGTCATCCAGCAGCATTTTCCAGGCCAATCCCTTGCTTTAACCTCAAAGCGTAGATTTGATTTTTGCCTTGACAACTTGTCATGTTGCTATAATCCCCCTGACATCCTTCAGCTTGTGCTGAATATAACTTTTCCTTTAATTGCTCCCCTTGCAAGCGTTTTTCTTAAAGACGACATCCAAGACCCAAGCTGTCATAAATACGATGTCCCCATAGACCTAGTTCGTCTCGATTTATCATTCAGGCTAGTGTCAAGCAAATTTTCACCTTTAAACGCCGAGAAGGAAGTAACTTTTCTCCTTTTGTCAGGCAATGAATACAAAGTTTTCATTACGCCAGTAATTTTCTTTGTAAAATCATTTAATGTAAAACGTTGGTTGTCAGACCGGGATTGGGATTCACCCCCATAAATTTTAATTTGTCATTTGGCCTGACTTGTTGCTGAACTCGACCGTTATTAGCTTACGTTTTGTTTGCTCTATCCGTACCCCTAGGGTGGGAAGAATTTACTTTTAATCGTTCTGTTATTATTGCATCGTATGTTTCAAGTTAACACTGATCATTTACTTATATAAACGTTTCCGTGAAACATTGCCTGCGTGGTTCAATATTCCCCAAATTCACGTGAAAGCATAACTTTTGATTCAATTGATTTCAATTAACGTTAAAGGCGTTTTGTTAACTTTAAACGGACGATGATGTGAAGAACAACTTCACTCATCATTCAGCCAGTAACCTT
Organism: Palaemon carinicauda; assembly: GCF_036898095.1. Lineage (NCBI taxonomy): Eukaryota > Metazoa > Arthropoda > Malacostraca > Decapoda > Palaemonidae > Palaemon > Palaemon carinicauda. Next base: position 115,331,915 of record NC_090732.1, read on the forward strand.
ATCTCGCTCATACTAACAAGTAGTTGAATCACATTTGCCGGAACTAGCCCCTCTTCCTTTTTCTCCCCTTTATCCCCAGGGTGTGAAGAATTTTCTTCACTCTTCTTTTAATCGTATTTTTAGCTCTCTTCTACTAATACTATAGCTACCCCTTAAACATTCTCTCCTAAATCTAGTTTTCTTTAACAAAACATAGGGAGGACTAATCTAAACTTGTTGACAGTGGCGCACGCCATGCTCGTGACGTCACAGCGTAGATACGCACAACAGATGGCCTTAGTTGTAACCCCGGCGTATGTTGGTTCTTTCCTTAAGCTACATGGGTCGAGATTAAATTCCTAAACTACACATTTTATATAAATTCCAATACTGCTGAATTAATGCATCTTATATTTCTCAATACCAATTAAGGTTTGTTAATTTTAAGATGTATGCCCATCGTACCAGTCCATTGCTAATTAATCATTTAAAATGTTAATTTTTAGCAAGCCAGAATAGGTAGGATTGTTGTATATATAACCTCCCTCAGAACAGCAAGATTTATCTGAGTATTTAGTACAAAATCCTGCCTCCTCTGCACTCCTTGCTACAATATATTCCCCTGTCCTTAAGTCCCGATATGGCCCCCCCAATGAAGTACCGTGCGCACCATGCTCTTCACCTGTCTGAAAAGGTGAAGCCAGGTGATCTCTTCGACCGTAGTGTCGACAGTCGACCCCATTCTACGACAAGCTGCCCTGGCCTGCTGACCTGCCTGGTCATTGAACCCGGCCACTTCTGGCTCACCCCGCACACTCTCTCTCCCAAAACTCGACTCACAAAAGGTTGCTGCCGGTCGGAGAGATTGAGAAGAAGAGGACCCTGATGTACCTAGTTACAGCTACAGTGAGAATTCTTGGGGTGAGCCAGGCAAGAAATTAGTGCGACAACCAGGTCAACAGCCACCACGGGCATAGGACTATCTTTAAAGGAGTGCAGGTACTACATCAATGGCCATTTAGTTTTCCCCCATTTTTTATTAGCTTAGACTAATTTTAACTTGATAGGGTACCTGGCTAATTACACTATTCGGACTGTGTGCGGTGGGATTGTGTGTATATATTTTTTTTCTATACAATTTTTGCCTTTTGAGACTAACATAGTCTCTGGGTCACGTGGGCCACGTGCCAGACCCTATTTTGATTTTGATTGTTGCAGACCACGTGTCTAACCCATCATTTTCATTATTTGAATTGCATTTTTATGATTCCATTTTGTTAAGATGTCCGTTTTGTTTCAATGTAAATTTGTGAATAAATCAATATTAGGTTAATCAAACCTCCTTAGTATTTTTGCTCCCTCATTTATTTTAATGTGTGAAATGAATAGTTGATTACGGGACAAAATACCCAATATTTAAAGAGTAAGTCTATAGGTGGTAACAGCGAGGTACTTTGCATTAATATATTTGCTTCGAAGGTAAAGATCCTTATCTTTAAACTTTTTAAACTACTTTACATCACTGCTCCCATTTTGGATTTTGTCTACCTTACATTAACGTAAAATAACTGTCCAGCATCTCATTGGGGTAGCTGGGACGGAGCCGGAACAGAGCCTGAGAATGAGATGACTATAGACCTGACAAAGCTAAAGTAGGCCATAAATTATTCTTAATCCTACGTGTGGAGTGCTTCGGCCTCTGGACAGTAAAATTTCCCCCTTTTGTATTTAGAGTGATGGTTAGTGAATTGTGACAGTAAAGTATTAGCAGGGTGTTTGTGCCCCGAGAGTAAGTGCTCATATCCTCCCCTGTTGAACTTTATGTAACTGTTATAAGGAGACTTTCCCGGACTAAGTTCCCACTCAGAACATAACCATTAAAAAATTCTCCACATATATATATATATATATATATATATATATATATATATATATATATATATATATATATATATATATATATATATATATATATATATATATATATATATATATATATATATATATATATATATATATATATATATATATATATATATATATATATATAGCGGCTATGTACATATTCAATCTGTTGGTAATAAAATGATTAAAATTCGGTCAAGAAGAAACTGAAGAATGTCTTGTTCCCTAAGGGCTTCGATGGTGAAGATGAGTTGATTTCAATTCTAAGTACAAAACACCTGAATTGACAGATATAAGTACAGAAGAATTGTCATTTTCTGTAACTTTCTTTGTGGCCAAGTGGTAGTCACTGTCTAAACAAGTCTGCCGGGACGGGATTCGATTCCCGGCCGGTCATAAGCTCTTGTCTTTGTGTGACTTCACCTGGGGCTCTGATCCCGAGATCGTTAAGAACCATTTAAATATAGAAAATAATATATGAGAAAATTAATAATTCTTTGCAAATATATCAAGCTAAAATAATTGATTTGGAGAAGCAACTACTTTTTACAGTTAAGAACAGAATTAAAATTTTTATTTATAAAAACAGAGCAATTATGAGAACCGTTGCTTCAACGATGAGTTATAGATTCGAGTCCTTAACCAGCCTTAAGCATGTATCTTTTTTTTTATTGGATATATATTTTCAAGCTTAAATTTGATATAAAATTTCACTGCGGTTGATATGCATTCACGAATTTATAATAAAACATATTAATAACATGAATTTTATTCACCTCGTCCAAAGTTTTTAAATGGACACACGTCCTAAAAAGTGAACGTTGAGGCCATCTGTCGGTAGAAAAGAAAATTAATTATCTTGAAAAAAATGTTACTTAAATGTCGTATTATTTTAGATGCATATAGCGTATGTTATATTATTTTGACCTTTATGTAGCATGAAGATTCCATTTAGTATATATAGAGAATATAATTTTTACATATACGATGAATTTTAATGTATAATATCAGGACAAGTTTTATACCACGAAAACCTATTTTAGTTAAGTTATGGGTATTTATACAGATAAAGTGTCGTTTTCTTTTAAGTTTAGTTAACGTTTTCTTTGATCATCCTATTCGTTAAAGCTATAACTAGGCTATATCTTTTATATCTTAAAATTATTATCAGATTACGTATTTTGAGCAATATTTTGAATAAAAACAGACGGCCTTAGCCTTGATTTCTTTTTTATTTCATTAGCCCTACGACAATTATAACATTTTGGTGAAATTTCAATTTGAAACATTATGTACAAAGAAAATAAGGCTCTACAGATATAATTGCCGAAAGAGAATATTTTGATGTTGAATAAAGACACGAAAACGGTCGCTATCTGATAATAAACATCGAGAATTAGGTACCATATAAATTAACTTGTCTAATTCAAAATAAAACTTGTATATTATAGGTCTATAATAAGCTAAAAAATGGCCTCAGCGTTAGCTTTTCCTGACCTTTAGGTGGAAGCAAGTTCAAGTTTTTCCTTGAAGTTTCGATTAAAACACTCTTTATAAGGAACTTAATTTGTCTTTGATGTGTATATATATCACCAGTGAAGGCCTTCAGATTAGATAAAGGTAGGAAAATGTTTTAAATATCATGTAATAACTGATACGCCTACGATATGAAATGCTTGTTTGAAATCGCAATTTTTGACTGCCGCATATAGTTGCCTTTTCTTGTCAATAGGTGGCTATACTGTTCCCGGTACCGTAAAGTACACATATGATGAGTATCCCAATTAATTTATTATTATTATTATTATTATTATTATTATTATTATTATTATTATTATATACTAGCTAAGCTACAACCCTAATTGGAAAACAGAATGCTATAAACCCAACGGTTCCAACAGAGAAAATAGCCCTGTGAGTAAAGGAGATGAAGAAAAAAGGAGACTATATAAGAAATATACTTACTTGGTATACTTGGTCGAATTCAGAGGGTCTTCCTCACAGCTGTGGTGGTCCACCGCTGACGCCAGTCCGTGAGGCCTTCTTCATGAGGGTGATCTGGTTTGGCACAGGAGGCTCATCTGGCAGCGTCTGCAGGAAGGTGTCAAGTGCTTTCTTGAATTTGGCAACCGAGCAGCCTGTGGTGTCTCTGACATTTCTCGGCAGTGTATTGAACAGTCTGGGGCCGTTGTGGGTGAGGCTGGAGGCAAGGAGGGTTTTTATCCTCTCTGGTGTCCTGGAGGAGAGGCTTTGTCTTGCACATGAGCCCCCAGGACGCTCACTTTCATGTGCCCTCAGTAAGTCAGGGGTAGAGTCAGGCACCTGCCTGACAATTAAAATAATACATTTTACGAACAATAACAACATTAAAACAGATCTTTCATATATAAACTATAGAAAGACTTATGTCAGCCTGTTCAACATAAAACATTTGCTGCAAGTTTGAACATTTGAAATTTTTTTCGATTTAACTACCTGATTAGGAAGATCATTCCACAACTTGGTCACAGTTGGAATAAAGCTTATAGAATGATATGTAGTATTGAGCTTCATGATGGAGAAAGCATGACCATAAAAATTAACTAAATACCTAGTATTACGAACAGGATGGTATTGTCAGGGAAGATCTGAATGCGAAGGGTGGTTTGAATTATGAAAAATATTAAAAAATACTAAAATGTCTAAAAGTCAGACTTTGAGTGCATAGTAACAACTAATAATGATATTGTTTACATCTAAATAGTAATTAGGTTATAACAAATTAATTTATGTAGAATGCAGAATAGAATTTGGAGTTTATTTCGTAGGTAGGTTGTACCTTTCTTTAGTTAATACTACAAAAACCGTTAATTTAATGAAAAGTAGTGCTTGTTCAGTAGCCACTAAAGTAGGGATGGCACATGAGAATTTCTCCAAGCAATTTATTATCTGTCAACAATTGTTTACATACATCAGCTACTGTGAATCTTTATGGTGATGAGTCAGTAACAAGCAGAGATTCCAGGCAATAGGGTCCCAGGGTGTTGGCGTTGGGCATGTCACAACCTACAGGAGGTGAAGTGAGGAACTTCATCTTGTTCAGCCATCTGCCAAACTGGTCGCCAACCAAGTCGAAGACGCACATTAACCCCGTTATTTCGACAAAAGTATGAGTCCATCGCAGTGATATTTATGTTGATGAGGACGGAAGTGGTCATAGTGATGTATTGATACACTATTGGACCTCTTGGCATTACTACGAAGATGGGTGGGTGAGCAGGCAGCCTGGTGCATCATCTTCCTGCAGTACAGGAGGGACGAAGTAGGAACATCAGTATGTGGAGAACCCAGTTGACAGGTAGCCTTTGCATGACGGTTAACGGTGCTGTTAGCCAGAAGTCTTGCTTGAGAAGGAATCCATAGGAAGCTCTATACAGCAACGATGTGTTCCTCATTGGGGTAGGAAGCCATATAGTCTGGGTAAAAGCTTATCTTGCAGTCGCTAAATAAGGCATGAAAGGAGAATACATTTGAATAATCTATAGAAACAAGAGGTGAGGAAGATATATATGAATTTATCAGTGCCCGGCTTGGGGATGGGCACAGTTGTACCATACTTGTGGAACATATCTCATGTTGAGGCAGAGGTTGTAGAGCTGGGGGAGAGGGTTAGCAGTTACTTTTATGAGTATGCAAAGAACTGCACAGGTAGGCCTAATGCCATCATCACCTGGAGCTGACTTCTTACTCCTTGCTAAGACACATCATAGCTTTTCCTCAGTTATGGCTACGTTGTCCTCTTCATCAGTACTCAGTAAGGCGGAACTGAAATGAAGAGCATGGTGATTTTCATATGTAGGGAGAGATTCTTGTACATGAGCTGGAAGGTTGCTAGTTCGCAACTGTTTTGGCTACTCATTAATAAGGTCCTGTGTGTATTGAGTAGGGCTTTGGTGGAAGACACTTGTGGGTTTCTTCATCACAGTCCCGTTGATGAGATGCCACATGAAACAGACGCTTGTTTGACGGTTGGTACTTTCCATTTATTTGTGCCAGGAATCTGTTTGTACACAATGTTGTAGAGGGAAAAGATCATATCTTGATGGTTGCTATCAGTGCAGAGTTTCAGGACTTGGTCGTCTCATGAAGACAAGGCTGTCATCTCTCGCCTTCCTCTCTGCCTGAGAAGTTCAATTACCTAGTGTCATGGCAATAGCACGATGCCTGATATGTGGCTTCACCAGCAGAGATTGGGAGACGTTTATGCTGAATAGATTTCTCCCATGAGGCCATATCTAACTAGATGGACATAGAACCATAGCCAATGAGGGAGGGAGCTTCTTCCTTGAACTGAGCATTACCAGCAGAAGTCCTTTGAAATAGAATAATGTCTGGGTAATGACTGTGTAAAAATCCCTCAAGTTCAGAAAGTTTTTCCCAGTTTATAATATCACAGGTATTCCATTGGATGATATCAAGCTTCAATTGATTATTAAATGTCTTTTAGAAGGACGGAAACTAGATGTGGAGGCAGTGGTGACACGGGCATGAAAGGGCGGTGTCACAAGGTAAAGGTCTTGCATGGGGGTCAGTAACATCCTTAAGATGTGTAGCAAGCAAGTCAAGTTTCTCAGGGAGTGTAGTGACTAATGCAATAACAACCTACCGAGCTTCAATGAGAGATTACAGTGTGATGGCTTAGAAGCAAATTTAGAAGTCAGGTTGTAAAAAGGAAGCTACATGAATGTCGATGCGAGAGTGTCCAGGCTCTCTAAACGAGATTCAATGACTTCAAAACGTGACGAAAGGAAGTCACACCAACACTTGAGGACTTCTATAGCATTACGAAATGTAGATAATTGTGAGGAGACAAAAACAATGGATGGGACTGATGGTGTTGGTAGTGGTTGTGCAACATGCTGGCTGGATGCAGTGAGTGATCATCTGGTACAGCCATGCCCCACGTTGACTCCAGGCTCTTGACCTCTCAGCTATTTCTAATATGAGGTGCCAGGTGCAGATTGAGGTAGGAGCGTAATCTTGATACTGAGGCAGTGTCAACCACTGTAGGTGGTACAGGGTATGATGAGGGCAGGTCCGACAGTCATGCTCAGCAGCACAAAACGCACAGTTTTCAGGGGCAGCACAATATCGTGAGATGTGACTGATACCCCAGCATTTTGAGAGAGAGAGAGAGAGAGAGAGAGAGAGAGAGAGAGAGAGAGAGAGAGAGAGAGAGAGAGAGAGAGAGAGATCAATTAGATTTGCATCTTAAAACAATTGTGACATCGATTCTCAAAAAGAGATTAATTTTATGAACGCACTTTCTTATATCTAGTAATACCCATTTCCTTCATATGACCATTGAAAGTTTAATGATTTCTAGTTTAAAAAATCCTTGGCTAAAGTATTGAGAGTCTAAGCACTGTGAAATCACACATTCATAAGTCGAATCTGACAGATAGAATATAGCACTCACCTTTATTTACACTATATTTTCTCCACCACTACTTTCAACAATTAACTGGAATTTTCAGAGAATATATCTGCCGTTTAGCATTGACCACTGGCCGAACAAGGATAGCAAAACAAGAAAGCAGACAACAATGGGTGTTGTTATGTTTAGTGTCTTTGAATAAGCAGTGTTGTCATCTACATTCAAGTTTCATAACCAGTAGTCTTTGATAACTCTGATGTTACCTTCCAAGAAATCACTGTGAAAGCCAGCTTTTTACCTCCGCCAGCGAAGTTTGAAGGAGATTATGTTTTACCCCCTGTTTGTCGTATATAGTTAGTAGCTATTTGACTACCACTACATTCTTAAGTTCCATTCTGAAAAAAAGTAAAAAATGGCAGTCATTATTATTATTATTATTATTATTATTATTATTATTATTATTATTATTATTATTATTATTATTATTATTATTACTTGCTAAACTAAAATCCTAGTTGGATAAGCAGGATACTATAAGCCGAGGGGCTCCAACAGGGAAAATAGCCCAGTGAAAAAAGGAAAAAAGGAAAAAGGAAATATTTTAAGAACAGTAACAAAATTACAATAAATATTTGCTATATAAACTGCAAAAAAATTAACAAAACAAGAGGAAGAGAAATAAGATAGAAGTATGCCCGAGTGTACCCTCAAGCAAGAGATCTCTAATCCAAGACAGTGGAAGGCCATGGTACAGAGGCTATGGTACCATCCAAGACTAGAGAACAATGGTTTGATTTTGGAGTGTCCTTCTCCTAGAAGAACTGCTTACCATAACTAAAGAGTCTCTTCTACCCTTACCAAGAGGAAAGCGGCTACTGAACAATGACATTGCAGTAGTTAACCCCTTGAGAGAAGTAGAATTGTTTGGTAATCTCAGTGTTACCAGGTGTATGAGGGCAGAGGAGAATATGTAAAGAATAGGGCAGCCTATTAGGTATGTGTGTAGGCAAAGGGAAAAATGAACCATAACCAGAGAGAAGGATCCAGTGTATGACTGTCTGTTCAGGCAAAGGACTCCATAACTCTCTAGCGGTAGTATCCCAACGGGTGGCTGGTGCCCTGGCCAACTCCAGTTTGTGTGTTTGTTTGTGAATAGCTTCATACCCACAATTTTATTCGTAGAGTAATGAAATTTGCCGGGATTAACTGCTATGTAAAAAGCTGGAAACGATTAAATTTTGGAAGGTTAAGGTCAAAGGCCAAGGTCACGGTCAAGAAAAATGTCCAATTCACGCAATCAGCCATAAGTTTGGACATCATTGTCACAGAGACTTCAAACTTGGTTCATATTTGAGTGTATGAAAATCCACGCCAATTAATACATGTTATGGTCAAAGGTTGAGCAAAAGGTCGAGAAATAAGCTGCTGTGGTGGAGGTCTGCACTCTACTGGGTGACTCTCTAGTTATTATTGATTTACAATTCCATAAAAGTAAACAGTGAGACTGGCAATGATGTATGGAGCAGAGACGTGGGCAATAAAGAAGACAGAAGAGAAGAAAGTGGATGCGGCAGAGATGAGAATGCTGAGATGGATGTGTGGGGTGACAAGAAGAGTTAATATACGTAATGAGGTAATTAGGGGTACCACAGGAGTTAGGGAACTATTAGATAAGATCCAAGAAAGTAGACTGAGGTGGTATGGTCATGTCATGAGAAGAGATGAACAGTATATTGGGAGGAGAGTGATGGGAATGGAGGTACAGGGAACGAGAAGGAGAGGGAGACCAAAGCGAAAGTGGATTGACTGTATCAAGGATGACCTTCGATCAAAGGGATTAACCGGTGATGAAGTGTGGGACAGATGTAGATGGAGAAAGTTGGTCAGAAACATCGACCCCACATAGAAGTGGGAAAAGATGCAGACAAAGAAGAAGAAGAAGGTAAACATTGAAATAGAATAATGTAGTTACTACTTATATAAAATGTATAATATCCACAGTGTCAACAGTTATTAGTCGACCTGTTTCCATCATTGAATTTATCTATTTACTTATTTTACTTATTTTGTATGACCTGTGTAACATTTAGCAGGTTCTAGGAGGGGGAATGCTGAAAAGGCTAATTTAATCTATATATTTAGAAGCCATTTCACTACCCCTCCATTCTCAAGTTTAATTCCAAAAAAAAAAAAAAAAAAAAAAACGCAAGAAATGAAAGTCTTCAGTAAACTATTAATTATTTTCTCTGTTAACCTTTATAATAACATTTCAACAATTAGAATTTCCTTGAAGACAGTTAGCCTGGCATTCGCTGTTAGTCTTGAGTTCTTGTTGCAATTAACCCAAATATCAATTATTAGTAATTTAAGGAACCTGGTATGGAGTTAAAAGGATAAACAACTCGGCTCCTTAATACATGTAATATCATTCACGAAGAACAATGAAAAACAGACATTTCTTATAAAAATACTTTCAACCAATGACTAAGTTCCAAGTGGGATTTATCCTTCACTCCTTATGCATAGAATTATATTTATGAATGAGGGCAATAAGGCCTAGTACTATGGCCTGGGAAGCCATTAAGCACCCACATGTAACTTGGGAAAACCTTACAGTTGCTCTGAAATGAGTTATAAGAAGTTGGACAGTAAGGTGGGAAAAGAGAAGTGATAATAGAGGCTAAAGTGTGATGGTAACGAGGGGCTGAAAGGACAATGCATAGAGTCATAGACCTTGAAGGAATGAGTACATTGCACCGCTTGCAGTACACAAAAGACACTATCAATAGCTCCTACTGTGTATAGGGTCATTTTTGTAAACACTTTACCACTATGTTTTGTACTTGTGAATAAAGCTATACACTATAACTTTCAAGTTGAATTTTCTTTACCAGATCCAAAGCAAAATTTCCACAAGTGACAAAGGAAGCAGCCATTGCTGAATTGACCTCATATATGCAGCTAATGACCAGATACTAAACTTCAACGTATTACTGAGTTAGGACATTAAACATGTGGCAACATCCCTGACTGGTGATTGCCAGACTAGGGTTCGAATCCCGCTCAAACTCTTAAGTTCATTTGGTAGCTGCGACCTCACCATCCTTGTGAGCTAAGGCTGGGGCGTTTGGGGGTGCCTATAGGTCTATATGCTGAGTCCTTAGCAGCTATTTCCTGGCCCTCCTTGGTCCTAGCTCGGGTGGAGAGGGGGCTTGGATGCTAAGCATATGCATATAAGGTCAGTCTGTAGAGCCCTGCCCTGCTCGATAGGGCAATGCCACTGTCCCTTGCCTCTGTCATTCATGAGTGACCTTTAAACCTTTAAATGTCCGGCAACAGTCCTATACAATAAAACGAAAGAGTAGAGTAATTTTTTATTACCTAATCAAATGCAGCACTAAAACCAAGGGAAGTCATGGGAACTTCCTGACTACAATCATGAAATTTCTGTACATTGGATATTGTAAGAGGGGCATCATATGCTCCTAAGGCATTTGCAAATGCCAAACTGAAAATTAGAGAACATATGATTACCTTAAGCATGTTTTTTTTTAGACGGATTGAACCACACGGATTAGAAACCAATGAAGATTATTGTGGTCCTTTCACACGTTACCCGCTCGGAAAAATTTCCGAGCGGTAGTGATTTAGTAGCTGCGTGAACTGGTATTCCAAGCGGTTCCAGTGTAGTGGCTTATAGAAACCACGAGGCCGTTCTGGGAAAACCCTCTTATGTGAAGAAAATGCTCAAATGTAAAGCTATGCCACCTAATGATCGGAAATATTTCCGGACGGACAAAAATCCACTCTTATGAAACGAGCCTTATACTATCACCAATTCTTGCTCTTTCAAAGTTTCAACCTCTCTCTGTCTCTGTGTTTCTCACTCCAATCAACATTCAAAATCTTAATAAGAATAAACTATCTATGGAATAAAAGATGAAACGTTATTCACATTATTCACGTAAGCAGACAAGAAATATGGATCTTAGATTAAAACAATAACCATATAAAAGATAAATAAAGAGTAATATAATCAAGCATAGATAACCTTGTAATACCATAATAGCAGGTAAACTTGAGAAAATGTGTAATGGCAAATGCTCTCGTGTAGAATTGAAGTAATATATTTATAAAAATTAGTTTTTTTTGGATATTGATTAATAATTACCACATATTTGTATACAATAACGTAGATAATCCATTGTTTATTTTGGAAACTCTGGTACTCCTTTGGTATGGATGCTTCCCTTTTCAGTAATACCAGAACTTTGTTCCTGAATATACTTTAAACCTTTGAATAAGGTTCAAAATAATTTAGGATTTGCTTCTATTATTTGAATATTTTAAAGATAATATCAGAATGCTGATGCATATTCACCAATAGAATTTTTTTACTGTTTTGTAAAAGAAATATAAAATAGTTTTTTTTATTGAGTGATTTCTTATGTCCATCTAGTCCATCTATTCTTTCACGCACGAGAAATTGCTCTTATTATATAATTTATGTCAAAATGGCAACAATTATATATTCATAATCTTAAACATATCAGAATATGAGATATACGTTGCATTAAATAACCAAATTTCAAAAGGAAAGTATTACGTTCTAGACAGATTTGTTACATATCAAGATTGCCAACTTTAAAATGTCAAGAAAAACGAAATTGTAACTCTTTCAATACTTATTTAAATTGAACATAAGATTTAAATAAGATTTGAATAAGACTTAAATTCGGAAAAGCTGCTGGCCAGACCAATCGACATAAACCTTCTGTGATTAGGCATTCTTGCATCAGCCTCGCACAATGGGTTAGTGTGATGTCATCCCTATGAAAGAAATCAGGAACCACAACACCAGTGTAGGCACGGAGAATAGGGAGAATAATGTCATTCTGGTACATTCTGGCTTCAATTGCCCCCTGCTGGAACACATGAAGGTCTGGGTGACCCCGACACTCATTCCTGCCCGCACCTTAATAGAGGAGCCACCGAAATAGTCCTGCTCAAAAAAGGGCCCTCTCAGCAAAACATTGCCCAAAGGCCTGTGGTGTCTGTCGTTGGCGGAATCACAAAACCTCGGATCATCAGAGAAGAGTACACATGACCAGGCAGAGATTTTCCAGTACACATGCACACGACAATAGGCTAACCTTATCTGACAGTGTCTGGGGATTCAAGTCGAAGGGCAACGGCCGGGCGGCTTGCATTCAGGCCATCAGCACAAAGTGTGGTCCTTTTACTCTGGACACTAACACGAACACCAGTGGCCTTTTGGAGACTTTTTAGCAGAGTTTTGGCCTAATTCAGGGGTTCTACCGAGTAGAGATCCTCAAAACTAATCCTGAGAAGCATTTGGAGCATAGGGACGTCCTAAACGTGATCTATCATGACACAGGTCCTAATTCAGGGGCTTTGCCAAGCAGAGATCCTCAAATACTGATCCTGAGGAGCATTTGGAGCATAGGGACGTCCTAAACGTGATCTATCGTGACACAGGTCCTAATTCAGGGGCTTTGCCGAGCAGAGATCCTCAAATACTGATCCTGAGGAGCAGCTGGAGCACAAGGACCTCTTAAATGGGATCTATCGTGGTACAGGTCCTAATCTAGGGTCTTCACTGAACAAAGATCCTCAAATACTGATCCTGAGGAGCAGTTGGAGCACAAGAACGTCCTGAATGTGATCAATCGTGATACAGATCCTGAGTCAGGGGCTTTGCCAAACAGAGATTCTCAAAAAACGACTGAAGCACAAGGGCCATTCTGAAAATCAGAGAAATCTCTGTTGGAAGTCACATCTGCAACTCGGGTAATAATAGGCACTTCAAGGGTTAATCACAAACACAAAAAAAAGTACTATAAATTTAGGTAATTAGTATTGATATCGACAACTAATTTAATGGTAAAACTTACGTAACTTTCAAAGCAAAATTTTTATACTATTGATCATGATTATAAGCATCTTAATGACATTTTTTTTTCTTGATTCGAATTAGTTTGTGTAAATATATCTGAAAATGGAAGAAACAGAGTAATTCGGAACATACAATTTTCTATGAAAACATATATTTTAAGTCTTCGTTTCTCGGTGCGAAGGTACCCCTAGTTACGGTTGGACCCAAATATGGTGTGTACATTCTCATGGGCTTAAAGGTCCCTCGTGAATGGCAGAGACTAGGGACAGGATAATGCCAAAGAGGCTGATCTTATATGCATAAACTCAGCGCCCAAGTCACCTCTCCATTCAGCTAGGAGCAGAGAGGACAAGGCAAGGGATGCTGGTGACTCAGCAGGTAGACCTGTAGGCTAGCCTCATAAGACCCTATCCTTACTTCACAAGGATGTTGAGGTTACAGACACTACTAGAAACTATTGAGCTCAAGCGGATCTTGAACTCTCGTCCAATAGATTGACAGGCAGGGGCGTTTTAAATAAGCTACCAAAAGCCAAGTAGGTAATATCACCTAAAAATAGATGCTTGCAATAACCAATTAATTGGGGATTTGAATAAAAGAATTAACAAAGTGTAGGAATTTTCATACAACTGTAGAAGTCTACAGGACAGACCATATTCATGTAATTGCCCAAGCCAGGATTCATATTGGATACCACTGCACCTATAACCTTGGTATCTCCTCTTACTCATCTTACTAGTAGGTAAAAAAACTCATGAGATACCCAATGGGCCCAATATGATGCATACATGATGTTTTGCAGGTGGTATTAATTAAAAATGTATGCTAACAATAACATTCTTCAAGAAACTTCAAAAATATCCTTCACTGAAGGACTTGGAAAATACTTTATCCAGACAGATGCAGATGTCATTTAAGCAGAGGAGACATATGTGTAAATGCATATGCAATCGATTCATAGCAAGTAACCAAGACGTCCATGATTGTGGTTTTTAGTCCATCCCGAACCCAAGCAATTCAGAGAAGACCCATTGAAATCTCCTCTCAGTAGAGCTCGAAGGGAGGCATATGGCTTAATATAAACAGCCACTATTTCGTTGATATATGTACATGTATATATATACATATATATATATATATATATATATGTATATTTATATATATATATAATATATATATATATATATATATATATGTATATGTATATATATATATATATATATATATGCAGACACAAAGGTTAATAATAAACTCATTTTAAATAAAATACGCGTGTTCTGTGTGTGTGTGTGTGTGTGTGTGTGTATGTAAAATGCAGATGGTATATTTAATATTTATACCTATTTTTGCTAGTATCTGAAAAATAAACTGTCAAAAATACTCTGTATAAATTTAATGCACTGTTTCAACGTAACTGATTTCTCAACCAAGATTCATATTTTAAAAAAATAAACAAAACCAGTTTAAAATCGATCAGGGAAGTTGTTAAAACTATTTATTTTATCAACTATCAAAGGAAACAAGAACTTTATCCCCATATTCAGAATCTAAAATGCATGATATATTCATAGGACAATATAGAAATATATTTGATTTGTCTTTGCTTATAAAACTGGTAACAAAACTTTAGATTAATATGAAAAATGCATTTTTCAGCCAGAGAGAGGATGAGATTTTGATTCAGAGTACCGTATAAGCATAAGTATCGTATAAATATAATATGGGCTTATTTATTACCCATATGTGCAATAACTGAAATATATCTATAATATTCAAGATTTTATTCTATATATTCATTCAAAAGAAAGTACAAAAATGGAAATTTTCCAATGGTATTTCATGAACTGGCATTTGCTCTTTTACCTAGTTGAAAGAGCAAACCACTATTTCCTAACAGTTTGCCCGAATGGCGTGTTCCCATTGGCTAAGGACTATGTTTCTTTGCCGTTGCCCGAAAGGAGCATTCCTATTGGCTAAGGACTATGTTTCTTTGCCGTTGCCCGAATGGCGTGTTCCTATTGGCTAAGGACTATGTTTCTTTGCCGTTGCCCGAATGGCGTGTTCCTATTGGCTAAGGACTATGTTTCTTTGCCGTTGCCCGAATGGCGTGTTCCTATTGGCTAAGGACTATGTTTCTTTGCCGTTGCCCGAATGGCGTGTTCCTATTGGCTAAGGACTATGTTTCTTTGCCGTTGCCCGAATGGCGTGTTCCTATTGGCTAAGGACTATGTTTCTTTGCCGTTGCCCGAATGGCGTGTTCCTATTGGCTGAGGACATCGGAAGGTAACTCCCAAATCGTTCCTTAAAGCCGAATTTTCTTTCCAATATTTTACTTCCAAAATAACCTCACTGAGGACATCTATTGGGACCTTAAGGAACATGGCCAAGTTGACTAAATCAACTGAAAATTTATTGTATTTTTTGTTTAAAAATACGTATAAATATTCATTACATATAATAGATGAACAAGATATGAAATTAAATTATTTTACTCAATGAAAATGTCTAGATAAACAGTATCTTAACATTTATAAAATAATCTTAAAGAGAAATGCTCGTATACAGTTTTGGCAAAATTGGATTAGCACAACAGGAGGGGGCCAGAATTGCCAACAAATTAATTGGGTAGAATTTCTAATTTAGAGAAAGTGGATAATCGGTTGGATAATATAGAAAGCGGAAATATATATTTTTCAAATTTAATATCATCGTCCTGCTAAAGAGGTTATGAATAAAAAATTTAGCCTGATTCCTTTTCTCTCAAAGTCGTATGGTTTGCAGCCCTTATCACCGAGTGGACAAGGATGTAAACATTAGATTCTTTTAGCTTTTAACTTTTAACGACAAAATATTTATAACCAAAATGGTGAGTTCAATTAACTATTAACACTTTCTATTTATATATGTGAAGACAGCACAGTGACAAAGGCAGTAATCAAGACATAATTCTTCACAAAGCCTTTAATCTAAATTCTAAAGGAACTACCTCCAGACAACATTAATCAGAAAGGATTCTTATCATTAGGATATTAATTTTGGCCCTACTCTCAATACTATCTCATTTATCTACTTATCCCTAGATTCCATATGATTAAGACGTCCAATAAGTCTGGAATATTAATTCGAAAAGGATGAAATTCGTGAGGAAACGAACCAGAATAGCCAAGAATATTGTTAGTGTGTCCAGAATCGTGCAGGAAATTAACGTAGTCATAAGCATTGTTAAATCTACATTATACTTCATTTAAGGTTTTATGTATAATTTTTCTAGTATTGAGAGAAAAAACGCTTCATTTTCTTAACATCCTAATGTTGGCAATCTTGATGTTTATTTTACTTAGTACTGTATTTTCCTTTCATAATTGGATATTTAATACACCGTATATCGCAAAATCTGATATATTTATGATTATGAACATATATTGTAACCATTTTGTCAAAAACTATATAATAAGGACAATTTTCCATGGGAAAAAGAATCGATGGAAGATATAGGTCACCAATGAACAAACTAATGTACATTTCTCTTACAAAATAATAAGAAAAATCTCTAGATAAACATAAGTCAGCAATCTAATATTATGTTGAATTCTTCAATTACTAAAAGCAAATCCTAAATCATTTTGAACTTTATTCAAAGGTTTGAGGGCTTTTCAAGAATAAGGTTCTGGTATGACTAAAGTAAAATGCCTCTATACCGAAGAGGTTCCAGAATATCCAACATTAACATGTGATAGTCCTCTTTATCTAAGGAAATAAATGATCGTTATTAACCAATAACCAAAGACTAACCTCATATACTAGAGATATACAATTTTCATCGTACAAGAGATCGTTTGATGTAACTTATTTACTCCAGTTCATCTTCTTTTGGGGTTTTGTAAATGGCAGCCCTTCTGCAAGGTCGTCTACGTTGTAAACAAAACTATTCATTAGAGTTCATATTAATCTAAGATTAACGACCTTTATGATCATTAATCACGAATATTAGAGGATATATTTTACATGAATTATAACGCCAGGTCTTAATATAAGAGCTCCATTAATCATATCAACTGTGATCAAATGCCTTTTGAGGGTTTCATAGATTGGTACTCCTGACTGCTGGACTTTCCATTAAGCTAAGTGTGATGACGTCACTACAGGAGAATAGCATACGAAATAGGAACAGTAAACACTATTCACTTCATATGTGATGAAATGTTACTTTAATTAGTGCATTCTTTTATATGGTTACAGTTACAACCCTTTAATTGCTAGTTGATATAATTCTAGAAAAAGTAAATAATATAATAGATAGTATTCAGATCCAAATAATTTCTAAAACATCATTCCATTTTCGTCAATGTTGTACAAACTGCTGCAGCTTTCGGTTCCTAGAACGGCTTCAGGGCCTTTCTCAAAGCTGTCCTTAAGGGCATAATAGCCTTCCAATGCCCAGTATAACACCACAGGGCTTAAATTCATAGATATAATCATAAAGAAACATGAGGATTTCCATCAAGCTTTAAATTTACTTGATTTCTTAACTCTTCTTCAGTGTCTCAGTTGATGAAGCCTTGTAAATTAAAACCACTCTGCTTTCACAATTCTGATTGTAGCTTCCTTTTCTAATAATAATAATAATATAATAATAATAATAATAATAATAATAATAATAATAATAATAATAATAATAATAATAATAATGTAAGATAATTTTTCCTTTCAACTATTCTATGTATAATCCTAAAACGTATTAGAGACTGTGACTCTGAGCCTGAAGTAGTATGTTACCTTACTTTACTTTGATGGCTGGGGAACCCCACTCTCTACAGGACCTCCACTGTCGTTTTACCTTGTTCATTCAGGGTATTTAACGTTTCATATCGCGTATTGTTCATTTAATCTACGTCTTTACTGTATATATATATATATATATATATATGTATGTATATATATATAATATATATATATCTAACTTTATTTATTTACTGTGCAATTGAATTAAAACACATTTCTGTAATGACCAGACATAGATTATTTACAGATGGACCCACAATACAAAATATTCTTCATGAAACAGAATACATCCACACAGGAAAAGTCACATAACACAGTTCCATCCTAAAGCGCTTGGTATCAGTACATCGTGTGACCTCTTCTAGCTTGGATACTAGCATGACACCTTGGAATGCTTGCATTCAAGTTGTCTAGGGTTGAATCTTTGCCACACCTCTGTGAGGGGGTCTCTAATCTTTCGTGAATTAGCTGGAAGCTGTTGACGACTCTGAAGGACTCTCCCAAGCTGGTCCCATAGATAGGACTGAGATCCTGTGAAGCGGAGAGTCAGTCCAATCGACAGATACCTTCTGTGGCAAGGCGTTCTTGCACAAGCCTCGCACAACGGATGTCATTCATAAGTAAGGAATCAGGAACCACAACACAACTGTAGGCACGGAGAATAAGGAGAATAATGTAATTCATTACATTCTGGCATCAATTGTCCCCTGCTGGAACACATGAAGGTCTGGGTGACCCCAACACTCAATCCTGACCACACTATAATAGAGAAACCACCGAAATAGTCCTGCTCAACAATGGCACACTCAGCAAAACATTGCCCACAGGCCCTCCATACCCTATGGTGTGTATCATTGGAGGAAACACAAAACCTCCACTCATCACAGAAGAGTACACATGACCAGGCCTAGATGTTCCAGTCCAAAAACACAAAAGAAAAGGCCAACCTTTTATATGTCTGGGGATTTAAGTCGAAGAGCAACAGCCGGGCATCTTGCATTCAGGCCATCAGCACGCAATCTGTTCCTTTTACTTTGGACAATAACACGAACACCAGTGGCATTCTGGACACTGTTTAGCAGAGTTCTGGCCTAATTCAGGGGTTCTGTCGAGTAGATATCCTCAGAAACTGATCCTGAGGAGCAGTTGGAGCACAGGGACGTCTTAAACGGGATCTATCGTGACACAGGTCCTAATTCAGGGGCTTCGCCGAGCACAGATCCTCAAATACTGTTCCTGACGAGCAGTTGGAGCACAAGGGCCTCCTAAATGTGATATATCGTGATACAGGTCCTAATCCAGGGTCTCCGCCTGGCAGAGATCCTCAAATACTGATCCTCAGGAGCAGTTTGAGCACAAGAACTTCCTGAATATGATCGATCGTGATATAGGTCCTAAGTCAGGGCTTTGCCAAACAGGGATCCTCAAATAATGACTGAAGCAAAAGGGCCATTTTGAAAATCAGAGAAATCTCTGTTGGAGATCACATCTGCAACTCGGGTAATACCAGGCACTTCAAGTGTTAATCACAAGCACAAAAAAGTATTATAAATTCATGTAATCATTATTGATATCTACAACTAATTCAAAGGTAAAACTTATGTAATTTCTGAAGCAAAATTATTCTTATATTATTGATCATGATTATAAAGCAACATGGTGATATTTTCCTTGATTCAAATTAGTTTATGTAAATATATTTAAAAATGGCAGAAAAGGTAATACATAGTATCCTCTATGAAAACATGCATTTTAAGGCTTCGTTTCTCGGTGCGAATGTATTCGTAGGTACAGTTGGACACAAAATAGGTGTGCACATTCTCATGGGCCTAAAGGTCCCTCATTAATGGCAGAGACAATGGACAAGATAATGCTCAAGAGGCTGATCTAATATGCATAAGATCAGTGCCCAAGTCACCTCTCCACTAAGCTAGAACCAGGGAGGACCAGGCAAAGGCTGCTGATGACTCAGCAGGTAGATCTGTAGACTAACCTCCGAAGCCCAATGACTACACGAGAGCCAGGCATCTCGAGAAAGCGTCTCTGTTTTTTTCTACTCTATATATATATATATATTGACTTGTCTATCGTGGAATTATCACTTCAAAATTAATAGAGTAAAGATGTCTTCCTCATAATCTCTCGCGGTAACGAAATAATCGTGCAATTACAGGCTGGCTCTCTCTCTCTCTCTCTCTCTCTCTCTCTCTCTCTCTCTCTTAAACGATTTTGATAATATTCATGGATCGCAGTTGTGCATGCTGATGAACTTTTAGCATTCATCATTTTCATCATCATCATCTCCCACGCCGATTCACGCAAAAGGCCTCGGTTAGATTTCTCCAATCGTCTTTATTTTGAGCTTTTAATTCAATACTTCTCCATTCATCATCTCCTACGTCACGCTCCATAGTCCTCAGCCATGTAGGCCTGGGTCTTCCAACTCTCCTAGTGCCTTGTGGAGCCCAGTTAAAAGTTTGAACTAATCTAAGCCCTCACCATGATCTCATCCACATATGGCACTCGAAGAGTCTCTCTTATAGTTTCATTTCATTTCTTAATAACTATGAAAGCGGTGTTCAAATTCGCTTTCTTTGAACATGTCGTGATGCAAAGACCTTTAGATTTAATATCATCCTCATCATCATCATCATGATTAGTCGTTACAAGTCTACTGCTGAACAAAGGCCTCAGACCTTCCTTACCCTGCTTTTTTTTTTTTTTTGCAATGGCTAGGAACCCATTCTGTTATTCTTAATATTCATCTGTTATCTGCCATTCTCGTTATAAGTCCTCTTTAGGTCTATTTCTTTTTGTTACATGTTAGAATATCCTCTACTTTAGTTTGTTCCAGTTAAATTATGTATATTTATATGTATATATATATACATATATATACTGTATATATATATATATATATATATACATATATACTGTATATATATATATATATATATATATACAGTATGTATATATCATTAGCTTGAATAAAAGTTTTCATGAAAGTCTTATGGAGATTTTTTTTTTTTCACAATGTGAACTATAAAAAGCTAACAGTAGTAATGATCATTATTATTACCAGCCAAGATGCAACCCTAACTGGAAATTCAGATTGCAAGAAAACTTTTAAAGTAGAATAAGTCCATGGCAAGGCTCTCGTATTCACCTGTGTTTTTTGGGGTCAACGGGGTTGTAGGTAAAAATGAAACAAGCCAAAAACGTATTGACCTTCTGTCTCAAAAACGTTTTTTTTTTTTTTATCTACAGTTCACGAGGGATTATTATTATTATTATTATTATTATTATTATTATTATTATTATTAATAGCCAAGCTACAACCCTAAATGCAAAAGCAAGATGCTATAAGCCCAAGGGCTCCAACAGGGAAAAATAGCCCAGTGAGGAAAGGAAATAAGGAAATAAATGAATGATGAGAATAAATTGACAATATATCGTTCTAAAAACAGTAAAAGCGTCAAAACAGATCTGGTGTTTAGAATGCAGGATTCCAAATTCACCCTTTATATATATCTCAGGTCGTCCTATTTATTCATTTCCGTCATCTCCACCCAAGATAGGACCAGGGAGGGCCAGGCAGTGGCTGCTAATGACTCAGCAGATAGACATATAGGCTCCCCCAAACCCCTCAACCTTAGCTCACAAGGATGGTAAGGTTGCAGACACTAATGGCACTAACGAGTCTGAGCAGGACTCGAACCTCCGACTGGGAAACACCAGGCAGAGACTTTACCAATCAAGCCACAGCAACTACTACTACTACTACTACTACTACTACTACTACTACTACTACTACTACTACTACTACTACTTGCTAAGCTACAGCCCTAGTTGGAAAAGTAGGATGATATAAGCTCAATTACTCCAGTCAGGAAAAACAGCCCAGTGTAGAAATGAAAATAATGAATCTAGATAAACCATAAATGAGAAGTAATGAATAATAAATAATGAATATTAAGATCGGAAAAAGGGTTTGAAATAACTCGGTCTTATTGTTCCATAATCTGGTCACAGCTGACATTATGTCAGCATGGAAATGACAAAAAGCATCCACTGTTAAATCTGCAATTAGTATAAGATATACATCCTCTTTACTTCCATATTTCCTTTCCTCACTGGACTATTTTTTTCATTGTTAGAGCCCTTGGGATTATAGCATCTTGCTTTTCCAACTATGGTTGTTGCTTAGATAGTGATAATAATAATAACAACAACAACCACAACAACTTATACTTTGTGCGTAGCTATCTGGGAAACGAGAGACAGCAATATTAGCTGTTGTGTATCGTTGGTGTCAGAATACGAATGACTGAAGGGGGTCAAATTGAATGCTTGCAGTTTATGTAACTTTTGGTATGTGGGCTACTTTGTTAAGTGTATTGGATACAAAAAATATACATACACACACACACACACACACACACACACATATATATATATATATATATATATACAGTGTGTGAGAGAAGGAAGTTGAGAGTTAATGTGGGTAAGAGTAAGGTTATGAGATGTACGAGAAGGGAAGGTGGTGCAAGGTTGAATGTCATGTTGAATGGAGA